>NW_015090781.1:3291276-3335060 GCF_001431845.1 Calidris pugnax
GGGAGGGAGGCAGAGGGGCTGGGGAGGGTTATAGCAGGGGTTGCATGCTGAGTTTGGGGTGAGATGTGAGAGGTTTTGGGGTGTGGGGGAAGAGGCATTGGGGATGTAATTGGGTGCTTGGGAGGTGTATTTGGGGAGTGGAGGGGGGTGTCCTGTGGAGGATGTACTGGGAATGGAAGGAGAGGTGCAGGGAGGGATGCACTGAAGACAGGAGGATGTATTTGGGTTTCTGGGGTGATGTGGAGCTCCCTGGAGTTGAAGGGTGGCTGGTGAGAGCCTTGGCTGGGGCAGGTGATGGGAAAAGGGCTTCTGAGTGGAGGGGTTCCCACAGAGGGTGGGTGATTGGAGTTTCCCCTCCTGGAGAGGAGGCACGAACTCTTGTCTTCTGGCCCAGAGCTTGGGGTTTGAGTGTGGCCAGCACTGCCTGGAGTGAACCTGCGCTCCGGCTGGATGCCTGCCGTGCACGTACCCGTACAACCCACGGGGCAGAGCCAGCTTCTCCTGCCCTTGCGTGGCCACGTGTTATCGCAGGCTGCGAATCTGCTGCTTGCCATCTCTGCTGACACAGTGTCTGACACCAGCAGCAGCAGTTGTTTATGTGGGAGAGTGGCACGAAGGGAAGTACTTGGATGTTTAGCTATGGAGATAAGTGTCTAGCCCCGTGCAAAGAGAAGTTCCTTTTGCTTTTTACTACTGCTTTGCTGCTCAGCCCCCTCTTCTGGGCCTAAGGAACACGATCAGGTCACCCCTGAGTGTTTGATGGACCGGACATAGACTAGTCTCCGCTCCAGCACTTGGAAAAAGTTTAGTAAATGTTCAACTTCTTTATTTACAGTTCATTTTAACCTGCGTGTCTCTATCTGGTTGAGTCCTGAGCAACAGCAGAACAACATCCTCCTTATGTTCTGCCCTTGTAGCCAACCTACTGCTGTTGTCTTCCAAAGAAGTGTTGGTTTTTTATGTGGTTCTAGCAAAACATAGGTGACTGTTGGCTCTCATTGCTTAGGGAATATTTTTGTACTTACACTGAGACAGTGGGCCGAGATAAGATGCTGCAAGTCTGAGACCTCAAAATGCAAATAATTTCGTAGTAATCTCTGTGGGTCAGTGCTGTGGTACTTCGGTGGTGGTCTGATCAGTCTGTTTTTACACCTATTTCTGATCTTAGCTATTCAAGTTTGATGGCTTTCCAGTCACCTTGATTTGGGACTCAGCACTTTTCTGTCAACAACTGAAAACAAGACTGACTAGAGTGACGTAAGATTTGTGTGGGATGGAGGGAGATTTGGGTTTATAAAGGAGAATGGCAAAGACCCCTGTTTGGGAAGAAACCTTGCAGCTTGTTTGCTTAAGGGGTTGATTAGGGCTTCACTGTAATTGGAACTCAAACACTAGGAAAGCTGCTGTTGGCAGCAATGGTCAGTTACAAGCAAGAAGTGAGGGCCTGTTTATCCTGGCATTTTCTACTGAACGGTTCTTCCGGCTGTCAGCTCAGCCATCAGCAAGGGCTGAGAGCTTCACTTGTAGAAATAGAATGACAGAATGGTCGGAGTTGGAAGGAACCTTAAAGATCATCAAGTCCCAACCCCCTGCCCTGGGCAGGGACACCTCCCACCAGACCAGGTTGCTCCAAGCCCCATCCAGCCTGGCCTTGAACCCCTCCAGGGATGGGGCAGCCACAGCTTCTCTGGGCAACCTGGGCCAGTGTCTCACCACCCTCACAGCAAAGAATTTCTTTCTAGTATCTAATCTAAATCTCCCCTCTTTCAATTTAAAACCATTACCTGTCATCCTGTGGCTCCCCTCCCTGATCAAGAGTCCCTCCCCATCTCTCCTGTAGCCCCTTCAGGTACTGGAAGGCCGTTATAAGGTCTCCCTGGAGCCTTCTCTTCTCCAGGCTGAACACCCCCAGCTCTCTCAGCCTGTCTTCACAGCAGAGGGGCTCCAGCCCTCAGATCATTTTCATGGCCCTCTGCTGGACCTGTTCCACCAGGTCCATGTCCTTCCTGTGCTGAGGACTCCAGAGCTGGACACAGCACTCCAGGTGGGGTCTCACCAGAGCAGAGCAGAGGGGTCACCTCCCGTGACCTGCAGAGGTGAGCTTCTTACTGCTGTCCCGTGCAGGAAGTTGTTGTGCGAGGTCTGGCCTACGTGTACACTACAGGTGTCTGCTCTCCCTTCGATAGCGATGTTGAGGGTTGGTTTAGTTGAAGTCTGGTAGAATGACTTTATCACCGCTTGCTCTCTCTGCGAGGCTGTACTGCTCTGCCTGGGCTGCCAGCTATTAGTTGGTTTGGATTAGAAGAGGAAATTGCTGAACAAAGTTCCCTGCCTTAGGAGAAATATTGTAACACTAATCAGCTTTTAATTATACGTATCAGTTTCTCTATGGTTAACTGCAATTTTTTTTTTGTTCCGGGGAGCTGAAGTTAGGTTCTTGGGCTTGCAGAGCAGATCTTTACTTTCTAATGTTGGAGAATCTGCAGAACCACATACCTATTAAATGAAGGGGTTTAGTCATGTTGGTTATTTTGTGGAACTAGTCTTTTTTTTTTAAATGCCATTTGCATATTTTGGGAGAGAGTTCGTGATTGCAGTTGGAACTCCTTGGAAGAGTTCCTGGCCTTGCACTGAGAAGGAGTTTCTCTGTGTTGATATCCAGTATCCACGTTTATTTTTAAAACGTGGTTGCAGATCTCTTAAGTGAAATATCTTGATGCTGGTGAAAAAAACCAAATTTGTACTTTTCTTTGTGGTAGATTTTGAAAGAGAGAGAATTCTGGCTAGACCGTTGGGTTTTTTCATCACCTGTCTCGAATTTAGGCTGCATGCTCAAAAACAAACATGCTGGCTTGGGGGATCATGGACTTACTTCTGCAGGGTTGTCAAAAGGTAGCTGTGAAAAGCAGCCTGGTTGTCAGGTGCTGGAAAGCGACTACAAACAGTCCACTAAGGACTTCCCAGGGTGAATGGATTGGGAATTTTGCAATATTTTTTTTTTTTCCCCCCATTGTGGAGCTGTTTCCTCCCTGCCTCCGGATTTCTCCTTCCACAGAAACTTCAGAGCGCTCTTAACACCCAAAAGAAGTCTCTGGGTGCAGATGCAAATGCTGGGTTTCCCCCGAGGCTGCCCTTCTCCGCTCCTGAATGAGCTCCCATGAATAAGGAATGAAACAAATTTGTACCCTACCTCTGCCTTTGAAGTTGGGCTCTTCCTAATAAAATCCTCCAACGCTCCCAGCTCTTTTTGTTGAACTGTGTGTGCTGATAATGTAGATTGTGATGGAAGGTCGAACCCTGGGAGCAGAGGAGCGGCTGTGGGCGGAGGATGTACCGCAGCAGGCGGTAGCGGTGCTCCACTAGTTAACGTCGCGGCGAAACCTGCTCCCGAAACTGGATAAAAATCTGTGCTGACTGGCCTCTGCTGAGCATTATTGCCATGGGCTCGTTAGTAGCTGTCCTCTGGGTGGCTGGTTTGAAGCTAGTGCTGGGTGCTCTGGCAGTGGCAGTGGTTTCGGGAAGGGGATATGGTGTGGATGTGCATTTTTGGGGATTTAAATAGTGTTAATGGTTTGAGAGAACCCATAACAATTTATTGTCGTTTAGACAATTATTGTCACCTGATCACCCCTCCCTACCTGGGAGGGGGAATCAGGGAACACAAAGAAACACGAGGGTGGAAGTATAAATAGATTTAATAGAATAAGACTAAATAATTAACAATAATACTAAAGAACCAGTATTAATCCCGATACTGATATAAGATAGACAAGAATTATATTCAGCCAATTCTCTCAGCAGGAAGCTGTGCACTCCCAGCAGGGACAGTGAATGTGGGACCCTGCGAGCGCAACAGCTTCAGGAGGAAGGGAAGGGCTCAGGGGTCCGGCACCGGGGCAAGGAGTTCTCTGGACCCACCACCATCAAGGGGAGAGAGAGCTACACAGCAAACTTTTCTAATTTGTATTGAATGTGACGTTCATGGTATGAAATAATCCTGTTGACCAGCCTGGGTCAAATGCCCAGGCCTTGCTCCTCCTCATCCCTGCACCTGGCAACGCTCGAAAACATTAAGACCTTGAATCCCACAGAGCCTGGCTGTCAGTAAAGTAAATATTTTCACAAATTCCGACACTAGAATCTTCTAAAAGTGTAATTTTCCCCAGCATTAGAAGAAAAGTTAGTCCTGTGTCTCTCAACCCCAGACAGTTAGTCACTGCTGCAGGCTTTTTGTCTGACTCTCTTCCAAGCCTACCAGATTTCTCTGCATTGTGGTGCAGAGTGTAAGCTGGTGGGTACCTAATTCTGGTTGAGTCTGCTCTGGGCAGGACAGAGCTGGGCTCCCCCCAGCTGGCAAAGAGTCCTGACCAAGAGTCCCTCCCCATCTCTCCTGGAGCCCCTTCAGGTACTGGAAGGCCATTATAAGGTCTCCCCGGAGCCTTCTCTTCTCCAGGCTGAACACCCCCAGCTCGCTCAGCCTGTCTTCTTAGCAGAGGGGCTGCATCCCTCTGATCATCTTCATGGCCCTCTGCTGGACCCGTTCCAACAGGTCCATGTCCTTCCTGTGCTGAGGACTTGGAGGGTGAGTGATTGTCATGGCTGGAATTGCTTCCATCCGGCTGCTTCCATCATGGATCCAGGAGTTACTGCTGTGGGGAGCCTGAGTGCTGTCTGGTTGTGCCACGCTCTGAATGGGTGGCTATGGCAGAGATCTCTGACAGTCCAGCATGACCTGGTGCTGGTGAGGAGGAATGGAAAGGCAAGTGAAGATGTGGTGCGTTGTGGAGACTTGCTTTTTCTGATGGCTTCAACCTGATGGCTTCGAGAATGGATTTTCCCAGGCTGCCACTGAGGATCAAACTCTCCTTCGTCCCAGGGTCTCACATGGGTTCCTCATGCTTGCTCACTGGTTTGCTTTTTAAGCTGGCAAAGAGGATGCTTGTCATACAAGAAGGTTGTGTCATTCTGCCTTAGCCCTTGCCGATGGACCTCAGCGCCATTACTGGGTGTGATGCTCACCCCGTCTCTGTCCTGCCCTGGTATCCTGGGCTGCATCCTTGACTGACCTGCTGGGAAGCTGGAGATGGCCTGGAGCCACCATGGTGGCCTTTATGTGACTTAAGAGGAGGGAAGCTGTCCCTGGGAAAGTCACTGGTGTTGGATAATCCTGCTCAGCTTTTTTTTTTTCTTGCAGCAGTAGGAAGGAGGCAGCACAGCACACTCATGGAGAGAGCCCACGGGCCTTTTAATAATATAAGCTGATATATTACTTTGTACAGGCTTGATCAGGTTGGGCAGAGGATTTCAAATAGTGTATCACAGCCACTAGAAATCTGTGTATTTTGGCGCCTCCTGGAAACAACAGGAAACCTGCTCTCATGTCCTTCCCTGGCACCATCTTTCCTGCAGGTGATAAATTCAGGGAGTCCCCCTGTGCATTAACTCTCCTCGGAGCTCACCTCGGAAAGCACCTTCTTACAGGTTCTTTGCGTGTCAGCTCAGCCAGGTGCTGGCCTCTGGGCAGAGCAATGAGCCACCAGCAAGGGTTGGATCCATCTGTCCAGCCATGGTGATTGCTGCTCTGGAGCATCTCCCATGGAGATACTCAGGTGCTGCAGCTCTGTGGAGGGGCTCATGCAGAATTCACACAATCACATGAGGTTGGAAGGGACCTCTGGAGATCACCTAGTCCAACCCCCTGCCAAAGCAGGGCCACCCAGAGCAGGTTGCACAGGAACATCTCCAGGTAGGGTTTGAATGTCTCCAGAGAAGGAGACTCCACCACCTCTCTGGGCAGCCTCTTCCAGGGCTCTGCCATCCTCACAGCAAAGAAGTTCTTCCTCATGTTCAGATGGAATTTCTTCTGTTCAAGTTTGTGCCCGTTTCCTCTTGTCCTGTCCCTGGGCACCACTGAAAAAAGACTGGCCCCATCCTCCTGACACCCACCCTTGAAGTATTTATAGGCATTGATCAGATCCCCCCTTGGTCTTCTCTTCTCCAGACTAAAAAGCCCCAAGTCCCTCAGCCTTTCCTCGTAAGAGGAGATGCCCCTCACCATCTTCGTAGCCCTAAAGTGATGTTCCAGCAGTGTGACTGTTTTGCAATGCCGGTGACCCCAGCTCTGAAAAAAACCTGTTTTCTCAACAGTCTCTCCTAAATGAACTTCAGGAAGTTGCCGTACTGGGTGAACGTGGTTTAGGGATAACTCTGCAAGCTCGAGGTTAAACCCCTTCTGCACTGATTGCCTGTTTTCTGAAGCCAAAGGGTGTAACTCTGACTTTACCACCAGCAGCCTGGTTACACTCCTGCCTGAGGACTGAAATCCTTGTCAGAGTTTCCTCTGTGCTGCCTGGGAGCATCGCTCTCGTCTGGGACTCCCAGAAGGGTGCTGGCCTTAAGTGGGATAACTGCAATTAAACTTTACTGTGTGATCACCCCAGAGCTTCCTTGGTAAGGCAAGGTCCAAATCTCCACAAATCATTCCAGCAGGCACGGAGCGGTGGTCGTGGACTCACAGCCTGGATGCTGGGAAGGTGCTTCTTGCCAAGCCTGCCAGTGTTGGATACAAGGCAGTGGTGCTTTAATCAGGGAACAAAACTGAGGTGCTCAAACACTTTTTGTGGCGTGAGTAATGATGATACACAAACCCCCAGGGCTAGCGAGGGAAGCCCTGGCATACCCTGCAACCTGCTGGTGATAGGATCTGAACAGCCAACGCAGATGAGGGGAATTGGTGTGTAGTGAGTGGTTTCAATGAAGGGGGTCACCTTAGTTTGGATTTTCTGGTTCGGAGCAGCTGAAAGTATTTTACTTGAAAAAAATGAATTGGAGGCAGGAAATAGTTAAAGCAGCCACTCAGGCTCTTCCATAAGTGCTTGTGGTAGGTGGTTTGATGTCTTGTCTCTCCTTGCTTGCTTCTGCCTGTGTGTTTTCTGATTGCCAGGGCGAGCAGAACAGTCCAGCAGGTTCCCCCCTTCGGTGGGGAGGTTTGGGAGCAGGGGCTCTCGGTGGGCACAGCAGCCTCCCTGCCTCCTGCCTTGGGAAGGGTGGCTGCAGGTGCTGGTGATTGCTGCTGGATGTGGTCTGGCCGTGCTGCACTGGCTTTTAAATGATGTTATTTTAAGGAGCCCGTTCTAACGTTGAAGCAGAGGCTGCAGTGATGCTTTTTACTCATTCTTGATTAATGCAGCTAGTGTGTTTTTTTGAGTTCTGGTACTAATTTTCCTGAATCGATGTTTTCTTCCTCCACTGTTTTAACTGTCATGTTTATGTTCAGAAGTATGGATTACTCTCCTCAAAACTTAGCCATTTCAAATTCTGCTTTGAGGAATAGCGTCAGGTTTTGTGTTTTTTTTTTAATTGAGGTATGTGCCTCTGGACTGAATTAAGAGCTTGCAGTGCAGTTACAGCTATTGCTCTTCTACTAGTACAGTTTTCCAATTTTCTTTGTGCTTTGTGGAAGCTTTAATATGATTTTCCAGAGGTTTTTATGCTTTAACATTAAAAACATTTTAGTATGTTGCATACGTGCACTTTGCCTTCTTGTGCTTGAAGCTTTCTGGACTTAACCCAACCTTTCTCCTTATTTTTTTTTTTTTTTTTTTTTTTTTGGAAGTAACTCAAACATGCTAATTTCATTTTTGTCACGAGCTGTGTTTTAAAGCAGGTCGTTGTACAGCCCCTTGGAGCACCTGTGGAGACTTCCTGTTTGTCTTGAATAAACTAAGAATCTTAACCTAAGATTTTTTCTGGTTTTCATGCAGGTTGGGAGGACCTGATCCCCTGGACTACGTTAGCATGTACAGAAACCTGGGGAACCCAGCGCTGAACGTTCCTGAGCACTGGCACTACGTCAGCTTTGGGTTAAGTGACTTGTACGGAGACAACAGAGTCCACGAGTAAGTGTCATTGAATTTCCCTTGCTGTGTGTGGTGTTTTGTGTTACGTTTTGGGGGACTGTAGGTAAACCCCTGTCCCGCTGTTCTTATTATTTGAACAGCTGGTTTTCTGCTGAGAATACCCTGACCTTGGTCTCAGAAAGGGTGACGTGTGCCTGTTCTTGGATGTAGAAGAATTACTGCGTTTCCCTCTGCAGGCTTTGAATGCAATATATTTCTTTGTTAAATCGAGTGACTTTTTTTTTTTTTTCCCCCACAAACTTGTTGGGAAACTTTTTTTTTTTTAAAAAAACTGAATGTCTTGTTGTGTTTTTCACTCTTGGTAGTCTGTTGTGGTCATATGCTTAAATCCTGACCCCTCCCTGTGCATGTTAAATGCCTTCCTCTGGAAAACTGCTGTAAGGGCATTTTTCCTCTTGCTGGCACAGCAGTGTTACTGTCAGCGGGCTGCCACCCCAGTGGCTGCTGTATAAATGCCAATCTGTTCAACAGAAGCATAAAATTCTAATTGTTTGACTGTCTTTTCTCCAATAATTAAATGGTTATCTTAGCTTGTTGGTACGGATGGTCTTTAGCAAGCATTTTGTATTAGAGCAGGCAAGTAGCAGGATCTAACCTTACTCCTGTCTTTCTTTTACTGACCTTGTTTGTTAACTCCAGTTAAAGAGAGCAGCAGTAGCCAAGCCATCATGACCTTGAGGCTGTGGACACGGCCTTTTAACTAGCCAGAAGTGGCAGGAGGTTTCTGCTGTCACTGTTTAGTGAAACTGTCTTTGTGCTGTTTTATAGTTGCAGGGTAAATGTGCTTGATGAATGGTGCAGCGAAGGCCCCAGTTTGTTCACCCAGCCTTTCCCTCTTTTGTTAGTCTCAGTTAAGTTTCAGCCACCATTTTTCTTTCACCCAGGTGCTTCTTTTGCAACAGCAGCAGTCAGGTAGCTCCTTTAACCTTGCCCATGTCCTTAAAGCAGTTTCTCATGTTTGTGGTTGCAGAATGGTTTTTCAGAAGACAAGTCTCTTAAGAGAGTGGAGTTTATACAGGACCCTAATGTCACAGGGAACTGTCGGGGGTGTTTAACCCCAACACATCTACTGGCAGCAAACCCCAGTTGTTAGTTTCTGGTGTAGAGGAAAGGTAGGGCGAGTGAAAGAAATGAAGATAAATGAAGTTAAAGGCTTCCTTCCTTTAGTTCTACAAGAGACCATGTCATGGACGTGCAAGGCCTTCACATTGTGCCTTTGTTCTCAGATCACAGTATTTCATCTTTGCCACTGAAAATCTGAGGTTGCTAAAATTTGGTGACCTGTGTTTTCCCACCTTGTTTTGATGGGACTCATTTTGGACAGAGTAAATGCTGTGCTGACTACTTCTCTTTGATGACTCGTCAGCCTGAGGTTGGTGAGACTGTTCTCTTGGTGAGACTCTTTCCCTGATGGTTTCAGTTGAGAGCAGGCAGTGGACGCGAGGGTCTCAGCTGAACACATGAAGGGTGATGTGTTTTTATGAATGAAACAGCAAATTATGTAAGGATACAGCTTCCCTGACATGTGCTCTGGCTTCTCACTCCCAAAACCTGTCTGCCAGACGAAAAACTACTGTTGTTCCTCTGTGGTGAAAAACTTGGGGGTGAAGGAGTGAAAGTATCACACAGGTGGAGTATCATAACTTTAATATCCTGACATGAGACCTTCTAACTCTTCATATCGTCATATGGTTTGGTCTGGAAATTTGGATTGAGATAGCGGAATGTGCCTTTTGCATGTTGTAGGGCACAGGAATTAAACCCCCATCTCTAGACACGGACTGCAGGTGATTTCCAAGGCCTGCTGGGTGAGGCAGGAGTGAAGTCCCCGAGTGTCCCACGTGTTGGTGAGCCTGGGAGGAGGCTCTGAGAGCCGGTGTGCCTTGGTGCTGGAGGTGCTGCAGCTGGGCAGTGCAGGCAAAGTGTGAGCCCTCCCTGTGGTGCTGCTTTGGGGATGGTGGCCACAGCCTCTTGAGCACAGATCCATCAAAGTGATTTCCATGCCCTGGGTATGTGTGCCTTGTTTCTGTTCTCTCTGTGTGGCTGGACTGGTGTTCCTGGCTCTAGAGTGTCCCTGTGTCACTTACTCTCAGATGTTGAGCTGTCTGCAGTCTGTCACCTTTATTTTTGGCCTCGCTCTTGAAGCTACAAAAGTTAAAGCTACGTGTGCTGTCGAAAAGGCTGGCTCTGCCTTTGTGGCAAATAGTCTTCACGTATAAATGTGCCTGTGGTAAAGCTGTCAAAACCTACACATGGCTTAGACACTACACCTGAAGTTATCACCTGGTAGGTGAGCACCGTAGACAGGCAGAGAGAAGATTTTCAAAGGAGCTCAGCACCCACCATCAATTCTTGCTCCCGACAGCAGTCACTGTTTGCTAACTACTCTTGAAACACAACTGCCCCAGGAACTACACATCATCAAAGCAGCACTGGGTGCTCATTGCAGGAGTGTAGTGATTTTTTCCTGCAATTTCCATAGGCTCTTGTTCTCCATCAGGGAATTTAATAAAGCCCTTGTTTAAGAAAATGGGTATCAGTGTCATTATTGCTTGAAGGACTGTGGGATTCTGCTGTCCCGGGTGAAGTGTGTTGGTGGGACAGGGGAATTTTGAACTCTGCTCAGCTTTCCTGGCCTCTGGAGATAGGTGTTGGTTTGATGCAATGATGGACCCGCTTGTGGCAGCCGGAGAGATTCCTATGTTGGGTTTGTGCTTCCATGACCGTGCCTCCTTCATCCTTTAGAAAGGGAAGGATAGTACACAGCCAAAGGCCTTTTTAGTCTCTCAGCTTGACTTTGGGTAATGCATAGTCTATTTCTCAAGGACCTCTTTTGGTAATACAGTGCAATCTAGACCAATTATAGTGCAGTATTAAATGAAAAAGGACTTTTTGATTTGAGTCAACCAAAACTGAATTGAAGGCCCCTATATTTTTATTTATAATGGAATAGCAAACAGATGTAGCAAGTAACGTGAAAATGTTGACTTTAATTTATATTTTTTAATAAGAACCTGAAAAGTCTGAAGTGGAGTCTGTGCCTCCTTGTTGACAGATTTATTTTCAGTTAAAGCAGCACTATTTCCTGCTCTGCTTAAATATCAGCTATTCTCTGCTTACAGAACTGGTCTGGTTTTAAGAGTCCATGGAATAAGATGGAAGAAATCTAAGAATTTCAAACAGGGAAACCTTTTTCATTTAAAACCACTCAGTGTTTCATGGTATAATGGCAACCATGACACCAGCTGTGCGGGGCTGATTGCTCTAAAAATCCTAAATCATGACGTCATGACAGCGTTAGGGAACCGCAGGCCTTTCAGTGGGATTTCATGCCAAACTGCTTGCATGGAAATAAGTCTCTCCAGTTGAGAGTGTTGCACAACTTGAGTGGCAGCCGAAATTCTTCCGGGACATTTTTGCAAGTTATTCTCCCTTTTTAACTTTTTCTGTCAACTTTAAAATCAAAACCGATGTGTAACTTCTTTAAGTCTGTTCATTGGGGTTAAAGCAGAGCCTGTTATTTGGACTGTTATTGCTTTCTGAAAGGAAAGACTGTCTCCTGCAGCCATGAGTGCGTGTGTAGCCTGGGAGCACGCTGCAGGGAGCTTCTGGCCAGTGTGGCTGTGGGAGGGGAGACAGGTCCTAATCTCTTTTCCACTACTGCCCCTCAGCAAAATCACAGCATCACAGAATGATATGGGGCTGGAAGGGACCTCTGGAGATCATCTAGTCCAACCCCCTGCCAAAGCAGGTCCCACAGGAAAGCATCCAGGTGGGGTTTGAATGTCTCCAGAGAAAGAGACTCCACCACCTCCCTGGGCAGCCTCTTCCAGGGCTCTGCCACCCTCAAAGTGAAGAAGTTCCTCCTCATGTTTAGATGGAACTTCTTATGTCCAAGTTTGTACCTAGTCCCTCTTGTCCTGTCCCTGGGCACCACTGAAAAAAGCCTGGCCCCATCCTCCTGACACCCTCCCTTGAAGTATTTATAGGTGTTGATCAGATCCCCCCTCAGCCTTCTCTTCTCCAGACTCAAAAGCCCCAAGTCCCTCAGCCTTTCCTCATCACAGAGATGCTCCAGGCCCCTCATCATCTCTGTAGCCTCTGCTGTCCCTTCTCCACCAGTTCCCTGTCCTTCTGGAACTGGGGAGCCCAGAACTGGACCCAGTGCTCCAGCTGGGGCCTCCCCAGGGCAGAGCAGAGGGGCAGGATGACCTCCTTGGACCTGCTGCTCACACTCTTCCTGATGCCCCCCAGGATGCCAGGGCACGGACACCTCATCCTTGCTGTGATTTCCAGACACGATGGTGACTTCTGCCTACATGAAGAATGGGTGCCCGAGGGAGGCAGTGTCACTGGACTCAGGCTCCCTCGGTGGCAGTGGCAGCTCCAGCGGTGCCATGGGGTGCTCCAGCCCTGGATTGTGCTGGCACAGGGGTGTGTGGGGCTGTGGGGAGAGCTGGGGAGTGATGTGTGTTTCACCAGACTGACTGCTGTCTCCAGTTCATTGGGAGGCCATGGCTGAATCTCTAATTAACTTGTTCCTGTAGTTTGACTGCTCACCTTTTTTGTTCACCTTTTAAGTAGTGTGTGGAAGGTGAGAACCACGATAGAGTTCCTGAAAACCTTGAATAGTCTTATTTGTATTAAAATGGGAAGGTTGTAATTCAGAGCCACAATAGAAAGCAAAATTTAAATTATGGCTAGGTTAAGAGATAAGATTCGTTGTGTTTGTGGCCTTCCCACATCCTGAGAAGAATCATGCCAACTGTGTTTTGATGTTTAGCTTTTTATGCAAATTCCAGTAATTGGGTTTCCTGATCTACACAAACTTCATATTGACAAGGGTGGTGTCTTTTGTTTTGTTTTGGGTTTGTTGGGGTTTTTTTTTTGGTTTTCTGTTTTTTTGTGGTTTGTTTTTTTTCCCTGGCAGCTATCCAGGAGCCAAAGCATCCCATTTGCATAAAACCAAAGAGATTACAGCTGCCTTCATCTCTCATACAGATGCAGGGTACCACCCGCCGAGACAACAGGTTCCAACTCGCTGTGGTCCTTTTTTGATTTGCAGCTACTTTGGATCCGGAGGGAGCGGTGCATGTCGGGATAACTCGTTGTCTCTGTGGGTGGTGCCTCCCTATTAAAGGTGAGGGTAAGCATGAGCCTTTCAAGGTCTCCCAGTCCAGCTTGTGTTCTGCTTGCCTTGTATAGATTCCTCTGAATGACCTTAACTTGTCAAAGGGCAAGGATGCTTGTTAGAGCTGGGAGGAAGAAAAAGGAGCGCAAAACTGGATCAGGTAACAAATGCAAGGCTTGCAGAGGGGTGGATGTTTTCTGGAAGGCTTTTTCCGAGTATGAAAGGACTTTGAAAAGAGTATTTAGAAAATAGCCTGAAAGTTGGAACGAGCGCTCTCTTTCTTTTGAGTGCGTGCTGGCTTCTCCTTTGAGCCTGCATGAATGTAGGATGGAGTGGTGCTGACAGCTGTCACTTTAGTGGCCTCTTAGTTCTGTAGCCTTTCATAAATTTAAAAGCTCACTGCCCTCAACTTGCCAGCCTTTAGCCTTAAATTTTGGTATTTAATGGGTCCCTAAGTGCTTTATAAGCCACATGCCTAAAGCACGGCTGAAATACTACACCAAGCTGCAAGGTGACAGTGAACGCTTTTAAAATGATGGAGACTGGCTCTGCCCCTCTTTGTTTTCATCAAAATGCAATAAAATAAAGGCCCTTTGGGAAGACAGTAAATTAGAGAGGGGTGCAGTTAGTTGTGGATCCATATTTCAGATGAGATTTTGAAACAACTTCTGTGGAGTTCAGCGTGTTTATCTTGGAGAGATGAAAGATCAAGGCCAGGTTGGATGGGGCTTTAAGCAACCTGGTCTAGTGGAAGGTGTCACGGCCCATGGCAGAGGAGTTGGAACTCAATGATCTTTAAGGTCCCTTCCAACCTGAACCATTGTATGATTTTTATGAAAATGGTTTAGTTTGGGAGTTGAGCCTGAAATTCAAGAAAAATTATTAAAAACCTAAGGTTTTCTTCCACTTTTCATGGTGTCCAGTTTCTTTCGAGTGTGCAAATGTTCCTCTCATCCTCATTTTGTTTCACTAGGCTGAACCCTTTTCACAGAAAGGGTTCTTAAGCCTTGGACTGGGCTGCCCAGGGCAGGGGTTGAGGCCCCATCCCTGGAGGGATTTCAAAGCCGGGTTGCCATAGTGCTTAGAGCCATGGGTTAGTGATGGTTTGTATCAGAGTGAGGTTGATGGTTGGACAAGATGATCTGAAGGGTCCCTTCCAACCCAGACAATTCTATGATTCTATTAGTCCTGAAGTCAAAGGACACCTGCTGTGTCAGGGATGGCAGCTTGGTAGCAACTTCAGCACATGGAACAGGGAAGTGACATTGAGTTTTGGGGTTGTGTCCTGAAGTTGAGGATCAGCAAATAGTGATTCTGCTCCAGGTCTCCATATCTTCCTGCTTCAAGTTGCCACTGCTTTATCTGTGGAATTGAGCTCTAGCCAGTGCACTGAAGAAATACTTCTTCTATATACTGTTGCTGGAGGTGGAGCATCTGCCCCAGCTAAAAGGAATGATGTGGAAGAGGACATTGGAAAGATCAGTTTAGGAAGCAGGTACAAGAGCACGTACTTGGAGGAGGGAGACTCCAAGGTGGGCATCAAAGTCTCAACTTCCTTTTTCTTCCTAGG
Source organism: Calidris pugnax (assembly GCF_001431845.1). Classification (NCBI taxonomy): domain Eukaryota; kingdom Metazoa; phylum Chordata; class Aves; order Charadriiformes; family Scolopacidae; genus Calidris; species Calidris pugnax. The sequence goes on from NW_015090781.1 coordinate 3,305,897, forward strand.
TCTCTTGTTTGTCTACCACAGATTGACCCCAAATGTAATGCTTATTTTTCAAGTTAGTCTTTTTTTCTGAGACAGAGGGGAGAAGAAGGTTCATGACAGGGCGGGAAGGGAGAGGCCACAGAAGTAGAGAGTTCTGTGACAAAAAGTTTTTCCTTTTAATGACAGCTTATTTGAGAATCCATCCGAGTTGGAAAGAGCAGTTTAGTTGCAGGAGGCCAATAAGATCTGGGGTTTTATAATGGATTTGTCTTGCCGTTGGATTTTTTTCATGTCTGTAAAGATATGAGTTAGACTGAGCTTTTCCTAAAATGAGGGTACTTTTAGCAACTCTCACCTGTGTGGATTCTCTGGTGTCTCGAAATGCAGTTATGCTTGTACTGGAACTTCTTTACTGGGAGTGCCTGGGGATCCTTCTCTTCTGCCTGCTTTGTAGAAATGGGCTATTTGGGGACAACTCTTCCTTTGAAGGACTTGGTTGAATTTGACCAATGAGTTCCAAAATTGCAGGGACACTTTAAAGAAGCACATGCACAAGTGTGATCACGAAAGGTTCAATTCCCTATTTCTCAGGCAAAAAAAAACAGTTAAACCAAGCGTCGTGTCTATTTACATGCCCCATTGATGTTGTCCTTCCGACCACTAAGGCAATGGACCAGGACTAAGACTTGCGCTTCTCTGCTGGAGGCAGACCTCCCGTGAAGCTGTGGTCACCGTGGGGAACATGGGGAAATATCTTTTTTTTTTTTTTTTTTTTTTTTCCCTTCCTCCCAGGCAGAGTCCACTTGGCTTCCAAATGTCATTTGTTGGAAGTAGTTAGCACCGTTAATATGAAAGACGTCGGCCACCTACGGAGAGAAGTCCTCTGCGGTGTATCCGTCTTTGCGTGCAGAGGTGGTGGGACGAGAGCAAGCTTGAACTTGGAATTTTCTTTTTTTTTTTTTTTTTTGAGGCATGGAAGGAAATTCGTTTAACGTTTACAGCGTAGTGGTTCAGTTTACAAGAAAGGAGTGTTTTCAATAAAAAAAAAGAAAAAAAAGATTGGAAGTGGGTTTATAGCTGAGCGTTACTGACAGCAAGCCCCGCATCCTGTTCGGTAGCACATCTGCACGTGCGTCCCGGTAAGATGAGCCTCCTGCTGCCATGCAGAGGAAGGGGGCATGGTATTCAAGCTGGATGATTTCTTTTTGTCAGCAGAACTTCCAACATTTACGATCTTGGCGTATGGGAGGAGAGTTGGCCCAAGACAGGGCTTCCTTACTCCAGTCTCCCGGCCGGGTTAGCGCTGAATGACGTGGGAGAGCCTGCAGGCTCCGCTCTCCCAGCGAGCTCACTGGGGATCAAAGCTGGGTCTTCTAGTGAAAGATTGTTTTAGGCGATAAAGATCTGTTTGGGATGTTCTAAAAAGCAAGAATTAAAAGATAGTGGGCTTTTTTTTCCAGCGCAACATGAAGGTAAAAGCATTTTTTTTTTTGAGCTGTGTGGCCATTCCGGCGGTGAGATCAAAGGAGGGTTGACTTTTTTTATCCTTTTGCTTGCTGGAATAATGATACTAACAAAATGAATGTTTGCAGAGATGCATCTGAATGCTGTTATTCAGACCTAATCTCCTTTTTCTTCTTTTTTTTTTTTCCCCCCTCATCTTAGATGGAGTGTTGGGAACATGCCTTCCTGACTAGTACTGGAATAGTCTGTGTTCCTTGATGGGGCAGTGGTTACAATCAGTAACCACAAACTACCACTGGTAATAAAATGACCTATTTTATTTGAAAATTTGAGCTATTGGTATTTCTCTTTCCTAAGCTGGAAACTCCATAGCAATTACCAAACTCGGTTCCCTTCTACTGTCATCTCAATTTTGAATCGAGGCCCAATAGGCAGTGACACCAGGCTTAACAAAAGAGGGCTGCAAATCTTTGGTGGTCTCCCATTCAGATGGTATTCCCTTCCTTGGACAAAGGAGTGGAGAGGGCTCCCGAGTGCCACTCTGCCTCCAGGGATGGTAAACAAGGAAGGGATAGTCTGGTGGGAGGCATTTTTTGATCACTTGACAAAGCTGGGTAGATGGGATAGCACCTGACAAAGGGCTGAGGTTTAAAGGAAGATTTTGCAAGGGCTCTTAAGAACAAAAAAAAAAAGAAGGAAAAGGAAAAAAAAAAAAAAGAAAGAAAGGGGGCAGAAAACTGTTTTTTGCAGGATGTAAGCAGGGTGGGCGGAGGTGAAGGGGGACTCAGCCATTCTTGGGGAGCTCTGATTTAAGCCCAGAGGGTTAGAGACAAGGGAAGGAGGGAAGAGTGCACAGATGGCTCATTGTTTTGTCTAGCTCAGCATTCTTGCACTGCCGAAGTGAAGGGCAATTGTCTTAAAAATCCCTTTTGCAAAGAGAGTTATTTGCTTTTCAGCTATCTCTCCTCCCTGAAGATGCAAACTGTAAACCAGAGGGCTCGGTCTTTACCACCCATTAGTTTTGGAAGGGTCGGTGCTGCGTCCAGGGGTCGGGGGCAGCGGCGGGGCTGGGGGACATCGCTCCTGGAAAGGGGATGGGGGAAAGAGCCTGTGCCTGGGAAATGCCCTGCAGCAGCTGGGGAGAAGGCAAGAACAAAGGGATGCACATGGAAGGGCTGATGCAGAGCAGTGTCCAGCTTGGGGAACTTTACCAAAGCTATGAAATGTGGCATAAACCCGGCACCTACCTTACCTGCAACCACATCTGATGTGCAGTATCGTTTTCTTCCAGCATTTAATTTTTTTTTTTTTTGAGCAAATAATAAGTATAGAGAAATAGTGCCATTTCTATAGTGTTATTCTTTCTACTGCTCTCCTTGCTCTGGCAATAGCTCCTTCCCTTCCTCCCCCGTGAATTGTTGTGGCCTTTCTGGAGCAGGGGCCTTTTTTGGCATAGTCGACAAAAATAAACCATAAAGGCGGCTGTTGTTATGAATAAGGCTCAACTGGGGAATTTTACCAGTAGAACTACAGCAATATAATTATACTGGTAGACTAGTTACAGTAAATTTCCTCATGAAGACAAGCCTTAAGTTGACATTTCCTAGCTAAGTTGAATCCATATGTATAACTTTATTACGCAAAAATAATATGTCTCTGGGCCTTGAATTCTTTTTTACCCAGAAGAGTAACATTAAGCAGAAAAGCAAGGAATTTAGTGTTCAGAGATGGCTGGGGGGATTTTCTGCAGCAGAGCGGCTGCGATGAGCTGACGCTGAACTCTTCTACCGGGTAGGTTTTTCCTTGTAAAGCGATGGGGAACGTGAGGAGCGTGTTTGTGCTTACTGCCCTGAGAAATAAGCAGTCCTGAAATATGCTGTGAGCTGACGTCTCTCTCCCAATTTTACTCCTGTTTGTAAGAGAAGCTGGGCCATTTTGCAGTTTCCATAATTGGTTTGGCTGAGATGCAAAACTATTTTGCCACTATTAAAATCTGTAGGGGTAAGCTTGGTCCCACTGAAAGGAAGCGGGGAGGGGAATGATGCTTTCTTTCCTCCTCTGTTTGATTTAAAGTGGCCAAGATTTATTTTATCCTTTTGGATTTTGTCCTTACAGCGGATGGAGGCTGCCTAACATTCACAAGGCAGGTGTTTATTTCAATAGATCAAAATGACCAGCCTCTGATTCCTACCTCTGAAAGTTTCCAACACTTCAAAGGAACGATAGTCTTGCAGGAGAAGCTTAACACTTAAAGACAGATTTTTAAAAAATAAATAGATATATATAGAGAGACAGAGTAGACATTGCAGCTGTCTCATGTTTCCCTTTGGGGAGTCTTTCACCAGCAGTCTGGTGCTTTCTTTTCCCTGGAATTACATCTCTAACTCTAAGGACCTTTCCCTGCCTGTTAAATTGGTTAAGATCTCTTATGGTGCTCATCAGTGTGTTTTACAGTGCACCCTCTACAATGAAATGAGCCGATGTAACAGCTCAGCAAGTAAGGAAGTATCATCTTGATTTCCACAGCTAATGAGGCAAAAGATGGGGGATTGAATCCCAGATCCAGCAGGATACTGAGGTGCCTAAACCCCAATTGAAACCTGTGGGAGCTCAGGCTCCTAAAAGCTCCTAAATACCTTTTATGCCTCAAGTTCATTTATGGCACGACTGAGAACTTAATTATATGAGAGCCCTAAAAATGTACTTGAGGGTGTGCTACAGTTGTTTCTTGCATGATTGTTTTAACCTATGTTCTTCAGCCAGCAGGAGAGTAATGGGAGACACCAGTGTTTCAATTCTACATGACATCTTAGAGCCCTGAGACTTGTAGGCGATGCTGAAAAAAAACCTAACTGTAGCTGTCAGTGTAGCTTCTGGCTTTGGGTTTTTCCTCTTATTCTTTCCACCCTCCCTACTGCTTTTGAAAGCCGCTTTTGTTATGCCAATGGGTTCCTCCCAGCAGCTGCAGAACTTTCCACAGTAGGAGCTAGGGAAGGAGCCAGCAGACACTGCAAGGAAAGTCGGTGCCCTTTTCCCAGCTGCGCACCAAGCACGGCGATACCCTCCTTCCCAGCCATGCTGGCTCCAACTGGCCCCTGGCTTGTGTTCTCTTGCCTGATGAGGTTGCAGCTGAGCCCTCAGGTGAAGGTTTGGAGATGTATTACCCGTTCCTTACCGGCTGTGTGGAGACCAGTGCATCAGAGCTAAGGATTCAGTCCCGCTATGAAACTGGATGTGTGTGGAGATGAGAGGTTGTCCACCCTAGCGTGCCCTATAGCACCATGGCTGCGTGCTGGGCTGGCAGGATCACCTCCAGCTCAGGCCAAGTGAGAGCACTGCTCTGCTGGACCTTGTAGAAATGAAGATACGTAGGTCTGAAGTCCACGGTAAATAGACAGCTGAAGTAAAATGGTAAAGTACACAGTTCTTGATAAGTTGTTTTCTTTTTCGCTAGTTCCCTGCCCTTTATTCTGTGAACGCAGCCGTAAATCCTTATTGTACTCCTAGCTATTCTTTCCAGATCCTTTCAGTGGGCAATAAGATGATGCAATTCTGCTGCAACTTCCCCAGGCCATCACAGCCAGGCTGGTTGTGATTTCCCGGCCGTGCCAAGAAGCACAGTGTCACTTGTGGTGCTGGCTCTGCTGGCAGGGTTGAGAACCTGCCCTTGGGGACACCTCAGCTGGGTTGGGATGGTTTCTGCTGGCTGTGAGGTGGGAAGTCTCGATGGCTCCCTGGAGAATTGTGTGAGCCCTCAACCTCATGAAAAGCACATCCAGTCCTCTAGTTGCTTGATTTCACATAGATTTATATTATTATTTTTTTTAATATGTCTGTTGTGTGTTTAGGTGGTGGGAGCTGGTGGTTGGTTTTTTTTGGGTTTTTTTGTTTTTTTGTTGTTTTTTTTTTGTGGTGGTTGGACTTGATGATCTCTGAGGTCCCTTCCAACCACTACAATTCTGTGATTCTGTGATTTTGGAATCATGAAGATGAAATGGTTTGGTCTTGTCAGTTTAGTTATGACTGTAACAGGAGATCAAACGATGGTATAGGAAATCGACCTACTGGTGTAGCTACATCCATGCACCATAAAACAGAGAAAATAAAAAGTAGGAGACATCTTTTGCTGGGGTAGAGAGTGACACATCCCACGCTACCTCCTGTTTCATATTTTGTTGTTTTAGTCATTTCCCGTGCTCAGTGTTTGTCCATTCTGTGCAGAATGTGGAGTTAATTTCCCAGCTTTTGTGACCTTGATAGATGGAGGATATAAGCATTTCCTATATGATGAGAGTGTCACGTTACTCTTTGAAGCAGGGAAATACCATTATTTTACGTCTGAGAATCCAATTCCTAAGTACCTTGTTGAGGAGAAAGGGAAGTTTGTAGCAGACAAGGGATTCAAACTTAGGTCACCCCGATGCTGGTTTAGGACTTTAGGAGTATTCTGAAGTTTCTTGACTTAGCATTAATAATAAAGGAGACAGATCCCTTTGGCACCGACAGGGCTGTTACAGCCTTTTGCCCTTAATCTACAGGCACTGTCCTTACATGTGTGTCTGTGTTTTGCACTCTCCAGAAAGAATGAGACAATAATGCTTCCTAACCTCTAGAGCTGAAAGGGATTAACCTCCTGCAGCTAAGCAGGATCCTGTCATCCTTCCAGATGCTACTACTTTCATGGCATGGACAGCTGAACCTCAAAGAACCAACCCCTAAATTGCCTTAACTTGCAGCCCAGCGCATTAAAGTGACCTGAAGAGTGATGGTGATTTACTTTAACACGCTGGGATGGAGAGAGCACATGGTTCAGGAGCTGGTTCCCATGTGGCTGAGTGGGAGCTGAGTACAGTAACCGCTTCTGTCAAAATGAGTTTAACTCATGTGTTTGTGAATTATCTGCTGTGAGTCCTGCCAGCTCAGTTTTGCACACAAGGTACCAGTTAGTAAAAGTTCGTACCTGTGTTCTTGGCTGTGATGCTTCATAGCTTGTTCAGCCTGGAGAAAAGGAGGCTGAGGGGAGACCTTCTGGCTCTCTCCAACTCCCTGAAAGGAGGGTGTAGCCAGGGGGGGTCGGTCTCTGCTCCCAAGTCCCAGGCCATGGGACAAGAGGAAACGGCCTCCAGTTGCACCAGGGGAGGTTCAGATTGGAGATTAGGAAACATTTTTCCATGGAAAGGGTTCTTAAGCCTTGGAATGGGCTGCCCAGGGCAGGGGTTGAGGCCCCATCCCTGGAGGGATTTCAAAGCCGGGTTGCCATAGTGCTTAGAGCCATGGGTTAGTGATGGTTTTTACCAATTAGGTTGATGGTTGGACTAGATGATCTGAAAGGTCCCTTCCAACCCAGATAATTCTGTGAAAATGTATGAAATCAGTGTTGTGTATGTGTCAGTGAAACTTAAACTGAAATCTTCTCTTCCCTCTCCGCCCCGTAACAGCCCTTCACTCACTGAGCAGTAGTTCAGTGAAGCATGGTTCTGTTTTCAGACTGGCCAGCACAAATCAATGCACAAATCTTACTCAGACTTACCTCAATGTAAGTTTTCTAAGTGGATCCTACATGAGTATTTCAGAAAGCTGAGAAATCTGCCTCCAAATAACTGCAGAGTGAGTGCCTTTGCATCTGTTTGGATTTAGATGCTGGAATAATTATCTAAAAACAATTTCAGTTGCTGTTTCTAGAAAGGGTTTCCACTTGGTTGATGGCTTACACATTTGATACGCAAGCTCTAGGCAACAGCTTTGGCGTAGCCATAGACTGACGTCTCCAGCACCATGTGTCACTGACCTTGATTTTACATGAACAGAAACCTTTGAGCATGTGTTCTTCTTGCATTTGTATTTGCCCTGCTTATACAGGAAGCTTTTTCTTAAGCTAGAAAGGAGTCCAGTAAGACCCTGCACACAGGTTGGGGTTGTGAGAGCTCGTGGAATTTCCTGTCAAGCTCTCTGAAGAGATAACCATCTGACGTCCAGATAATCACCTCCTGCTTCTCTCGGATGTGTTTATGTGGTTGCTTCTTTTTTTAAAATTTATGGTTTTTTCAATGCCATGAGACAATCCAGGAGAGTATGTTAGTAAGCAGGTGGGTTTTCACCAAAATAACTTTTCTGGGTGCTTTTTAAGCCTTTCATGTATGGGGGGTGCTGTGCCTATTTTCTTATGAAATTGCTTTCGTCCCAGGAGCGTCCCAGCATGGTGTCAGGGCTCTCGGATGAGACTTTTATGTTGTTTGACAGCTGCACTAAAAACAACCATTTCCTGTTAGGCAAGATGCTGGAAGCACTAGGTATGGTAACTTCTTTTTTGTGGGGTTTTTTTTTCTGTTTTTTTTTTTCTTTTTTTTTTTTTTTTTACTTCCTCTGGAAGAAAAAGCTCTGGAACCTGAGAGTCATAGAATCATAGAATGGTCAGAGTTGGAAGGGACCTTAAAGATCATTGAGTTCCTACCCCCCTGCCCTGTCAGCTCAGCCATCAGCAAGGGCTGAGAGCTTTGCTCGTAGAAATAGAATCACAGAATGGTCAGAGTTGGAAGGGACCTTAAAGATCATCCAGTTCCAACCCCCTGCCCTGGGCAGGGACACCTCCCACCGACCAGGTTGCTCCAAGCCCCCTCCAGCCTGGCCTTGAACCCCTCCAGGGATGGGGCAGCCACAGCTTCTCTGGGCAACCTGTTCCAGGGTCTCACCACCCTCACAGCAAAGAATTTCTTTCTGGTACCTCATCTAAATCTCCCCTCTTTCAATTTAAAACTGTTACCCCTTGTCTTATGGCTCCCCTCCCTGACCAAGAGTCCCTCCCCATCTCTCCTGGAGCCCCTTCAGGTACTGGAAGGCCGTTATAAGGTCTCCCCGGAGCCTTCTCTTCTTCAGGCTGAAGACCCCCAGCTCTCTCAGCCTGTCTTCACAGCAGAGGGGCTCCAGCCCTCGGAGCATTTTCGTTGCTGAGTAATTCACCTGGAGCTTGAATTCAGGAGACTGACTCTGCTTAATCTTGTTTGGGTCTCAGCAGCTCTTGCCTGATGTCCTTTTTCGGAGGTGGAGGACACTAAAGTGTCCAACTCAGTGACTGCAACAGCCAGTTGAAGGCTTCTCCTTGGTTGTTACTTCACTTGTTTGTAAGCAGATGGGCAGAGAAAGGGAAATAATGTATGCCTTGGTTTTGCTCAGGAAGGACCTATGAAGTCAGTCATTGAGTACCCTGATGCTTTTGGTCACACCAGTCCTCCGTGTTGCTAATAGTAGTACTTTGTTAGTTAATAGAGAACTCTTCTGGGATGGTTACTGGCTGTGCAGTCATAAAACAATAGTGAGAGCTGGGTCTTGAAGTGCTTTGGTCTGGTCAAGCAGAATGGTGGGCACTGCCCATCAGCTTGGTTTAACCACCTTCTCAGACTTCTAATATGTCCCTGATAGGCTGATCTAGCACTGAAACCAATGGTTTGACCATCACTGTGGTGGTTTTTTTGGTTGTTTTTGTTTGTTTGTTTGTTTGTTTGTTTTTTTGAGGGGTGGTGGTTGTAGAATTAAAACTGCTTTCTTATGGGAATAACAGCATTCCTCCTGGTGCCAGGCGTGATGAAGTGATGCTGTATTTCTGTAGGCTTTGAAACGGTGTTGGAGCAGGAACCTTTGTAGAAAACGTGGGGAAATACAATTAGAGAGTTGAAGCAAAAGGCATCTGATGTGGCTTCCCAAAAGTAGTGGTGATGGAACTGAGAACTGAAACTGGGACCAGTCAGTGCAGAGTGGGGCAAACATGCCCTGGCTTTCCAGAAGAGACCTGGTTTATCTCCCTGGAGCTACTGGGAGTGGAGTGGTGACTTCTGGAAGCACAGTCTTCCCCATTCCCAAATGCCCTGATGAAAGAGCTTTCTTGTTGTTCCCTGGCTGAAATAATCCTAGTGAAGGGCCAGCATTTCCTTGCGCAAACTCCCTTTTTCAGGGATTGGTTCACCTAATATATTTATATACACATGCTCTTAAACTCTCAAAAAAATAAACACCTAGTACACTCTGCTCCTTGTCCAGAGCTTTCCAAAGCAGAATTTCAGCAATACAGCCATTTTGCACTGCAGCGAAGCCGACCTCCTCTTGTTCCTTGCGAAAGCGAGAATGAAAATGGTTTGGCAAATAGCTTTGATTTAAACTGAAAAGCCTCCCGTTTTCAGAGCTGCTTTTAAAGCAAAGGGCTAGTTTTGGCTTTTGATCCTCTTAAGCTGGGTTATTTGATGTGAAAAAAAAAAAAACAACCAAAAAAACCAACAAACCAAACCCCACCACCCTGGGTCCTCTGCTGCGGAGGGGAGCAGCTTTTCAGTTCTCCGTGTGTGGCTTCAGGAGAGGGTTGGCAGAGCCCGGGGTGGTGGGGGGCTCGGGGGGCCTGGCCGCACGGCTCCGTAAATAAAGGGGCCTCTATTTCTTTGGATTCTTTTGCTGGAACTAAATATCACCATCAGTGAAACTCTTACCTCATTAAAGGAACGAGCCAGGCTCCTTCAGCGTCCGCGCGGTGCTGCAATGTGCTCTGTGCCGCCGAGCTGATTTGCTGAGCAGATAAAGGGAGTTTTAACCCAAAGAATGGCATGTAATATATGACCTTGGCTTTCCAAAGGTTTATTTTTGTTCATGCGACAAAATAAGGTTTTAATATTAAGTGTAGGGTTGGATTTGCCTTGGCAGATAGCAGAGCCTTCCATTACTGTTGTAGTCATAATATAGAACTATCTGATGTGTGCCAGCGGGCACGCAGCGAGCCAAGAATTCCCCCATCGATGTTTGTTTTTTGTGAAAACTTAGTCGGCAGCTTGGCCCTTGGGTTGGCTATAAAAGTGATGTGCCCTTGTGTTGGAGGGGGCAAAGCAGCGGCAGGCACGATACAATCCGTACTGCCTCCTTAGAGTTAGGATCTTGATAGTGTTTGGGCAAAATAGGGATTTTTATTTTTTTTTTTCCTTTGTCCTTCCTTCTTTTTTAATTTATTTTTTTGTTGGTTGGCAATGGCTGGCTGAAGATGGTTGACTTCAAAAGTCCTGGGACTTTTGAAAGACCCGGGGGACCTTTTGGGACCATGAGGCAGCAATGTGCCCTTGTGGCCAAGAAGGCAAATGGTATCCTGGGGGGCATCAGGAAGAGTGTGAGCAGCAGGTCAAGGGAGGTCATTGTCCCCCTCTGCTCTACCCTGGGGAGGCCCCATCTGGAGCACTGGGTCCGGTTCGGGGCTCCCCAGTTCAAGAAGGACAGGGAACTGCTGGAGAGGGGACAGCAGAGGCTACAGAGATGATGAGGGGCCTGGAGCATCTCTCTGATGAGGAAAGGCTGAGGGACTTGGGTCTTTTGAGTCTGGAGAAGAGAAGGCTGAGGGGGGATCTGATCAATGCCTATAAATACTTCAAGGGTGGGTGTCAGGAGGATGGGGCCAGTCTTTTTCCAGTGGTGCCCAGGGACAGGACAAGAGGAAATGGGCACAAACTTGATTATGAGAAGTTCCACCTGAACATGAGGAGGAACTTCTTTCCTGTGAGGGTGGCAGAGCCCTGGAAGAGGCTGCCCAGGGAGGTGGTGGAGTCTCCTTCTCTGGAGACATTCAAACCCCACCTTGACACGTTCCTGTGCAGCCTGCTCTGGGTGGCCCTGCTTTGGCAGGGGGTTGGCCTAGATGATCTCCAGAGGTCCCTTCCAACTCCATACGATCCTGGGATTCTGTGACTTTTCTGGAAGTTTTCCGGAAGTTTGGTGAAAATTGTGAACTTGTGAGAAGGAGCATGAGTTTGAACATCTACACTCCTGCACGGTGTGATCCTTTTTTGTCCAGTTTCTCAGCAGCCTCCTTAGATAACCCCCAAGCAGTGCGGTCGTACCCTAGAAGGAGGCAGCTGCCCTGGGGATCCAGTGTTTCCACATGGAAGTTGTGGAACATCTTGGTATAAACTAACTTGTTTATGAGGAATCTCACTTTATTAGTTCCCTGATGGTGGATGGGTTTCTTGGAGATGATATCTTTTGTCTTGTTGGTAAGGTCTTGATCAAAAATGGACAAGGGCGATTTCGGGGAATAAGCATGATGTAAGGGAAGAGTCTCCTTATTCTTGTGTGGGATTAAAAGCCATTTTCTTGGTCTTCCATTCATATGGTACATATATCTGGAGCTCTTGGTCTTCTCACCAGGCAAGTTCATGTCCCGTGCATTTGTTGGCTGTGGCTGCTCCTTGCCTCTTCACCAGTGGCCTGATGCATCCTTATCCGCACAAATTTTGGAGTCGAGGCCAGTCCAAGCACTCACTCCCTGGTGAAAAGGATTTCTATAATAAAACCAAACTGTGTAACTCGGTTACTGGATTCTTCTCTGTTATTTCCATTAGATTGAGGGTCAGAGGTGGGTGGCAGGGTTAGAGGTTTATTTAGCTCCTGAAGCTCACGTCTGTCTCCGTTCTCATGTACATCCTCCAAACTTCAGCCAGGAGCTCTGGTCCTGGGTTATAGTCCATTGTTCATTGAGAGAAATTCTATGGCAGCTATTGAAACTACATTCAACTTACTTTCAAATACAAGATTTTTTTGAAGAATAAAAGCAAAAGCTTTGGCAAAAATGCTAACTGAAAATGGCTATCCTAATTACATTCTGAACATTAATATTTCGTCCTATGAAAGACTTGCCTGAATTAAACAGGATTTCTAAAATAATTGCAAGCTTTTAAAGCCACATGTGTCACAATTTCCTCAAAAACAAATTTACTAACCTAAAATTAAACAGATCAAAGGCTTTTACTTTATGGACTGTTACCTCGGAACAGCTGCACAATACAGGTGAATTGCATGTATTTAAAATTTCACTGGAGCAAAGCAAGTGTATTTTCAGCAACCTGCAGCCATTAGCTATTCAAAAACATTTAAAATCTAATCTTTAAGTATAAATACCTTACATGTAAATAGAATTTTTCGAAGATTTAATTGTTAATTTAAGAACTTGAGAGTTACAAGCATTGTATGCTGCTGCATTTTTTGAGTCTATTTTTATTCTTCAGGGATTTTTTTTTTTACTCTTAGAAGGGAAGTAACTGCTCGTTTCCTTATCTTTTATTCTATTTCTTTTCTATTAGTAGTTCTCTGTTGTAGAGTCTCTTTCATTACCATACAAAAAGATCATGGAAGTGTCATTGCCTCTCAGTTTTACTACTTTGCAGCAGCTGATGTGCTGCTGACCAGCAATGTTCTCCTCAATGCTCATCTTGCTTTAAATTTGATGGATGCTCACCTGAACGCTTCTGTTACTCAGTAACTTGCTTATGGATCAATATAAAGCATGTGTGGTCTTCTCTTAAATAGTTACTTCTGGGAAGCTGAGAGGTCTGTGGAGTTCAAAAAAACCCAAACCTCACTAAATTCCAACTCGATGCATATTAGAAGTAAAGCTCTGTTGTTTCAGAACGTGCCTTGAAAGGAGGAAATTCAATAGGGAGCCATCTTACTTTCCAAAAATTTTAACTGTGAAAGATCAGCTTGAAGGCTTTTTTTTGTTAACTTTGATCCTTCTTAAAATTGATCCATTCATAATGTGTTTCAGTTTCTGGTAGATGCTTTTTCCTGGAGTCAGTCCTTGGAAACTACCCACTTTCAAGCGTTTTTGTTTCTCCCTTTAAGAAATATTTCTCTTTTCCCTTTGCTAACTGATACGTGAAACTAATAAAACACTGCACGGTTGCTGACTGTACAAAGTACAGCTTTACAGTTGGTGGACCCATCTTTTTGGTGGACCTGCACGCATGATTGCAGAGCACGGGTTTCGCTGCACATCCAGATCGCACTCCCTGCCTGGCTGGTTACTCAGTAAGCTCTTGCTTTGTTTAAGAACCAAATGTAATTATTTGACTTGTTGCTTAAGGGTACACTTCTTTCCTATAAGAGTTTTATATGTACCAGTTGACCATTCTGAAATGCATTATCTGCTCTGTTCGTAAGGAATTTGCTTCGGTAGTATATAATTCTCAAATTCTTTGTTGAGGGTAATACGGAAGGAAACAAAAATGGACATGCTTGTGTATTTTTATACTAATGAAAAACAGTCTTTATTTATAGAATCATAGAATGGTCAGAGTTGGAAGGGACCTTAAAGATCATCCAGTTCCAACCCCCTGCCCTGGGCAGGGACACCTCCCACCAGACCAGGTTGCTCCAAGCCCCCTCCAGCCTGGCCTTGAATCCCTCCAGGGATGGGGCAGCCACAGCTTCTCTGGGCAACCTGGGCCAGAGTCTCACCACCCTCACAGCAAAAAATTTCTGTCTAGGATCTAATCTAAATCTCCCCTCTTTTAATTTAAAATCATTACCCCTTGTCCTGTGGCTCCCCTCCCTGACCAAGAGTCCCTCCCCATCTCTCCTGTAGCCCCTTCAGGTACTGGAAGGCCGTTATAAGGTCCCCCTGGAGCCTTCTCTTCTCCAGGCTGTCCTCGTAGGAGAAGTGCTCCAGCCCTCAGATCATTTTCATAGCCCTGTGCTGGACCCACTCGAACAGGTCCAATATTTGTGATATTGTTTACTCCCCTTTATTGTAGGTGTCTGAATGACTTTCAATACCTGCTCGCTTTGTATTCAGTCCCAGCTGTTGTTATCTCTTTGGGCTGTCCCTTAGTTCAATTATATCCTTGGGTATGTTTCTGAACTACTTTTGTTACAGTACTTGAAACTTGAACTTTCCTTGAATAATCTTTTAAGTTACATTGCACGATGAAGGAGTTGCATTGATGCTTAAATTTCATCAGTTTTAACACGTCATTGGGCAGGGTCACTCTAAAGCATTTTTCCTTCAAACCAGAGTCTTTACTATTGGAACAATCCATCCAACACTTGGAGCTGGTGATGGAACTGCTGGTGAGCTGTGTTTTTCAAACCTCTTAGATGTGCCAGAAGGCACCAGCATCCAAGACATTTGCAAAGTTTCTCCAGAGAATTTGCCAGTGGCTGCAGGTGTTGGAGATTTGACCTTGCAGAATGATAATGGTTTGTGAAAGCTTCGGCGACGTGTCTTTACGCTCAGTGTAAATCCCCCTTTCTTTCCTCTCCTTTTGTGGAACAGCCACAGCAAACAAGCGAGGCATTAAAAGGACATGGATGTCTCCAACTTGCTTTCAAGTTTGCGAGCTTGCGTATTTGTCCATGGGGTTTCTCTTTTTCCACAGGGAAATGTGGTGTTTTCAACTGTTGGGGACTTGGAACAGGAACTTTTCTGTATGTGTAAATAAAAAGGGTTCTTGAGGACTAGTTTTGTATGGGGTAACCATTATTTACTCATTTTTGTTTGAGCCTTGATGTGTTGATTAGGACTGTTCTCCTGGGTATCTCTATCTGACCAAACCAAATAAATTGGCACCCATCTCTGTCAAATGGGGAAATGGCCAAACTCCTGCTTCTTGAATTCAATGCTTTTTCCACTGTTGTCCTCCTAGATACACAAGGAGAATGTGTGCAGGGATACACTGGAGCAAAATAAGTAGTAGTGCATGGTGTGAGGGGTTATTAACTTTCTGTTTGCATCTCCTTGTTCCCCTCTCCCCTGCTGACCATCCACAGTGCAGAAGCTGTGTGTTGTACATCAAAATATTCAACTGGTTCAACCCAGAAACCTTCTACCCAGTACTTTAGTTGCATCCCACTTCTCAAGGTATAGAAACTTGAATTCACAAGAGTGGAATAACATTATTTTCTGTTATGTACTCTCTCTGGTATCCCCAATTAGCCATCAGTGCAAAACTTACAATGATGTTTTAAAAACAAATTCAGGTTGCTGAAAATCCAACCAGTTCAAGGAAAGAAGTTGTGGTTCCAAGCCTGAATTATTCTGACTGAAAACACTACTACGATAGTTATCTTTGAAATTGTATTACATCAGCTAACCTAACGATGTTATGTCATTTGAGCTAGAGTAGACTGAAATAAGAGAATTTCTAAACTTATCTTCTCTATGAGGAGAACATTAATCCTTTTCCATGGTCCTAACCTTGAAGCCTGCTCTGGATACGAGACTTCTGTTGTGACGTTTTATTTTTCATTCCCTCCAGGTTTACGGGAACAGACGGACCAAGTGGTTTTGGATTTGAGCTGACGTTTCGACTCAAGAGAGAAACGGGGGAGTCGGCACCACCCACCTGGCCAGCAGAGTTAATGCAAGGCTTGGCCAGATACGTCTTCCAGTCAGGTACTGCAGGGCTAAATCCACTGCCTCATTTTTCCTGCTCTCTGTTACACAGTCTGACACTTGTCTTGTCAGCACTCAGTCACATTTTGGGGGTTATCTTTGTGTGGGAACCCAAAAGAGCACGTTCCTTCCATCGCCCCAGCTTGCTGGGGACAAAACCCAACTGCTGCTCAGGTAACTACAAATCCTTAGTATTGAAAAGGTGAAGATACAGAACAGTTAGTAACCGTAGGAATTCTGCCCAGTGGCTCTTTCTTGCTGTCCTCTGTTGCTGCTTTCTTATGGTAAGAAAACATCATTTGCTTACCCTGAAATGCCTGAGGAGCACCCATCTGTTAAGGTCTCACTTCTCAGCAGAAGGGCTATAACTTTCCAAAAAGTTGCAGTTCCTTCACAAGCAAAGCTCTTCCTGTGGTCTCTGGGGTGAGCAGCAGCGATGTCTGTAAACAAGGAATTGCTGAGATGGGAAACTGTAGAAGTCATAAGGGATGCCAAGGCTGGGGGGGCTAAGGAATTAGCTATTGGGAATCAGTAATGCAGATGGAGACTTGCCAGAAAAACTGGGAACCAGGGTGCCTGCAAAATGCCCTCTTGCACTACGCTTTCTGGATTTCATTTATAGCAGTAGATTGAAGATTAGTTTGTAGTGTGAGGACGTGAAGAACCGTGGAATGGTTGAGTACATAACATGCTTGAAAGGCACTCTCCAGCATCACAAGATCCGAATGAAAATATTTGAAGAACTTTTTTTAAGCTACTTTAAGGTCCTTTGCAGGTGAAGTACCTTCTAAATCAATGATTATTGAATTTGAAACATTTGGTACTTGCTCTACTAGTTAATAAATTCCTCAGTAGATTGTGATTCTGTTGCTGGTTTTCAGTCAGCTGGCTGGCTCTCAAAGGGGAAAGGTCTAGATGAAAACAGGATTGCCCTGCAGTCCTGTGACAAATCTCTGAGGCCGTGGCAACTCTTGTGGAGTATTTCTTCTAAATATTGACTGACAGAGACCGATGCCAGCACAGATTATTGCTTGTTGTCATATTGGGAGTGTCTCTTGCTGCAGTTTAAAACAACATGGGCATTTTTTTGGTAACCTTTGCTGTGTAGCGATCTTCCCCGGTTGCCATCCAAATTTGAGCTCACCTTTCTGTCTTGTTTTTTGCTAGTCTTAAGCATCTAAATCCGCATGACTGTCATCACTTTTGCCATTGTTTGAGATTCCTCTCACGTCTAAATTGTATTGTATGGTAGCTTTTTGATACTGACCATGCAGCGATGAATTCCTACTCACATTTCCTATGTAGTGACTGTCTCTAGCAGTTGCTTGTTTGTCTCACCCTTGTCATGGGTGAGAGGAGGTCTGCACTGTGGAACAGGGTTTGGTAGGGTACTTTAAGACAAACTTCTCAGTGACTAAGCTGGCACTCAGGGCAGAGTCTTTCCTTGTTTGGTTTCCCTCACTAATGCAGTCTTATCGTTCTGACCTCAAAGCCAGTGAACTGTTTTTAGACTGGAAAGAGTGGTTGTGCTCGTGCATATCAGTCTGACTTGAGCTTCAAGGGCCTACAGTATTATCTTCTATTTATCCATGCTGGTTTTGACTTTTTACCCACTGTGACTCCTTAACATATTCTTGAGCAGTGCCTTTAATGGCTTCTAGCCTCTGGGTGTTCAGCTCTCAATTCATGTTATTAAAAAATCCAGTGTATGAATCATAAATTGACTTCTTTCTTTGAATATGAAGTTGAGTATGAGCCAACACTACGCTCATCATGCAATAGGCAAACCACATGCTGGGTTACCTTCAGAATCAAAGAATCATACAATTGTCTAGGTTAGAAGGGACTTTCAAGATCATCCAGTCCAACCATCAACCTGATAAAAACCCATCACTAACCCATGGCTCTAAGCACTATGGCAACCCGGCTTTGAAATCCCTCCAGGGATGGGGCCTCAACCCCTGCCCTGGGCAGCCCATTCCAAGGCTTAAGAACCCTTTCTGTGGAAAAATTGTTCCCAATCTCCAATCTGAACCTCCCCTGGTGCAACTTGAGGCCGTTTCCTCTTGTCCCATGGCCTGTGACTGGGGCGCAGAGACCGACCCCCCCTGGCTACACCCTCCTTTCAGGGAGTTGGAGAGAGCCAGAAGGTCTCCCCTCAGCCTCCTTTTCTCCAGGCTGAACCCCCCCAGCTCCCTCAGCCTCTCCTCATCAGACTTCTTCTCCAGACCCCTCCCCAGCTCCGTTGCCCTTCTCTGGACCCACTCCAGCCCCTCAATGTCTTTTTTGTGGGGAGGGGCCCAAAACTGGACCCAGCCCTCGAGGTGGGGCCTCACCAGTGCCCAGTACAGGGGGACAGGGAAGGGCACGAGCAGCAGATTGAGGGAAGTTATTACCTCTTTGCCATGGCACTAAGCCACTCACTTAAAATGTGTCCTGGTTTGGGCCTTCCAGTTTAAGAGATGCTGAAAAATTGGAGAGAGTGTGACGTGGTCGGGGTCCTAGAGCACTTGAACTCTGAGGAGAGCTGAAGGGAGCAGGTCTGGTTTAGCCAGTGAAGTGAAGGTGCAGGGAGATCTAACACGAGCCTACAGCTGTAGAACAGGTAGTTAAAAAATGCAAAAGAGGGCTACAGCTCTGAATTGTAGGATGGAGGTTCTGGAAAGGCTTCAGGAAAAACTTGATCATGAGGAGGGTGGCAAAGGACAGCGAACAGTTCCTGAAAAGGTTGAGGACTGTAGCTCAACAAAGCTACGATGGCCCTGATTTAGCATTGCTGATGGCTCCACTTCAAATAGGAGGGTGAACAAGAGACCTCCAGAGGCCCCTTAAAATATCACAGAAGAGTTGGATTTTTGTTTGGTTTTTTTTTTTCCATCCAGCTTCATGTCCTTCAGCAGCTGTGCTGTCACCGGGTATTACTAACCCTTCCTTGCCCTGTACAAAAGGAAACTGTTTGCTGTTGCAGCAAGTGATCAACTCTAGCTTTATTTTAGTATAGATTTGTTTAACGCTTGTCTCTTTTGAATGATAACTTTCTCAGGCTAAAATCTTACGTCTAATCATAGATGTCTGGTTAATCCTTACAAGATGATGCATTTAAGACTTGTAACAGGCTCTATCACGGTCTCTAGGGCAACACCAGTTGACCATAGCTAGATGCAGTCATTTTCTATTTTAGTGTGAGCTCGCTCACTCCGTTGCTCTGCAGAGCGACGTCCTTCTGCTACATCTGACGTGTCCTGCTTTGCTTTGCTCCCACGAGCTGCCCCGTCTCAGGCTGGCAGTCTTGAGAGCAATTCCCATGTCCACCCTTCCATCACCCCTTGGTAGTGAGGCACCCAGTGCTTAGTAGTGCTTTGGGGTTTTCTTTCTGCCTAACAGGATTTCCCCCAGTCTAACATGCTCACTCTGCAAAGCCAAGTGAGCTTCTTCCTTGGTCTTTTCTTCCTTGGTCTTTTCTTCCTTGGTCTTTTCTTCCTTGGTCTTTTCTTCCTTGGTCTTTTCTTCCTTGGTCTTTTCTTCCTTGGTCTTTTCTTCCTTGGTCTTTTCTTCCTTGGTCTTTTCTTCCTTGGTCTTTTCTACGACTTCTCTGGTCAGATGTTAAAACTTTAAAACTGTGAAGTGTTTGAAGGGGTGGTACTTCTGAAGCACACTGGGCATTAGGCAGGATGTGGCATGACAGCATTTTTTTTTTTTTTTTTTTCACATGATGAAAGGTTTCTTTTTGCTCAAGTTCTTTCTGACTGTCCCACTTGGAGCATTTCACAGAATCACAGAATGATATGGGGCTGGAAGGGACCTCTGGAAATCATCTAGTCCAACCCCCTGCCAAAGCAGGGCCACCCAGAGCAGGTTGCACAGGAACGTGTCCAGGTGGGTTTGGAATGTCTCCAGAGAAGGAGACTCCACCACCTCCCTGGGCAGCCTCTGCCAGGGCTCTGCCACCCTCACAGTAACAAGTTCCTCTTCATGTTTAGGTGGAACTTCTCATATTCAAGTTTGTGCCTGTTACCTGTTGTCCTGTCCCTGGGCACCACTGAAAAAAGCCTGGCCCCATCCTCCTAACACCCACCCTTGAAGTATTTATAGATGTTGATTTGTCAAATGCAACAATGATAAGTGGTGTTTGACTGTGGTGTACGTACCTTAATGCTGTCCTCTTCGGTTGTTTGAAAAAAAAAATATTTATAGAGTCTCTGTAATACTCCAAAATAGCCTTAAAAACATTTGATGAACCGAAACAACTTAAGTAATGCTTATGAATCCACTCTGAAGAAGCAGCATGAAAAAAAACCATAAAGCTGGCAGGAACTTTTTTGGATATGCTCCAACTACTTTCACATGTCAAAAGATTGTTTACTTTGAAAGCTATGCTAAGAGCTAAATTTTTATCTCTTGAATAACAAGCTGACTTTTTAGTTATCACACATGTGCTGGGTCCAGTTGAAATTGGGGGAGAGTAAGGTGGAGTTATACTCCTGCTGAGCCTGAGCATTTTCTGATGGCGATGACCAAGTTGAAGACTCATCTACCAGCTACTGCTAAATATTATTATCCTAAATATTACCCTCAATATTATTACTGAGTATTGCAGTTGCAAAGCATGTCTCATTGCAAGTGATGTATTTTTTTGCAACAAATACTTCTAAGCAAATGAATGCTGCTTTCCTTTGTTCCCATTTCTCCTGCGCCGGGGCTGTGCTTTAGAAAAGCAGTCTTCTCTTCTGCATTGAATTTCAGACCTCTTTGAGCCTTGGCTTCTCTGTTCACTGTAACAAACACTTGGTGCTTTGTGCTTTTGATTAAATGGCACTACTTCCCCTCCTTCAACAAAACCAAGCTTTGCAAGTCTCAAAAAATGTTATTTGTGGCTTTATCTGTTCTTGATTTTATCACTGTTTGACCATGACCACAAATTCCAACTCTGTTATTTTTAGTTAAAAAAAAAAAACCAACACCGAACCTGCAAACCTTGAAAATGAAACTTTGCACAATTCAGTGACCTTAGCTTGTCATGGTTGTGGGTATACTGGGAATATTTCATGGGAGAACGAATTTATACTTCAATTCAAAGGAAGAGGAAGAAACGTTTTTCCTAGAGAAAGCTTATCCAGGGCTTGTTCCAATTGTTAACTCTTTAGGGACTGCAATATTACGATGTTTGATCAGTATAGAGGGGCCATGATTTGTGCTTTCTTGAAATTAATATCTGCATCTTTTTTCTCTCTAAGGTGGAGCTAGGTTGTTTTCAAGGGCCTACCTGATATACATCATACAGGCAATATATTGATGGAATAGCATGGAAACAAATTTGTCATGTATATGAGTTCTTGCTGCTTCGATGTTTCTTGGCCTGAAAGAAAACAGCTGGAGCTCTAAGGTACAGGTTTGAAGAAACGTTCAGGAAAAACTCGTCATGCATAGAGCCTAAAGATAACCGTATAGCGTATGTCATGCTTGTATTCTCCACAATGTATGAATTGTAGTGGGGAACTAGCTAGTGGAACTAGCTTCAGAGGTATTGAGATGACATCCACAAATTAGAGGTTTTTCAGTTGGCTGACATAGGTAACATTTACCCCAGAACACATCGTCCTGAGACGTCTGAGCCCCCACTGTTGCAGTGGGGGACAGGTGGTGTTACAGGAGGCTGGAAAATGGCAAATGCTGTTCTTCACCCCCTCACCCTGAAAAAACCAACAAAAAAAAACCCAACCCAACAAAGCAAACTCCAAAAATGCAAAGACCTGAGGTTTCTAATTGGTCAATCAGACTTCAGGTTTTAAGAAACTACTAGGAAAAACAAACCATCTAGAAGGTATCCAGGGAATAATGGATGTTCCAGTATGGATTTGAAGCAGTGAATATTGGTCACCTTGGTACTAGTGAGACTTTTGACATTGTCCCTGCCAACAAGTGCATGAGCGAGGCGGGGAAATGCAATCTTGATCAAAACCAAAAAGGAATGCAATACTGGTTGGATATTTAGACTCTGAGTAATTGCCAATGTGCAGTCATCAACCACAAAAGATGTGGAGAGTTTGGATTCCTCTAAAATCTGTCCTAGAGCTCGTGCAATTTGGTGTTGACCAGGATGATGAAATGCAGAGTATCCTGATGGAAATCTGCAGACACAGCAAAGCACCACAGTGTAGAAGGCTGGAATTCAAAACAACCTTTGAAAATAGCGGAAACGGTCTGAAACACCGATGTGCAGTGAGGTCAGGGAGGTGCAACAAGTGCGAGGTTCTGCGCTTATACAGGAATAATCCAATGCATTATTTTCAGTTGGGGAAAGACAGCAGTTCTGAAAGGAGAAGGAAAAGTTGTGAGTTCCTATCACCAGTGAACTATACCTAAACCAACATGCAGGCCAACAGCATCCTGGCCTGGATCAGGAACAGCGTGGGGAGTAGGACTTGGGAGATGATTGACCCCCCCTGTACTGGTGAGGCCCCACCTCGAGGGCTGGGTCCAGTTTTGGGCCCCTCCCCACAAAAAAGACATTGAGGGGCTGGAGCGGGTCCAGAGAAGGGCAACGGAGCTGGGGAGGGGTCTGGAGAAGAAGTCTGATGAGGAGAGGCTGAGGGAGCTGGGGGGGTTCAGCCTGGAGAAAAGGAGGCTGAGGGGAGACCTGGTTCTCTCCAACTCCCTGAAAGGAGGGTGTAGCCAGGGGGGGTCGGTCTCTGCTCCCAAGTCCCAGGCCATGGGACAAGAGGAAACGGCCTCCAGTTGCACCAGGGGAGGTTCAGATTGGAGATTAGTAAGAGTTTTTCCGCGGGAAGGGTTCTTAAGCCTTGGAATGGGCTGCCCAGGGCAGGGGTTGAGGCCCCATCCCTGGAGGGATTTCAAAGCCGGGTTGCCATAGTGCTTAGAGGTATGGGTTAGTGATGGTTTTTATCAGAGTTAGGTTGGTGGTTGGACTAGATTATCTGAAATGTCCCTTCCAACCCAGACAATTCTATGATTCTTCATGATGAGAGATAGAAGTGAAATTATTTTGATGTATAAATATAAATGTTGTGTGTTGCATATGATACGGTCCTACACTGCTGGGAACGCCCTGAAGGGAAAGAGAGAGCATTGGATCTCATTTTGGGCAGAAGACTTAGATGCATCCCAGTTGATGAGAGTCTGGAGAAGAGCAGTAAGAATGACCCAAAGGTCCAGAAAATATGACCTGTGGAGGAATTATCAAAAGAGTTACATTTGTTTAGTCTAGGGAAGAGGAGATGGAAGGAATATGTGAGAACAGTCTTCAAATATGCAAAAGGTTGCTGTAAGGAATAAAGTAATACATTTTTCATGTGCCTACTGGGGATACTAGAGGCCTATCACTACTAAAATTTCTCTAAGGTAGGCTTAGGGTTTGTCATTAGGAAAAACTTTCAGATGATAAGTGTGGTGAAGCACTGGAATAGTTGCACATTCCCCATTGCTGCATACCTTTGAGAACAAGTCAAACCATTCTTCATGGATATTTGTCAAGAAAGAGTTGATCATTGCTTTGAGGGGGAGCAGAGTAGGAGCCTTCACAGTCTCCTGCATATTATAAATATGTCTTGACTGACTCGGTGTCCTCTTCAGGTCTTCTAAACATAATTTTCTACTGTTCCTTTAATATCTAATCTATCTTTTTTCATAGTTTCATGATTAGTAGTGCGCTAAAAGATATTTAAATGTGAGTTTTGAAGTCTCAGTTAATTTAAAAGGTGAATTTTAATATTTAACCTTTGACTAGTGAGTAGCGGGAAGCTGTTTGTGTCTTGGGAACTGCAACACAGTAGTAAGAAAATCTAAAAGCAAAGGAAGTAAGCAGGTAAGATGCAATTTGTGGGTGGAGATTTAATGTAGATTTTACTTGATTACTTCAGGAGATGAATTAGTCCTTAGAAAATTTATTATATTTTTGAAAAGTGTATTGGGCAGAACTAGTTCCAGCAGGTACACGAAGAGTTATATGTGTTGATAGCAATGTGTCAAAACAATGCCCAAACTAGCTATGGCTGATTTATTGATTTAGGGTTTTTTTCCCCACAAACACCTCTCTTGGCATGTCTGCACCCTCTGCGCTGTCATGGTGAGGGATTCCCTTTTCAGGGGATAAGATAGGAAATATCTTCTCTTGTCCTTTAGTTATTTCTGTGAAACCTGCAGGAACTTAGTTTCCATGAGCTTCTGTCCTCTGTCATGATTCAAGTCCACCAGAAAAGTTCCCAAAGTTACTGGAAGGGAGGATGGTTCCGATGGACGCGTGCGAGTGCCCGAGGCAGCACAGCCAACGAGCCTTCGGCAGCCAGGCTGAAAAGCCCAGAATGAGGTATGTCTAGCCTGCCTTAGTTATTTCTCACGTCATAGTTCAGGAAAGTATACATCAGGAACAGCGTGGGGAGTAGGACTCGGGAGGTGATGGTCTCCCTGCACTGGGCACTGGTGAGGCCCCACCTTGAGGGCTGGGTCCAGTTTTGGACCCCTCCCCACAAAAAAAAAAGACATTGAGGGGCTGGAATGGGTCCAGAGAAGGGCAACGGAGCTGGGGAGGGGTCTGGAGAAGAAGTGTGATGAGGAGAGGCTGAGGGAGCTGGGGGGGTTCAGCCTGGAGAAAAGGAAGCTGAGGGGAGACCTTCTGGCTCTCTCCAACTCCCTGAAAGGAGGGTGTAGCCAGGGGGGGTCGGTCTCTGCTCCCAAGTCACAGGCCATGGGACAAGAGGAAACGGCCTCCAGTTGCACCAGGGGAGGTTCAGGTTGGAGATTGGGAACAATTTTTCCACGAAAAGGGTTCTTAATCCTTGGGATGGGCTGCCCAGGGCAGGGCTTGAGGCCCCATCCCTGGAGGGATTTCAAAGCCGGGTTGCCATAGTGCTTAGAGCCATGGGTTAGTGATGGTTTGTATCAGAGTGAGGTTGGTGTTTGGACTGGATGATCTGAAAGGTCCCTTCCAACCCAGACAATTCCATGATTCAGGTGAAAATTATTGTCTGGCAGCTTGTCTGTAGTTTGGGGAAGCACGTACACTGCTCCTTGGCCCGGTGCACCAGCTTGGGGCCATTATGCCAGCTCTGTGCACTGCAGTTTCCCCCTATTTTTTTAAACTGGGGTGATTACAGGAGTTGCAAGGACTGCAGGTATAGATGTGCTCTTCTTATCCAGCAGTTTTCATCTGATTCGAGTTAGTTTAGTCTGAGCCACGGCGGCACTTTGCGTTTGACAGGCAGTATAACTTCTACACTGAAAATAAGACTCAGTGGGATTAAGTGATTTGACTGGGGTCACGGACCTGCAGCCATTAAGCCAGCAGATACCTTGTCACCTGCTGCCCTGGCGTAACCGCTAGGCTTCATCTTCAGATCTTCTGGAGTCCAGAAAGCTTCCATATGGTAGCCTCAGTGACTCTTTCCTCACCAACATGTTTTCAAACATTCTTGACACAGGCTAATTTCTGTGTGTACAAAGGAAAAAAAAGCCCAAAACCCAAACCCAAAACAAACTCCTTGCTTGCTTGAATACAAATGAGGCTTGTCTAGCTTGTTTCTAAAACAGTGTTTATTTCTTCCCAATAGGATGACTAAAGCCAAATAAAATCTCCCAGTAATTCATATATTTTTTTTTCCCCTGACTATGCCTTTATTTTTTTTTTTCAACCCCAGGCTGATTTATTGTTCTCTTCTGGTTGCTATGGCTCTGTAAAATATATATATATATGTTTTCTATCATCTGTTTGTAATATTGACCAGTTTCCAGTGTAGAGCTGGCCCTGGCTCCTCTGTAGTATTCCAGGACTTTAGATTAAAAATGGGGGGGGATTAACTGGGTTTTTTTAGCTCCACAAAGAAGTATAAATCAACATTTCATTTCAGCAGGACCTGTTACGTAGTGAGCTCTGCTGCACAAACCATGGCACAGTAACTTGCCGTAGGTGAACAGGCCGCAGCCGAGCGCGCGGGCTGCGTGCCTTTATTCTGCAGAGGGGTATGGAAACATGAAGTCACTGCTTCCAATTTAACCCAAGTTTGTCATGGCCAAAAGCTCTCATCATCTGATAGTTATTCAGTGGTCCATGAGAAATTGGTTGGGTTTTAGCCTAATTCCTCTTAGACGTCTCCCATAAAGCAGGCTGTTCTGTGAGCAGGAGCACGGATCAAGCCTGGGCCTTTACGTCTCTGTGCACGAGCCCTTCTACGTCCCGCTCCGCCGCAATAAATCCACTTCTCCCCATTCCGCTGCCTATGAGCTCACCTCCCCAGTATTTCCCATCCTTCCGCCCCATCTCCAAAGCCAGCCTTGTCACATCCCCGAGCTTCCAGCTGGGACATACGTGCTGTGGCTGGTACCAGACGACATGCTGGCTGATAAAACAAACGGGTTGCTTGTGCACAGAGCGGTTGGCTGAGGTGCCGGGCACGACTGGCAGCTATCGAGCTCGTGCTTTGGTCTCCAACCTGTCACTGGTGTTCTCCAGAGCTGGCAGGAGGTTCTGAAGTTGTTGGGGAGGGAATTAGCAAATGCAGCTCTTGTAAATTATCACAGAACCATAGAATTGTCTGGGTTGGAAGGGACCTTTCGGATCATCCAGTCCAACCATCACCCTAACTCTGATAAAACCCATCACTAACCCATGGCTCTAAGCACTATGGCAACCCGGCTTTGAAATCCCTCCAGGGATGGGGCCTCAACCCCTTCCCTGGCCAGCCCATTCCAAGGCTGCAGAACCCATCCCGTGGAAAAATTGTTCCCAATCTCCAATCTGAACCTCCCCTGGTTCAACTTGAGGCCATTTCCTCTTGTCCCATGACCTGTGACTTGGGAGCAGAGACCGACCCCCCCTGGCTACACCCTCCTTTCAGGGAGTTGGAGGGAGTGAGAAGGTCTCCCCTCAGCCTGATTTGTCCTGATAGGCATTGCAGCACAGCGCTGCTTGCAGGTGGGCACAACCATTTTTACTTGGCCCCTGTAGATCTCAAATAAAGCTTATGCAGCACCACTCGTAATCCAGAGAGGAGCATCTGTCTGCAGAGCTGTCCATCAGACAGACAACGCTGCAGAGACCTCATGGAAAATGCTTCTGTCTGCAGAAAGGATGGGTCTAAGAGGAGACATTTTGTAGGCACATAAATGCATTTTCTCTTGAAATACTGTCCCAGGGTTGTGAAGGGAAAACGCTGAAGCTGGGACTGGATTTACTCAGACCATCTTCTTGCTGTTACTGCTCAGGATGCTCAAGGCTTGAAATTTGCCTCCTGGCGCTATCTGGTCACCCTGCCCTGCCCAGACGTGCCACCAGGCAAGGCTGGTCCTGCTACAGCAGCTCTGCTCGCCCGTGTGTGTGTCACAGCAGGCAGTGCCATTGCAGGAAACCCCTCCTTTTGCAGCACAGGAGATGGCAGTTTGCCTCATGCCAGCCCCAGCCTGTCCCTGTGGTTGTAACCCACGGGATCTGAGCTCTTGGAGGAGATATTAGCGTTGCAGAGTGGCTTTGTATGTTTTTCCTTTGAGTGTGCTTGACGGAGGGGGCAGCTAGACACCTATCTGCTTTCCTGACAGAGCAACTCTCAGGCAAGTCGCAAGAAGCCTCCTCACTGTTTAATCTTTGGCATCAAACTTTTTTCTCTAATCTGTTTTGGTTTTTTTTCTGTTACTCTTCTGGGTTTGGTCCAGCAAAACTCATTGAGCAAAGGTCATTAGTGTAGTTCTTCTTTTCCCTCCCTCTCAAAAATCTGTAAACTTCCACCGCCTGCTCTTAATGTCACAATGGTCTTGCCAACCCCTTGCAGGAGTCTGCAGGGAATAGGCGTAGCAATATTGACCGTCTGCAACGTGCAGGCTCTTCAGTGAAAGGAGATTTTCGCTTGGAAAGGAGGGAGAAGGCAGGTCTTGGCAGTGGTGATGCTGAGACTGGTGTGTGGATCAGCGGGCAGAGCTGCTTCTGGATTCCCTGGATGAAATCAGTGCAGTTCCTCTCTGCACACTTCCAAAGCCTAGTATAATTTGTCTGTTTGTGTGACTATAATTTTTGGGACCTTCAGAGTCTAGTCTCTTATCCTCACTTGTGAGGGTGAATGCTGGGTGTCGAGGCACAGGGGGAGGTAAGACGTTAGAGAGGAACTTTGTGGTGGCCCTGGCAGAGGCTTCCCAGGCTGTGAACTAGCACATGCCTGGTGGCCCCGTCCTTCCTCTGTGTGAGTCCTGTCCCTGGCAGAGGGGTTTCAGGTCTGGGTGGTCACCTAGCTGAGGGCACAGAGCAGAAACACAGCTGGGAATGCTGCTGAGTGCTGTTATACCACCGCGTGGGTGGTGTGCCCCTGTTCTCCTTCCTGGCAGCATGAACGGGAGTTGCATGACCTTAGATTCTGGCTGATTAAATTAACTTCACTTCTCTTCCTGTTTGGAATAGGTAGGGTGCTGCCTCTTTGCAATACTGGTGGCACCCCAGTGCCAGGCTCAGTCCTGCCCTTGGAGCACTGTCACTGCTTCAGCCACTGATGGGACAAGCTTGCAGTAATTTAGCTCTTGCTGGTTTTGGTGGGTAACATCTCCTTGGCCTTCGTTTGGGACTTCCTAGGACGTTGTGCCACGCTGGAGAATCTCTTCTCCACAAAATTCCTTTTGCTGCAGTGATAGAAAAGCCCCTGCAACCCAGGTATTAAAAGTGCTTTCTTAAGGACTTGAGGGGACTGACACCACTGCTGTGATACTGCTTTTGCTTCATCAGCACTGGTGGGGTAAACCTGGACTGGCACGTCCAGGCCTCCTCCCAGTCTGCAGTTCACTGGTAGGAAAGCGTGACTGGGAGCCCAGGAGTTTCCAAGGACACCTGTACGCTCATGCGACTGGAAGAGGAAAGATCTATGGCTTAGACTGTCAGTGAGCTAGCTCTGTAATACAAATTGAAGCCTTTTCTTCTCTACCTCCCTAACCTCATGGAGTTTGGGCTTTTTTGTCTCCTGCAGTTTGTCTGGACTCAGGGGTCAGGCTGGGTAGTTCCTGTGCCTTGTCATGGAAGCCACTATTGTCCTTCCACCTTCTAGTCCTCAGCTGAGAACCGGTCTTTGACCTTCTCCAGCCTCAAAGGGGAGGTTGACACTAAAGCACGGAGAGACTTTGTGCCAGGAGCAGAGGCACAGAAAGTCTTTGTTCCTTATAAAGGACTTTGTTAAAATAGAAGGAAAGCTGTCTTCCCTGGACTGCTTTACTGATTGCATGGTATTTCTAGGCAGTAAGGGAGGGATCTCAGCACTGCCTGAAAGAGGAGGCTTGTTTTTAGCTGCTACTGCCATTTAGATAAAGTAGATTCAGGCCCAGTTTGAGTTGGCTGGATTTCATCTGATGCTGTCCCTTTTAATTCTGTCAACTCCTGTCCTGTTCTTGCCTGGGAACTGAACTTGGCTCGTTGCTTTTCAGCTGTTCAATACAGTTCATTCAGTTGGTTTATTTAAAGGAAAAAAAAAAAAGGAAAGTAAAAAAAAAAAAAAAAAAAAGAAAAACCCGTCTTCTCTCTGGGCTTTGCCTCAGTCCGTGGGCCCTGCGGCT
>NW_015090781.1:3335193-3375349 GCF_001431845.1 Calidris pugnax
GTTCAATACAGGTCATTCCGTTGGTTTATTTAAAAGAAAAAAAAAAAGGAAAGTAAAAAAAAAAAAAAAGAAAGAAAGACCCGTCTTCTCTCTGTGCTTTGCATCAGTCCGTGTGCCCTGAGGCTGCTCCCAAATGTCAGGGATGGACAAAGCAGCAACGCTTGTAAATGTGATATATGGTTGCATTTATAAATGCACAAGTTGTTTTAGCCTCCATAGTGCATGGGGGAGAGGGAGGAACGAAACAGGCATGGAGACCCAGAGGAAGCTGTGTGGGACATCTCGGTGCAAGGCTGCCCCAAGGGCCGAAGCGGTAGGAGGACGGCCAGCGGGCCCCGTGCCCTGGGACGCTTGGATGCTGGCCTCTAGCAGGTGTTCACCCTGAGTGGCCAAAGTTTTAAGATCAGAACATCAGCAAGATCAGCCTTGCTAATGTATTCTGCCCAAAACGGAGGGGAGCCGAGCTCTCTGCAGGAAGCCTTTTCTCCATCCTCCCTGCTGCAGGAGGGTGAGGAGGAGCCGACCTCACCCTACTGGGGAGCAGCAGTCCCTGTTTAGAAGAGCATCTCTGACTCCTGGGTGAGGAAGCCGGGGAGAAGCTGCACATGGTCAGCCCAGCCCTTGGACAAAGGCTCTGTCCCCTCTTCTGAAGGAGGAATGCAAGACAAAGGCAGGCAGAAAACTCCCCCTCCTGCTGCTGTGAGGTCCTTTGGCATCTTATATGTGAGGTTTTTGTCCCACCCCGGCCTTTTCTGGGAAACGGAAGCAGCCGCTGTAATGGTTAAAGGCTTCTGCACAGAATAGTGGTGTTGCCTCCTCCTAAGGAGGAGCTGAAAGGCACAGCACAGAGGGATTGTCCAGCAGTCACAGGAGCATCCTCTGTGCGATTGTTTGGGATGCACAGAGGAGAGCCTGAAGGTTACACGTCCCCAGTGGCCTTGTGAAAAGGACTGTGGTTTTTTTTTTTATCCTTGACAACTGCCAAGCCCACATCAGATGAAATGGTGGAGGAGAGTGGACTGAGCTGGAAGTTGGGTTGGCTGTTACGTATCCACCTTCTTTTACGCTTTCTCTTGAAGATCTGTGCAGCAAGTGGGGCTCAAACTGTGCTGCCTGACTAACCCGCTCGTTACAGCCCAGCTTCTGACAGCAGCCTCAGATGCAGAGCTCCTTTGCAGCAGCCTGCTCAGCCAGGAGGCAGCAAATGGGCACAGCAGGGGGAGCGTTTTGTTCTTGGTGGGGAAGAGAATCTGGGAGAGTATATTCAGAGGCTGTAGGCAGCCCAGAGCCTGTGGGAAGTGGACTCTCCTGCTTTTTTTTTTCTTTTTTTAACTCAGAAGCTTAAAGGAATCATCTTGGGATGGTGTTTCAAATGGTGCTCCGTGAACAGCCTGGCCATTTTATGTTTGAAGCATAAACACAGCTCTTAGAAACACACAAACTTAGTCCCTTGCGCTCCTGTAGTGGGCTGGTAGAGCTCAATGCGTAACTAATATTTTACACAAATATGTGTGAATACAGAGTTCCTCTGTTTCCTGCCCTTTGGCCTCCTGCTTTGCCAAAGTAAAACAAAAGTTTGGCCTGTGCAAGCTTTAAATTCCTGAAAATTTAAGAGAAAATAATCAACCACTGAGAAAAATGCTACAGTGCACTCTCAAAGCCCCCTGCCCTTCCTGTCTGTTCTAAGCCCCAGAACTAATGCCCGGGTAACTAGAACTCTTTTCTTGAAGAGATTATGATGCGAAGGAAGTTCTGTTTGAACATGCGGAAAAACCACTTTCCTGTGAGGGTGATGGAGCCCTGGAAGAGGCTGCCCAGAGAGGTGGTGGAGTCTCCTTCTCTGAAGATATTCAAAACCCCCCTGGATGCAATCCTCTCCAGCCTGCTGTAGGTTACCCTGCTCTGGCAGGGGGTTGGACTAGATGATCTCTGAAGATCCCTTCCTGCCCCTGAAAATCTGTGATTCTGATAGCTCTGTAGGTGTTTTCTCCCCTTTCTTTCCCATTTTTGAGTAATGCTTGCTAAAAGGGATACCCAAGAGCAGTCTAGCAGTCTTTCTGTCAGACACCTGGGCTGTGAAGGCTACGAAAAGAAGCTGCTTCCATCTTCTTTGGGTACTTCAGAGGAGGATAGTGCCTTCGCTAACCTTACAAGCTCCTTGAAAGCTCTTCAACAGAAAGGTGTCTTAGATATCTAGGGGAAGATTACAAGTGACTGTACAATCTTATGGTGCTCCTGTGTCCATCTAAGCATCCATCCTTCTCAGTGGCTTGCACATGTGGAAGTTTGTAGGAGGCCCAACAAGAAGAATAAGCTTTTCTGTCCTCCTCCAGTTTTCTTCCCTCGCTGAGGACACTCAAAGGCTGCTAAATTCTGTGGGAACAAGTCTTTCTTCTAATGGCACCTGGCTGGGAAACCTTCAGGTAACCGTAAAACATTCTGTTTTCTGTATGCTAGAACATGGGATGGGGTTTTTAAATGAAAGGCAAGTATCCTTGGCCACGTGAGACCACATAGTCTGTAAATAAACTCTCATTAAATACCTATTTTGAGCTGAGTCCTTATCTGACAGGAGATCCTGCTGTATGACATCCTTTCTTGCTCTGGGGCCTCCACCCCATCCTGAGGCTATTCAGTTTCTGAAACTATTGAAGACACAGGGATCCTTTGAAAGGGAGCTGTGAAGCACGTCTTGTTCAGGTGAAGGATGCAGAAAGCTGGTGATGGCACAGCTGGACAAGGTTGGAAGGGTCTTTTTCCTGCTCTGGAGCTTGAGATTTGACAAGGGCTTCCTTCTTGCTCCCTTACGGTTGCTGGGCTGGGGGATGGAGAGGGGAAGGAGAAGATTGTCCCCACTTGCCCGTGGAAGGTGAAAGCAGCCCAGCCAAGGGCGATGGGGCTGAGTGACGAGGCGTGGAGGAGCAGGAGAGTTTTGTGGGGCTGCAGAGGAGCGACTCAAATCTGGGTTTGTTTTCTTTCTCCACCGCACTCAGCGATGCCAGGTAGGTCCTTTCAAGCTGCAGGGCCTTCCTCCAGCCTTCCCTCCCCGTCCGTGGGAGGCAGCTGTGCAGATAGATCTCTAGATAGGTGAGAAATGTGTTGTTGCAAAAGCAAAGTGAGGCGGGAGATGCATCCTGCCCCGGGCAGCGCTTACGCCGAGGGGATGCCAAGCGCCATGGATGTGCCAGGGGGTTGGACTAGATGATCTCTGAAGATCCCGTCCAACCCCTGTAAGTCTGTGATTCTGATAGCTCTGTAGGTGTTTTCTCCCCTTTCTTTCCCATTTTTGAGTAATGCTTGCTAAAAGGGATACCCAAGAGCAGTCTAGCAGTCTTCCTCAAGCCGGCTGCGAGGGCTGGGGAGGGCTGCGAGGAGCGGAGATGGAGGAGCTGAATGAAGCTGCGGGGAGGAGAGGAAGTGTGGGAGGAGGTGGCTTGGATGGAGCAGGCTGTGAGGAGTCAGGGAGAGGACAAGGGGGCCCCCAGCTCGTGGAGGGTGGGAGCGTGCCCTGGGCACGGGAGTCCCTCGCTGGGAGCCTGCGTGAGAAATTCCCGGAGGCTGCAGTCATGGAAATTGTATCCGTGTAGAGATGGGCAGGGAGAAGGAGAGAGCCAGACACGCAGATGTGTCAGGGGTGGAAAGAAATGTCCTGGAAAACAGAAGAGGTAGAGGGAGGCTCAGAACCAAATAGGTTATTGTACGATAGTGTTTTAGCATTTGCTTTTCGGTTAAAATATTACGCTCTCCCCTGTCATCTAAGGCATCCAGGTGCCTGGGATTGTGGTAAGAAAAGCAGCATTTGCAGGTCTATCAGTGGAAGCTGCAAGACACATTTCCACCATCCCACTGCCAGCAGGGGTGAGTGAGGGCTCTGAGTGGGGCACAGAGGAGTGAGGCATCACGTTTTCCTGCTGGTGGTGTCCCCTGGGGAGGCATCAGAGCCTCTTCATCAGGATTTCGGTCCAGGAGACTTAAATGATCAAATAAGTTTATACACGCTTGCATAAATTGATGAGGCTCTGTTGAGAGGGGCATTAATTTTCCAGGCTTAACAACCTGGAGCTGTGCAGTAATCAACTTTCTATTTTCAACCTGCTAATCAATTTTTAAAAAAAAATTCCTGCAGCACACTTCTGTTTTCTGAAACTGCCGCCAAACCTCAGAGGTCAAGCAGTCCTTCCAGTATTGATAATCTGGGTTTTTTTCCCCGCTATTATTTTTTTTTTAAAGAACCTTTTGCCGAGGCCCCTTGTTTCTAAAAGCCCAATTTGAATCCCCGCAGTGGAGCTATTGTTTAATTGTACTCCAGGGATTTAATTCTGGCTCAGGCATCTTGTCTATGCTGTGTGCCTGCAGCAGGCAGCAGCACCGTGTGAATTTGCACCTCTTTGGAGTGCCCGGGCTGGGGCAGTTCCTCTTTCCCAGACAGGAGATAAAGGGCAGCAAAACCGAACTGAAAAAAGAAAAACAGGGAGGAAAAGCTTTTCCTTAATGTAATGCAAATATATCACGGCTTAGATTCTACTTGTATGTTCGTAAAAGACATTCAGGTTGAGTTGAAAATTAAATTATGAACTAACTGCCAGTGGGCCCCGCAGATTATATCACAATTGTTTTTCCCCCTTTACCAATCCCTGTCCTTTGTAAGTTAGGAAACTAAGCAGACAGACTGAGTTTAGCATTAATTTGATTATCCCTAGATTATCTTAATGTAATGTGGCTGGCAAATGAGTCTGAATGAAGTCTTTTTCATTATACTCTGCTGGGTTTTTTTTTTAATTTGCATCTGTGTAATGAGTTGCAATAACAGTATTACTTGGAGATTTTTAGACACGGTTTTCATGTTTAGCTTCTGTATCAGTTTGTTATAGTTACATATTAGCATGCGTGCTTATATCCATTATTGAGCGAGTTAGAAATATATTCAGTAGCTCTGATGAAAAATATAGCTAATATATTTTAGTGTTGGGCTCTGCGTCTGCCCTTAATTTCTCTCTATTAATTCTAGCTGTTCAGTCTTCAAAACAGCACTGAAAAACAGCATCAAATCTTATTTATGACAGATTGCCAGATTACCTCTTTTTTTTCTTTTTCGTTTTAACAAAGCCAGACTGAATATATGGGAGAAAATACGTTTATATAATAAATTATAGAGAGACCGTGCATGGGGTAATAGCAATGCAATAAATTACATTGTTCCTGTAAGTATGGGATAAGCTGCATTCAATTTAAACGTCTGGCTGCATCGCTGTCATGCTGGTCAGGAACTCACCGGGGGCCTTTTGAACATTCCTGCACCCGTAAGTCATGGAGTCGAAATCCTTCTTCGCTTTGCCCTCAAATGCAGAATTTCTCTGACGTCTGCGACTCGCTGCCTGCCTTTTAGCCAAGATCTCGCAGCCGAATACAAAATACAGGTTTGAACCCCTTCAAGCAGACAGTTTTCAAACCCCTGAATGATGCGGATAATGTAGGTCTGGCTCGTGTGAGGGATGTGGTCATCTTGTTTGCCTGCCAGCATCCCCAGTGACACGCACTGCTGCAAATTTAGTGAGGTTTTTGGGTTGGTTTTTTTTTTTTTTTTTAGACCAAGGTTGCAGAGAATCACAGAATGATATGGGGTTGGAAGGGACCTCTGGAGATCATCTAGGCCAACCCCCTGCCAAAGCAGGGCCACCCAGAGCAGGTCCCACAGGAACGTGTCCAGGTGGGATGTCTCCAGAGAAGGAGACTCCACCACCTCCCTCGGCAGCCTCTGCCAGGGCTCTGCCACACTCAAAGGGAAGAAGTTCCTCCTCATGTTTAGGTGGAATTTCTTATGTTCGAGTTTGTGCCCATTCCCTCTTGTCCTGTCCCTGGGCACCACTGAAAAAAGACTGACCCCATCCTCCTGACACCCACCCTTTCAGTATTTATAGGCGTTGATCAGATCCCCCTCAGCCTTCTCTTCTCCAGAGTACACACACCCAAGTCCCTCAGCCTTTCCTCATCAGAGAGATGCTCCAGGCCCCTCATCATCTCTGTAGCCTCTGCTGTCCCCTCTCCAGCAGTTCCCTGCCCTCCTTGAACTGGGGAGCCCAGAACTGGTCCCAGTGCTCCAGATGGGGCCTCCCCAGGGCAGAGCAGAGGGGCAGGATGACCTCCCTCCACTTGCTGATCACACTCTTCCTGGCCCCCCAGGATGCCCTTGGCCTTCTTGGCCACAAGGGCCCATTGCTGGCTCATGGTCATGGTCTCAGTAAGAGAAGTGCCAAGCGTTGTGCTAGCACAACCAGGCAACGTTACGTCACCAGGGGGTGATCCAGGTGGTGACTGCTCTCTCAGGGGCACAAGCAGGGTTGTTTCTATCAGCATGATGTTGCATGTATACCACAGTGAAGTGAACATGTAGCGATGGCCTGGCTTTCTGCAGAAACCAGAGAGGAACACAGAAACTTACTTTTGAAGGTTGTGAGCGCAGCTTAGTAGTTAATGCACTTAGGGCTTCTCCCTCTCTGTGCAGCACCAGCTCATAACTTGTAGCACACTGTCCAGATGGATTTGTCAAACTGATTAGTCTGAACCGTTTAGCCCCTCCAGTGCAGATTTTATCTGGCATTTTGGAGGTGGTGTCTTAGAAGAAATACAGAGGAGTGGTCAGGCTACAAAATGTGTTCTCCTAATTTGAAAATCTGGAGAGAGTCCAGCATAGGGCAACAGAGACGATGGAGGGGTTGGAGCATCTCCCTGGTGAGGAAAGGCTGAGAGAGCTGGGGCTCTTGAGCCTGGAGAAGAGAAGGCTGAGGGGAGACCTTCTTCATGCTGACAAGTCTCTAAAGGGGGGGTTGAAGGAGGATGGAGCCGGACTCTTTCCAGTGGTTCCCAGGGACAGGACGAGGGGCAACGGGCACAAGCTGGACCATGGGAAGTTCCACTGCAATGGGAGGAAGAACTTGTTTGGGGTGAGGGTGGCAGAGCCCTGGCAGAGGCTGCCCAGGGAGGGTGTGGAGTCCCCTTCTCTGGAGATCTTCAAGCCCCGCCTGGATGCTCCTGAGTGATGTGCTCTGGGCAGCCCTGCTTTGGCCGGGGAGTTGATGACACTCCAGAAGGTCCCTTCCAACTTCAACAAGTCCGTGACTCTGTGAATTGCAAGGTGTGACCATGTCAGAAGGGGGACATTTCTGGCCTTTGGATGAACCAGGGTGATGCAGGCTGAACTGCCATGGGACCAGGCACAGTCTGGGGACAGTGTGCCAGGCTGTGCATGGACAGGAGATGCACTTTGAGTTCCCTTACTGTCTGATGGAACAGCATCAACTCCCTGTTTTCCTGCATACAGCCCCCTGTGTGCATGCCAGAGAAGACATTTGACTCCCAGATGCCCAAACAGGTATTTCCCATCTGCTCTGGGTGCAGGGTAGTGAGCTCAAGGGAGATGTTCCCTCACCCAGATTCAGCCTGGGGCCGCCCTTTGGATGGATCTCTCTTAGATCCTAGTTCTTGTCTTGGTTTCCCATCCTTTTCAACTTACTCCCTGTGGCTATTCAAGGGGTAAGCTGGATCCCATACGTGTGAAACTGGCAGGTTTAAAAGAGAAAAAGAAATTGAAAATACAGTGGGAAGTAATCTGTTTCTCTCTAGAGCTAGTTAACACCTCTTGGGCTTAGATTGCAGGCATTACACTGTTTATAAAACATCTTGAGGCCAAGAATATGACTTGGTTTTATTTCTTTAGGCATCAGCTATATTTAGTCAAATTAAAGGTGGGGGGAATTCACCCGAGAAAATATGTGAGCAGCGTTACACCAAGAAAATTTACTAGTCCACGGTGGAATGGTTCCCTCTGAGTTATTTCCCCAGTTCTCATTATAGAGCAGTTGGATAGTAAAGTCAGGAGAGACGGAGCAGCTGAGTTATGACCATTGCTGCACGGAGGAACCTCACCTGCTTTATGTGGGCTGTAAAAGAAAATGGATAATGACATTTTAAAGACTTCAAAATATGGGAAGCTCAACGGAGTGATCTGGTATAACTGTCTTAGAGATGCTGCTTTTGCATATTAGAATGGTACAGGAGCTGGTCTATGGGAAATTTAGAGACTTGGCATTTCTGTGGAGCTGGAGAGAGGCTTCAGGTTTGCTATTATAAATTATGACATGAAATAGTAACTTTGAAATGAAATGTTTTAATGATTTCCCCGTTGAGTGCGTATGAAATCAATACCTCCCTATGAAGCAGTTTGATTGCATTGAATCAGCATTCCCTCCCAGAAAAAAAAAAAAAAAAATCAGTAGTTTTTGTTAAAACAGAAACTTGCAGGAAAAGAATGGGTTTTGTGTGAGGATGGTCCACTTGCTCCATTATGTTTAAGTCCTATAAGTGCCCCTTCCAAGCAGGGATGGTGCGAGCATCCAGGAGGTTACTGAAAGCAGCCCTGAGTATTTACAGCACCTCCAGAGCTCCTGTGGTAACTGCTGAAGGATGTGTGTTCATCCTGAGGCACGTCAGGTAGCTTCACTCTTTGTTCCGTGGAGGGAACGTGTAACCACCTCAGGTTTACTGTGAGGCAGAAGTGTTCAACAGCAGTTCCTGTGAATCAGCTCCTACGCAGTAAATCAGAGCCTTACTTCACTCCTGAGGATTTGCTGATTTAGCCATACACTGAAATCATTTGGATTTTATTTTTTAACGTATCTTCTTTCCGTTCCTTTGCTGTTTAATTCCTCCTGTTGATGGCTAGATCAATGCTGTGCTTTGCCATCTGTCCTACACATTTGACAATTCCCTGGTGAGGTCCTGGTAACTCTCTCATAACTTTTCTTTTTGCTGTGCACACTTAAGGAAACGAGGCTTATGCAGTCACACTGCTCTGCCTTGGAGACTGACTGTCAGAGAATCACAGAATTGTCTGGGTTGGAAGGGACCTTTCAGATCATCCACTCCAACCATCAACCCAACTCTGATAAAACCCATCACTAACCCATGGCTCTAAGCACTATGGCAGCCCGGCTTTGAAATCCCTCCAGGGATGGGGCCTCAACCCCTGCCCTGGGCAGCCCATTCCAAGGCTTAAGAACCCTTTCCATGGAAAAATTGTTCCCAATCTCCAATCTGAACCTCCCCTGGTGCAACTTGAGGCCGTTTCCTCTTGTCCCATGGCCTGTGACTTGGGAGCAGAGACCGACCCCCCCTGGCTACACCCTCCTTTCAGGGAGTTGGAGAGAGCCAGAAGGTCTCCCCTCAGCCTGCTTTTCTCCAGGCTGAACCCCCCCAGCTCCCTCAGCCTCTCCTCATCAGACTTCTTCTCCAGACCCCTCCCCAGCTCCGTTGCCCTTCTCTGGACCCGCTCCAGCCCCTCAATGTCTTTTTTGTGGGGAGGGGCCCAAAACCAGACTCAGCCCTCGAGGTGGGGCCTCACCAGTGCCCAGTACAGGGGGACCATCACCTCCTGAGTCCTACTCCCCACGCTGTTCCTGACACAGGTCCCTCCTGCCCTAATGGTGTTTGAACCTACTGGCCAATGTCAAGCAGACTTAACAGAGGTAGGGCTCTTGGAGAGACTTGGAGCAGGTGAGTGAAAGCGGTAACTGTGTCCTCTGCAGTATCTCAACCTTAGATACAAGTGAATCTAGATGGGGTCCTTCTATGTGTGCCATAGCTGTGGTAACAGCTTTAGGCAGAGCCTCTTTGAACATAAGACGTTCCACCTCAACATGAGGAGGAACTTCTTTCCTGTGAGGGTGACAGAGCCCTGGAAGAGGCTGCCCAGAGAGGTGGTGGAGTCTCCTTCTCTGGAGACATTCAAACCCACCTGGACACGTTCCTGTGCACCCTGCTCTGGGTGGACCTGCTCTGGCAGGGGGTTGGACTGGATGATCTCCAGAGGTCCCTTCCAACCCCATATCATTCTGGGATTCTTTCTCCTTGGGCAATGATGAATCTATCCACAACATGCAAACCCACAGAGAAAAGAGCATCCTTAGTTCCCACGTTCATGGAAATCCTCTCCAGGCTTAGTCCTGAACATGGGAACACACCAACTGGCCACCCGTTTGAGGGTTGCTATTTAGAAGAACATGTCAGCTCCTCCCATTGTGTAAACTGGTTTCCCTGGACATGTTACATCTCTCGGTGGCTTTGCTGTGGAGTCAGGCCACACAAAGTTCTATAAGGCAGAAGTCTTTGCAGCAGCAACAGCACCCAAGTCCTGGTGGACTGCACATTGCCCTCTGGAAATGGTAGAGAAGGTGCTTGTTCAGTCACAGCCTGTGATTTTTTCACAGCTACCACAGAAAAATCTTACCTTTTGCTTGATTCTGGATACGAATGTTATTTGTTTCATTAAGAATTACAGTGCGAAAGGACTTCTGTAACATGTGTTGTGCTTCAGTCCCTCCTCAGAACCAGTAAGAAACATGTCCACAGTGTGCTAATACACACAGCGTTGCAGCAGGTCAGAAGTGGTGGTGTAGCAGAGCTTGTCAAGAGTGCAAAGTGTTGGATCAATGGTTGCTCTGAAGCTGTTTCCAAATCTACAAGGTCCCGGGACAGCTTCAGTGTCATGATGGGATCCTTGGAGAACCAGCTTTGCTGCTGAGGCTGTAAACTTTCAGGTTTACTAAACTGAGATAATTTGCAAAGGAATGTTCCGTCCTTATCTGAAAGAGGAGTCGTGTTTTGGCCTAAATCTAGATGCTTGTAGCAGTGAGTCCTGTCAGACTGGGTCAGTGCTCCATGGTCATCAAGTTCTTCCTTTAATCTTTTATTTTTACATACAATGTTTCTTTTACATGTATATTAATACCTATTTTCATGTCTGTATTCTCAAGTATTTAGTATAGAAGTAGGTTGCAGTTCTGAGAGTGGGTGTCTGGTTTGATACCCGCAGTAGGCATCAAAACGTGTACTGAGAGGTCTGGCTATAAAACCAGGAATGTTGGCATCGTTATCACTGAAGGTCCTAGTCCTGTCCTTGGTTCGAAGCAGTGTGAAATGGAGATCTCAGAATCGAGTTTGGAGATGGCTGCTTCTCCGGTTAGTCCACATGATGTGGGAGATACAGGGATGCATTTTTGGGAACAGAAGGAGGCACGTCTTTAAGCACATCTGACTGAAGTGTGTTGTTCGGAGAGATGTCATCCTGCCCCTCTGCCCTGCCTGGGGAGGCCCCATCCGGAGCACTGGGACCAGTTCTGGGCTCCCCAGTTCCAGAAGGACAGGGAACTGCTGGAGAGGGGACAGCAGAGGCTACAGAGATGATGAGGGGCCTGGAGCATCTCTCTGATGAGGGAAGGCTGAGGGACTCGAGTCTTCTTAGTCTGGAGAAGAGAAGGGTGGGTGTCAGGAGGATGGGGCCAGTCTTTTTTCAGTGGTGCCCAGGGACAGGACAAGAGGGAATGGGCACAAGCTTGAACATAAGAAGCTCCATCTGAACATGAGAAGGAACTTCTTTGCTGTGAGGGTGGCAGAGCCCTGGCAGAGGCTGCCCAGAGAGGTGGTGGAGTCTCTGTCTCTGGAGACATTCAAACCCACCTGGAGACGTTCCTGTGGGACCTGCTCTGGGTGGCCCTGCTTTGGCAGGGGGTTGGACTAGCTGATCTCCAGAGGTCCCTTCCAACCCCAGATCATTCTGGGATTCTTTGTAAGGTGTTTGTGCTCCTCTTGTACCTGAGATGAGTACGTGTCCTGTGCCTACTCATGTCCTGGTTTTATGGAAATTGGTATGTACATGTGGGAAACACATTGTACATGTTTATGGATGAAGGACAGGTTCTACAAAGTGTGTTACTGACAGCACTGCAAATGATAGAATGGTGCAAAAACCACAGGAGACTCTTCACATCTATCTCTGCTGTGATGACTTTGAGGATTTATCTGGATGTTTTATGCTCTAGGTCAACATTTGTGAATGCCCTGGTTTTAGTTATAAATATACTTTGGAAGAATCATTTATAAAAACTTTTTGAATTTTCTGGCTAAAGCATTGTTTAAAACTTAAACCCTTAGAAAGATTTTTGATTGTCGTCTTTTGAAGACATGAGAGGGAAAGGTGGGAAGGGAGGGTGCTTGTCCCTGTTTCCAGCATGAGGCAAGAGAACATGGTTATCTAGTCCTTTGTTTCTTAAATTTCTTAGTTTCTGTGGCTACAAGTCCTGCAATTCAAGCTGTCCTCAGTGCTGTCTATGGACACGAGCTGATCTTCCCTTCCATGTGGGTCACAAGTGCAGCAAAGAGCTGAGTTTGGGGCTGTAATTCTGAATTTTTGCACTCTTACAGGTTTTAATTCAACTTCATACGATTTGCAGAATATTTTTTTAGTGATTTAATTGAGCAGTCAGTGTGAATTTTGTGGTGCTGGGGTGCGTGCAAAGGAGAGGGAGACTTTCTAAGTGTGCAGGGTTCACATGGACATAAACAGGTGGGTTTCCAGCAGAGACATTTGCATTTGAAAACCTGCTCTAAACGGGCTGGGCTTTCCCAGGAGAAGCAACACCAGCAGCGAGCCGCAGCGATCGATCAGCATAGAATTGTGTGAGCATTTGATGGGCAAAATGTTGTGGTATAAAGACAGGGCCCAAGAATAAGCCCTTTGTGGCTTTGTTTCATTCCTGAAAACTGTGACTGAGAGGCTTTTATCATTTAAAAAAAAAAAAAATAAATTAATCAGCCACATTTTGGTTAACCTGGAAAATATCACAAGACCCTTTGCAACGTTCTAAGTGCTGTTTCTTTAATCCAATTTTGATACTAAAAAAAAATATTTTAAAATCGTGTTTTTCTTTGCTCTCTGCTTATATTTCCCCAACTCTAAAAGTAAAGTAATATCTGAACCACTCCTTTCAGTCGCAGAGCTGAAAGCGTGTAATTTAGTGTACGTAACGATAAACTCTTGCTTTCAAGCAGCTCACATTTGCTGTGTTTTCTTCCTTTCCTAATTTTAACGAAGGGAAATAGTCCCTTACTTATCACAACACTTCTGTTGCACACCTTGTTTTTCGGGCCAAGCTCCTATGGTCTTTGGAGTTTATTTTAATTCTTAATCAAATGATCTGTCCCAAGGAATTTATTTCATCTGAGAAAACGTATAGAATGAGTGTTCAAACACACACCAATGGGGACACCTGGTGGAGAGACTGGGAGTTGCCCAGGGCGCCCTGTATTGAACCCATGAATGGGTGAGCAGGAGTTTGCTCATCAGTGGGATGTCTCTGGAGATTTTTGACCACAGCAACTGCCAGATAACTCTCCTTAGTTTTTACCTGCCTGCTGCTGACAGCTCTCTCTGAGCATCCTGCCCTTGCTGCCACCCAAAAGTACGTGCACGCAGTCGTGGTGGTACCGATGCACAGCGAGTGGTGTCCGAGCACCCCAATCATAGAATGGTCAGAGTTGGAAGGGACCTTAAAGATCATCCAGTTCCAACCCCTCTGCCCTGGGCAGGGACACCTCCCACCAGACCAGGTTGCTCCAAGCCCCATCCAGCCTGGCCTTGAACCCCTCCAGGGATGGGGCAGCCACAGCTTCTCTGGGCAACCTGTTCCAGGATCTCACCACCCTCACAGCAAAGAATTTCTTTCTGGTATCTCATCTAAATCTCCCCTCTTTCAATTTAAAACCATTACCCCTTGTCCTGTCACTACACCCCCTGACCAAGAGTCCCTCCCCATCTCTCCTGGAGCCCCTTCAGGTACTGGAAGGCCGTTATAAGGTCTCCCCGGAGCCTTCTCTTCTCCAGGCTGAACACCCCCAGCTCTCTCAGTCTGTCCTCACAGCAGAGGGGCTCCAGCCCTCGGAGCATCTTCATGGATGTTCCAAGAGGTCCATGTCCTTCCTGTGCTGAGGACTCCAGAGCTGGACACAGCACTCCAGGTGGGGTCTCACCAGAGCAGAGCAGAGGGGCAGAATCACCTCCCTCACGATTCTGGCCAGGCTTCTTTTGATGCAGCCCAGGATGGGGCTGGTTTCTGGGCTGCCAGCGTGTGCTGCCGGCTCATATTGAGCTTCTCATCCACGAGCACTCCCAAGTCCTTCTCCTCAGGGCTGCTCTCCAGCTGTTGGAGATGGAGATTCCTCAGTGTCGGTTGTTTAATGTGACTGGGGACAAGTCCCTTCCAGCCCTATGTGATTCTGTGCTTGCCTCTGATTTTGGAGGCAGGCAGATGGTACTCACTTCATCCCTGGGGCACTCCACCTATCTCAGAGGGTACACTATGGCTCCCAGGCTGTTAATTTGTACATGCTGTAAAAGCTCTACCTGGAGTGGGACAAGCACAGGACCTGCAGACAAGGCAGTTGGGTGGGCAGCTTCACTGCACACATGGTGTAGGAACTGTGTGCGAATGGAGCATGCTTTAATTAGTGTGAAAATGGTCATGGTTGGTTATTTAACTCCTAGCTCGCTCAGAAAGCAATCATTAGCCTTTCCTGTGATGGGGCAGCAACGTACAGATGGGTTCTGGTCTGCTTTTTGGCATGCACCAGCTGTGGAACATGGGATTATCTGGGGGTTTTGTCTTTCTAAGCAGGAGAGGAGGAAAAGAAAGGAATGCTTACAGTCCTGAAGAAGGAAGGATAATTTCTGGCTCTTTGTTTTGATGCAGTCTATTCTGACATAGAGAGAAATTTATAGCCTACTGGTTTTTCATTGTTTGGGAAAGAAGGAACATATTTATTATAATTCTGCACCAGAGCCACCAGACAATTGAGAGAGAAAGTGACTTTGGCTTAGACCATCACAATTTGGCCAGCAGACTCTGGATTTTTATTAGATATAACAGAGTATTATTTGTGTTTAATTCACATTTCAGAATCTTTTCTCTGTGGCCAATCAGAGCCGCAAATTAAGTATGAATTGCCGTCCAGTACGGCCTGCTGACTCTACACCCTCTCACAAAATGAGACTGATGAGAGATGAGCTAATTTTATTTGTTGATATTCCTGTGTTGGGATTAATATAAAAACAGGACACCATTTTTTTGCCCCAAGACTCAAGAGTGGGTGATTTTAAAGTTCAGATGGCTCAATGAGACTCTTTTCCTGCTTCAGGTGCTCCAGCTGACTGGGAGGCTCAGCAGAGCTGGTGGGAGGTAGTCACTGGGAGTAGCCATCAGCAACTGGCCTGCTCCAGACCAGAGGTCCCAGACTGACAGCGGTCAGGAGCAGATGCTAACAGAAAGGATATTTTAGCAGACTTTACGGATTAAATATTTCTTTCTTCTCTTCCTTGCAGAAAACACCTTCTGCAGCGGTGACCATGTATCGTGGCACAGCCCTTTGGACAACAGTGAGTCTAGAATCCAGCATATGTTACTGACAGAAGACCCTCAGATGCAGCCGGTGCAGACTCCTTTTGGGGTTGTTACTTTCCTACAGGTATGACCCTGCAGTGGTGGCTCTGACTGTCACCTCCTGGGCGTGGAACGTGGCTAACATTACATTTCATTTAGCTTTGCAAAGTCATATGCTTATTATCCTGCCTTCCACCTTTCTTCCTGACTTGATTACTGTGGATCTCGTCTTTGAGCTGTTACTCTAGAGGTATTCATTAAGCGTTTTACCAGGATTGAGCAATGGCACACTTGGCTCTCAAGATAGAGGTCTA
Organism: Calidris pugnax; assembly: GCF_001431845.1. Taxonomy (NCBI): domain Eukaryota; kingdom Metazoa; phylum Chordata; class Aves; order Charadriiformes; family Scolopacidae; genus Calidris; species Calidris pugnax. The sequence continues at coordinate 3,350,774 of NW_015090781.1, forward strand.
TCTGATGGAGAGATGCTTTCCACCCCGAAACAGACCTGGAGTTGAGTATTACGTTACTGCTCTGAAATTTCAAACATGAGCATAGGGAAAAAAGCTGAGAGAAACACTTTTACAAGGTAATGTAAAGCTAAATTGAAGTTAATTCTATGGTAATATTGCTGAGTGATCCACTGGTTTGAGTTCCAGGAAAATAAGAGTTTGGAGCAGGACTCAGAGCTGCTTTAGCATTATTTAAGGGCAGAAACGTAGCTTGCAGCATGGACACAAAGATTCTTTGGAGGCTAAGTGAGTTTCCCTGTATCGATCTACTGTTTAAGGAAGGTTCAGGTTTGCTTTGCAAAAGAAACGTTTGAAAAATCCTTTGCGATTTAATCCTACTGTTCAGTGAGGGGAGCTTCCTTGGCCAAACAGGTTTGCTTGCTTTCCCAAAGTCCTTCTCAGTGATGTCTCTTAGATATGAGCTGCTTTGGATATTTTTAAATTGCGTATGGAGTTATTAACCTTAGTGGAAGAGCTGGCATATTTTATGCCAACTGCTGACTTCTCCCCACTCAGTGGAAAAGCTTCTGTCCTGTGGGAAAATGCAAGAGTCGGTGTCTTAAAATTTAAGCTTGAAGTTGGTCCCCTTAGTCCTTGGCTGTAGTTGCAACGTGTAGGAGTGAGCTCTGTTACCACAGACCTGCACAAGGCAACTGCTGTGCAAGAGCCAAGCCCTTCCTGAGTTCTCCGAGATGCCCAAAAGTCTGTGTTTTACTATTAAGAAAGAAATCAGAGTGAGATTATATCAGTGAAAGGCGAGTTGTGGGACCTGGAAGGAGAGACAGAGTGCCAAGCTAAGGAGGGTGGTTCCTGACTGACACCCCAGTTAGTGCTGCACTAGTTGGCATCTCTTCTTCAGTGCCCAGCTGTCCTCGATCAAAGGTCATCCTGCCCCTCTGCCCTACCCTGGGGAGGCCCCATCTGGAGCACTGGGTCCAGTTCTGGGCTCCCCAGTTCCAGAAGGACAGGGAACTGCTGGAGAGGGGACAGCAGAGGGCTACAGAGATGATGAGGGGCCTGGAGCATCTCTCTGATGAGGAAAGGCTGAGGGACTTGGGTCTTTTGAGTCTGGAGAAGAGAAGGCTGAGGGGGGATCTGATCAATGCCTATAAATACTTCAAGGGTGGGTGTCAGGAGGATGGGGCCAGTCTTTTTCCAGTGGTGCCCAGGGACAGGACAAGAGGAAATGGGCACAAACTTGATTATGAGAAGTTCCACCTGAACATGAGGAGGAACTTCTTTGCTGTGAGGGTGGCAGAGCCCTGGCAGAGGCTGCCCAGAGAGGTGGTGGAGTCTCCTTCTCTGGAGACATTCAAAACCCACTTGGACATGTTCCTGTGGGACCTGCTCTGAGTGGCCCTGCTTTGGCAGGGGGTTGGACTAGATGATCTCCAGAGGTCCCTTCCAACCCCATATCATTCTGTGATTCTGTGACAGTCAACTTGTTGCATCCTGAGACTCTTGGCCTCTAATCTTCCACAACACACACAGCTGACTTGTTTTTCCCCTTTGTTTGATGCTTGTTGTCGTGGAATTATTTTGACCCATGAGGATAAATGATTGCAAAATGAAAAGAATGAAGACAAAATAATTTCCTGTTTAGAGTCTTGCTGTTTGTAAGTAATTAGTGAGTGAAGGCCCAGGGAGGGGCGTCCTGAGTTGAGGGAGATTCAGCCTGGGAATGCAGTGCATCTTCAAGGGCTGGGTCCTGAGAAAGTGAGCCCTGCGAGGGGCAGGGGAGGTGGGGTTTGCAGAGCTGGTATGTGCTGACGTTGATGGTTTTCCACCCAGATCCCTATCGGTGCCGATCGGCGCTTGCGGCCAAGGCACATCAGGCCTTTGCTGCTCTTCAGAACTCAGTTTTCACTTTGCCTCTTTCCTGATAAAACATCAGTTGAACAGATTTTGACCCAGAATTCGGTGTCGTTGGAAAAGGCTTTTAGAGTATACTGAGGAAGAAAATAGAAGGTTGTGGCTAAAATAATTTTTCCTCCCGAAGAGTGAATCATTGTGCTCAGAGGCACAAGCCGGCGGTTGATGGATCAGGAAGAAACCGCCTTCCTCTATCAGCTGAAGGGTGTTTCACCCCTTCGTTTGAAGCGGCTGATCTCAGCTGCTGTGGGAGAGACATCTGGTATTGCTCAGCCTGGCAGCTCCCACCCTGAAAAGCAAACACATCCTGCCTTACGGATTTAGGCAGGAGCCTGCGATTGTGAGCAGCGGATTATGCGATGTGTAAGCGGCTTTGCTTGATGGTGCCGGGTAAGATGTAACCAGTCAGCAAACTGAGTTGGTCAAGGATTGATGAGTTCCAAAGCACTCCCTTGTGGCAGCAGGTCCCTTGCCTGATCTCAGATGCTGGTGCAGGACTGCGTTTGCCCCTAGCAGCTGGCTGACAGAGCGGTGTTTTGCTCAGACCCTAACCTGTCCCGTCTTGTGTGGACTAGACTGAAAAGTGAGAACAGACTAGTGGATCTTTGGCAAACCCTGATTTGTGACCAGGCCCTCCTTGTAGTTAAGCTCACACACACCATACTAGGTTAAATGTTAGGTGACCAGGGTGCTTCACATGGTAAGTGCAAGGAGAGGACATCAGGAATCGCAGAATCCCTCTGTTGTCTCAGGCTCCATTTGCCCTCATTATCTAATTATTTTAAAGACATGGTGCTTCTCTGTGTCTGTGCTGTTTGATCCACCAGCACGTGGTACATTTTCTCTACGGTTCATGCACGGTTCCCATCCAGTTCAGTATCTCTGTTTTCATTTATTCCAGATTGTTGGGGTTTGCACTGAGGAACTGCACGCGGCTCAGCAGTGGAACGGGCAAGGGATCTTGGAACTGCTTCGGACTGTCCCGGTGTAAGTGCTCATATAGCCCATATAGGGGAGCATTCCCGCAGAGAACAATTCAGCTGTTTATTTTTATTAACAGTCTTTAACTTGTTGATGGAACTTATTTAATCCTGTGCTGTAGCGAGAGATGGGAATTCATTGCAAATCTGTTCTCACGCACAGACACTTAGATGGCAAATTAATGCATGTGGAAGTCCACATGTTCAGGGGGAAACAGAATGAGGTCTTGAAAGCTTAATTTCCTTCCTCTTATGCCTGCAGCGTTTTCTCTTTGGTTCTTCCTGAGAGAGCTGTGGTAAGTGTTACTGCTGACCTCTGTGTAGTTTAAAAGAAAGGAAGGAGAGAGTCTGACTTCCAGCGCCAAGCAAAGCGTGGGCTCTCTCTGAAAGTGAGAAAGTCACTCTCAAATTGGCCCCACTTTTGTTGAGCTGGTTTGCAGTAGGAGGAGGAGTGTTCACGCAAGTGAAGTTCATTGTTACTTCTCCCATGGCAAGACAAAGATGTCATTGGGTTAGGGAGGAGGTGGGTTTTAAATGGCAAATAGTATGTTGATGCTTTATTCGCTGCCAGGATGCAGCTAAACATTTTTGGCTTGCAGGTGTTTTGTTTAAATATTTTAATCTTATATTTAGTGGAAGTTATTGCTGTCTGATTGTAGCTCAAAAGATTTATCTTTTAAAAAAACAAAATGATACTGAATATGTGTTTCTGGGCACAGTAGTACATTGCCTAGTGTCACAATGGCCTTTAATTGATTGATTATTTGGAAAAGCCTTTGCTGCTGGACTTCTTAAACTTGAACTTTTCCCTTTTACGCACAAGTGCAGATAATTCATGCGAATGCCCTAGAGTAGAGTGAAATTGTCCAGCTGCAAGCTTTGTTTCTGGGACCCCAAGACAATAAACACTGCCTGCAGCTTCCTTGGCTCCTCTAAGTCAATGCAGATATAGCACCCCTCTCCTCGCTGTGTTCTCATGTTGGTTTTTGGCCTTTGTGCTGTGGTACAAGCACCTTTCCAAGGATAAAATGAAACCCAAATGTGCACGATTCGAAGGCAAAGTCACAAACTAACTAAGAAGCCGCTGATGTCAGGGTAAAAGTCTCTTGCACCCCAGTGAGGAACTGAAGCAGGTCACACCTCTGCAGTTAATAATTAACAGCTTCCAAAGTGATGTGAAAAAAAAAAAAAAGAGTGGCTATCGATGCATCTGAAAAAATCTACAAAATATTAACTTTTATTGCTCCCACTTCAAGTGCTTTAGGAGACTGTAACACAGACAAGGCCAGAGGAGGGGGCTTTTGACTGCAATGACAAAGTATCTCATGAAAAAAATGAAAATTTTTATGGCGATTCTAAAAGATTTCAGTTTTTACTCCAAATAAAAAGCACCATCTGAGACTGACTCCTGCAGTCTTGCCTGCACTGTGACCCGAAGTAAAGTCTCCGAGTAGTTCATCTTTACAGTAATCTGTTTTCTATCACCTTTGTGGGGAAACATCTTGACCCTTCTGACTTTTATTGCTAATGAAAACAAAAGATTTCCCTGAACCACCTCGGCCATTAAGTACCAACTGGGCAAAACGGCTGCTGTGAGGATATTTATCAGCAGCTTTTTACGGTACTGAACATGACTGCCGACCTCAGCAAAAAGTACAGTCTCACTGGGACCCCCTGCTGCATCTTTAGATATATAATAGAGGTATAAATCTTGACCCCCATGCCTTGCCCATCTTTCTTAGACCTAGGACTGGACTTCCCAGTCCCAAATCTGTTAAGATTAAAACCCAGTTCAGTCCTGTATGAGTAAGTGGGTCTGCACCAGGGGTAGATAGTCTGTGTCAGTGCTGACTGCTCTGCAAGACTGGGTGGAGGCAGGCACCAGGCAGATAACAGTTAGATAGTAGAGAGTAAACTCTCCATGAGCCAGCAATGTGCCCTCATGGCCAAGAGGCCAATGGGATCCTGGGCTGCGTAGGGCAGAGTGTGGCCAGGAGGTGGAGGGAGGTCATTCTCCCCCTCTGCTCTGCACTGGGGAGGCCACAACTGGAATCCTGCCTCCAGTGCTGGGCTCCCCAGTTCAAGAGAGACAGGGAACTGCTGGAGAGAGTCCAGCGTGGGGCAACAGAGAGGATGGAGGGGTTGGAGCATCTCCCTGCTGAGGAAAGGCTGAGAGAGCTGGGGCTCTTCAGCCTGGAGAAGAGAAGGCTGAGGGGAGACCTTCTTCATGCTGACAAGTCTCTAAAGGGGGGGTTGAAGGAGGATGGAGCCGGACTCTTTCCAGTGGTTCCCAGGGACAGGACGAGGGGCAACGGGCACAAGCTGGACCATGGGAAGTTCCACTCCAATGGGAGGAAGAACTTGTTTGGGGTGAGGGTGGCAGAGCCCTGGCAGAGGCTGCCCAGGGAGGGTGTGGAGTCCCCTTCTCTGGAGATCTTCAAGCCCCGCCTGGATGCTCCTGAGTGATGTGCTCTGGGCAGCCCTGCTTTGGCCGGGGGGTTGGACTGGAGGGTCTCTAGAGGTCCCTTCCAACTCTGACAATTCCGTGACTCCGTGAACAGCTAGGTCATGGAGGGCTTTCATTATGTATTTGGGAAATGTAAAGGACAAATGCATGCTACGGGATGCATACAAAACATAAAGGGGCTTCTAGGTTTGTTTTAAACTCTGTCTTGTGCTTCCTTCCTGCACAGGTCGATTCTGAGGACTCTGTTGAGGAGTACTACCTAAAGAGCCTGTTTGTTTCATTACCTTTCTTTCTTTCTTTCTTTGTAGAGCTGGAGGCCCCTGGTTGATAACAGATATGCGAAGAGGAGAGACAATATTTGAGATTGATCCACATCTGCAAGTATGTCTTTAGTTAATAAAATGTCATATCTTTTGTAGTAGCCAGGGAGAATTCGTTTAAAGGTATAAAAGGGTTCTATTATTTTCTGTAAAGATGCTGTGATCTTCTCGATGTTTGCAATAATGTCAGAAAAGTTTCGAGACTCCCTTTGCCCTTTCAGAGGTGGTTCAAGAGTGCACATGTCCGGGCCCAGGTGGATGGCAGCTCTAGGAAGAAATCTAGAGAAGGGAGACAAGGAAAACAGAATCTCATATATGAGACAAATTGTTAAAATTTGGACTGCGTGTTTTAGAAAGGAAGAAAATAGAAAAATATAGAAGAACATAGAACAATGCAAGATTTAGAGATGATAGATCAGGAAATTCCTCCTTTATTTTATATGCAGGCATAAGGAGATATGTAGAAAACTCAAAACCAACTAAGGAATATATTTTTCACAGCAAATGTGACAGTGTAGCTCATTCCTGTAGGATGTCACTTGAGGCCAAGTAGTCAGTGTGGTCTGAGAAATAATAGGAAGCCAAAAGTATCTCATGCAGTTATTAATAATCCGTGCAGGAAGACACATTAAACCTTCTTCTTCGAAGTTAAAGTTAATTTCTGAAGCGTAAAGAGAATAGGACCTCTGTGGAGGGGCTACCATCCCACGGGCTACTGCTGCTCTGCTGCTCCATGTGTTTGGGAGACAGTTCTGCATCCCTTCAGCAGAGTTATGGTGCTGGATCCAGGTCCCAGGCAAATCCAGTGTGGTGTTGTGTCCTTGTGTCAGTGAATCACTGAGTATTTGCCTTTAACAGAGAACTTAGGGCTTAGCCTGGTCGGGCACGTGCGTATGTGCACGTTTTGTACAAGCTATTGCATTTGTGTATGGTCTGCGTGTCTGCATCTGATTACCCTCAGTTGCCTCACAGCATCTTTTATTTTGAAAGCTTAAGAACAAAACCAAATTCTACTTTTACTGGTTTTGAAGGATTTGTTCATCTAAAATAACCCCGGTCTGAGAGAGACACAAAAAAAAAACACCAACCCTTTCCCACAAATGTCCCACAGTGTGGGAGCTAATACGACTGCAAGACCTATAAAGTTTTTAGGCTCTTCAAAATTTTGCCCTCTCCCCTCCTGGAGGGTGTTTGTCTGTTCTCTTGCACGCTGGTGATTCCTGACGATAAGAGGGTTTTCTTCAATTTACTGTAAATGAAAAGCAGCTCAGCTTACTGGAATCTGAGTCAGCCAAGGCAAGTCAAGGCAAAGAAAAGAGCACCTCTGCCTCACCAGTGTGTCCTACCACCGAGAGCTGCTCTGTCTGTGGTCTTTCCGGACTTCCTCACCTTGAAGACATTCCTGTTTCTGTTCTCTCTTGCCCTTGCAGGAGTGTGTATGTGCAGGTGTGTGTGTGTGTGTGTGTGTGCACCTCCTTCCTGCTCTGCTGCTACAGCCCCTGGGCATTCACAGGGCAAAACATCCCACAAAGAGCCTTTGCTGAGCCCGGAAAGCAAGGGTGGCTTCAGCCACGTCCTGTGCCTCCCGCTCTAATTACTGGGGAGAGGATAAAGTGTGAGTTGCTTGGTGTTTTCTGGCTGGTGGTGAGAGCTGAAAGGCAGCAGTGGGAAGACAAGAGAGGGGAGGGAGCAGGCAGAGAAAATGGACAACTTTCCAGGGAGCAGGAGAGCACGCTGCCTGCCTGAGAATCACAGAACCACAGAATCTTCATGGTTGGAAGGGACCTTAGAGATCACTGAGTCCAACCACACAAAAAAACCCCCTACAAACAGAAATAACCCAGCAATCTCGGGCACTAGAGCATGCCCTGAAGTGCCACGTCTACACGTTTCTTAAATCCCTCCAGGGATGGCGACTCCACCACTTCCCTGGGCAGGCTGTTCCAGTGCCTGACCACCCTCTCAGGAAAGTCATTCTTCCCAATATCTCATCTAAACCTCCCCAGCCCCAACTTCAGACCATTTCCTCTGCTCCTGGCATTATCCCCTTGGGAGAAGAGGCCAGGACCCACCTCTCTACACCCTCCTTCCAGGGAGCTGTAGAGGGCAATGAGGTCTCCCCTCAGCCTCCTCTTCTCCAAACTCAACATGCCCAGTTCCCTCGTGTGACTTGTTCTCCAGACCCCTCCCCAGCTTGGTGGCTCTCCTCTGGACATGCTCCAGCCCCTCAATGTCCTTCCTGTAGTGAGGGAAGCGGGCAGAGCTTGTTTGGAGGCTGCATTGTCTCTGGTGGGAATTGGTTGAGGCCTAAACCCAGGCCTGGCAGCAGCAGCTGTACTTTCTGTTCGAAGTTGCCGAGAATGGATCCCAACTAAGATGTCATCCCAGGATGTCGGCAATTAACGCTGTGGCAAGGCTGGCTGTTTTCTGTGCAGCCAGGCTTCCCTGTAGGCCATTCACATTTCCCTGGCAGCTCTGTCAAACAATCCCTGTGGCTCCCCGGCTCTGCCGCTGACTCTCGGTGCCTTGCTTCTGTTTTAGCAGATATCTCCGAGGAGAATAAAGCTGATTCGAATTTCCTGAGTTGCGGTTGCCGCTCTGCGGGTCACGCTGCAGTGCTCTGGCTCGTTTAGAAAGGGATCAATGACTTAGAAGAGCCTCAGAGCGTCCCTCCCACATGCTGAGAGGAAAATGGGACAGAAACATCCTTTCTTTGAGGAAGGAAAAAGCTGAACCTCCTTTGCCCTGGGCTCCTCCAACCTCCTGCTCAGGCTGCCCTTTCAAGGGAGGAAGAACAGCCCCCTCAGCCCAGGCACATCTTTGCTGGCTAGAGATGGGTTAAAGCTGTGCATTGCCCCAGCTGAGAGTCTGAACTGCTTAGGGTGGTGGGTTGGTTTGTTGTTTTTTTTTGTTTCCCCCCCTCTTCATCATCAATACTTGCAAACAAGCATGCAAATGAGGCCGCCTTAGGCCAGCTCGTTTCCATCAGCCCCCGCCTTGATCTCCAAGGGATGCCAACAGAGCAGCAGCACTTCTTCCCCCCAATCTGCAGAGCAGCTGAGATGCAGATGGCGAGTCCCTTTCCCCCTCCCCAAGGCTCTGCGCAGCGTCCGGAGGCCCCAGCTCTGTCTGTGAGCCCTGGCTGCAGGGATGGAGAGGCACGTCCCACCACAGCCTCTGCCCAAAGGTGTCCTCGGGACCCTCTGGGCTTTTCAGCCCCCCGCTTAAGGTCAAGCCTGATGGGTCTCCCATGCTTCTCCAACCACTGGAATGAAAAATGACTCTGCTGACAAGTTGAATCCCCCCCATGCCAGCTGATTTGGGTCCTCACAGAGCGCTCCCGAAGGAGCCACGTGCTGAATCTCACTTAGAGCATCGTTTGCATATGTAGGATCGGATGTATTTTTATTTCTTTTTCCACAACTTCTATTTCTGGTTGAAACAACTAATTTTATGTTTAGGAATATAACAAAAGAAAATCCCAGCAGATTTAGTATTTCTCAGATTTTCCCATTACGTTTTCATAGAAGCCAGTTTCCCCTCACGCTAGAGGAAGATCCCAACAAGGAGTAGTCTTTCAGGGAGAGAGGGGCAGAAGGAAGGCGTTCTCTTGAACACTTAGATTGAAGTTAGGACTGCTCTGGTCCTGCCACCAGCCACAGGCTTCTGCCACCGCTCTTGGGCCAAAGGGCCAGTCCAGGGAGGCGATCCTGCTGAAAAATAAAAAAGGAGTTGGCTCAAGAGAAGGGGTAGGAGTGCTTGGAGGAAGGAGGGACTGCAGCCACTGCGGATTACATCAGCTTCCACTGCTGTGGAACCGCACCCTGAGCGCTTCTGCTTATCTGTGAGCTGCTCAAATCCTCTCCTGAACGGCCACAAGAACAGGCGATGCTCTTTCTAGGGCACATCATGCACAGCTGGGCAAGGGGGGGAGGGTGGGGAATGTATCTGGGTTTTAGTCTGGAAGCTGCTGCTTAGGAAAGAGATTTTGCAAAGTACTGGATGCTCCCAGGGTCTCTTGACTCCCGTGGCAAGGTCAGGCTGGAGGGTAGTAACAGCGAGTGGAGAGATCCGCTCCCGTTGTGACCAACACAGCTCTGCTTCTTCCTCAAATTTACAAAGTTCCTTGTCCCACAAGTGGTGGGACTTATTGCTGGTGTGGAGGTGACCCAGCTGTGTGCAGTGAGATGGAGATCTTGGCAGTGCCACTGGGTGGTACCAGAAGGGACATCCCTTGGGCAGAGGGGAAAAGGGGCCCGGTGGATTCGGTGGCAGCGGCAGGAGCAACCCCTTCCTTGGGTGTAGCTCAGCCCTGGGTTTGTTCAGCTCAACATTACCCCCTTGTGGGACCTAGGTGGAAATTCAGAGTAATGCCAGCTCCAGAGCAGGTAGGTGTCCTGGGGAACTCTTGGCTGTCGCTTAGGGCAGTCTTGCAGGCAAGAGATGCACATGTCCTAGAGAAGATGCAAGGTGTCTGAGAGCGTCCCACTGCTTGTGGCTGGTGTGAGGCACCTTCCTAAGCCCAAACAGTGGTTCAGTACTTGGAAAGTCCAACTTAGGATCATAGAATCATAGAATGGTCAGAGTTGGAGGGGACCTTAAAGATCATCCAGTTCCAACCCCCCTGCCCTGGGCAGGGACCCCTCCCACCAGACCAGGTTGCTCCAAGCCCCATCCAGCCTGGCCTTGAACCCCTCCAGGGATGGGGCAGCCACAGCTTCTCTGGGCAACCTCTTCCAGGGTCTCACCACCCTCACAGCAAAGAATTTCTTTCGGGTATCTAACCCAAATCTCCCCTCTTTCAGTTTAAAACCATTACCCCGCATCCTGTGGCTCCCCTCCCTGACCAAGAGTCCCTCCCCATCTCTCCTGTAGCCCCTTCAGGTACTGGAAGGCCGTTCGAAGGTCTCCCCGGAGCCTTCTCTTCTCCAGGCTGAACACCCCCAGCTCTCTCAGCCTGTCTTCACAGCAGAGGGGCTCCAGCCCTCGGATCATTTTCGTGGCCCTCTGCTGGACCTGTTCCACCAGGTCCATGTCCTTCCTGTGTTGAGGACTCCAGAGCTGGACACAGTAAGCACAGTAAACTTGCAGGGGAGGGAGTTTGTGTATTTTACCGATAAAGTGATGCAAAAGCTTTGACATTGTGAACAGACCTGTGTCTCTCTGCACGTTTGTCCTTTACTGAGCACTTCAGCACATTGAAAAGCAGTGGTTGTCTGGGCAGTTTGCAAATTAGGAACTCTTGTTAATGAGGAGTCTCTGAACTGTTTTCATTGTGGGACTCCTTGGTAAGCTTTGAAAGTGAAGTTAAGTTTAGTTATTCAGGGATTTGTTATCATTGACATACATTAGGTAGACTGTCAAGATGTGCTTCATACAGGAGTGTATAATGTAGGGTCATAAATCCTCTGAGTTGGTATAAACTGGAGCTAATGCTGGAAGAAGCAACCCCACATGCCCCAGGCCGTTGTTTTCCATCTCTGTCTTTCCTTGCTTCATGCCCACCCGGGCCACACGGTGAAGCAGTGGGGAAGGGAGTTCAGACCAACCTGCTATGGAGAATCACAGAATGATACGGGGTTGGAAGGGACCTCTGGAGATCATCTAGTCCAACCCCCTGCCAAAGCAGGGCCACCCAGAGCAGGTCCCACAGGAACGTGTCCAGGTGGGGTCTGAATGTCTCCAGAGAAGGAGACTCCACCACCTCTCTGGGCAGCCTCTGCCAGGGCTCTGCCACCCTCACAGGAAAGAAGTTCCTTCTCATATTTAGGTGGAACTTCCTATGTTCAAGTTTGTACCCATTATTTCTTGTCCTGTCCCTGGGCACCACTGGAAAAAGACTGGCCCCATCCTCCTGACACCCACCCTTTTGGCTCAACGTGTGGTCACCCTTAGCTGATACATCAAAGCACGAGGACGGAGAGTGGAAACTGGCCATGAATGGGGGATATGCAGGAGCTGGTGAGGGTTGGGTTGAGCCAGGGTGGGTTCCAGCTCTGGTTCAAGCCACACCCAAAAAAGTCTTGGTGTTTTGGATCTTTTCAAGCAGGAGAGAGTCGACAAAGGGATTGAGACTGATGGCTCAAACCTGAGCGGAGTGAGTGCCAAATGTGCCTGGGATGATCTCAGCCGGCCCCCAGAGGATGATGAAGACAGCAGGAGCATCTGCATCGGGACCCAGCCGCGGCGGCTCTCCGGGAAAGGTAAGAGGTCCTGGGCTGAGTCAGTGTCATGGCCTTTTGGCTTCCTTTCTGATGGGTCTGGGCAATGGGATGAGTCAAGCAGCATGTTGGGGTTCATAACAAGCACCACATTTACTGGAAAGCTTAGTATTTCTCAGGGGAGCAAAATGAATTTTGGTTTGGCCTCTTCGAGGAAGGCAGGAGAGCAGAGAAGAGATCTCTGCGTCGTTTTGTCTAAATGTTTCTTTTAGATTTTAGGCTATTTCTAATGTAAGTCTGCAAAGTTAAACTGGGCACTGGGTGACACCAGGACTGCAAAGACCTGCAAGGTGAAGCAACTGCATTTTCCCAGGCTGTGCTTCCTTTTTAACGTTGTCGCTTCTTGAGTGGCAAGTTGGACTGACCCTGCATGTTGCTGTAGCTGAACTCAAGTGATTCTTGCAAATACGGAACTCTGGAAAGAAGAAATAAAACATTGTGGAATTCCCCTTTGCAGTGAGATGCCATCTCAGGGTACAGATGTCATAGCTATTGCACATGTTTGAAATTATGCGTGTTCTCTTTCAAATGAGTGAAGTAACGTGAAACTTGAGGTCTTGAGACTTCCTGGAATTAACTATGGTTTCCACAGGAATGGTATCTTACTTGTTTTTAATTCGATGTTAAAAAAACCCCAATATTTAAATGCATATAGGGTTCCTTCTGGCTTCTAGGCAAATACTTTGAACTGCACTGGATCTAAAAAGGCTATTTTCCCTCAACTCTGCAAATGAAAAGCCCAAGACAGGTATACACGATGATATTTGTATACCTTTCAAATGATTTTGAAATCATTTGGGTATTTTTTTCTCTTTCTGATTCCCACATTTCTCAGAAAAAGATGAGGAAAATTCTAAGAAAGGTAGAAACCATCCTATTAAACTATTTGGCCATTAGACATTATAGGAAAATGAAAATGTAGAAAGACTGTGTCTGAACTGCATCATTTTGCAGTTCACTTTCAAATGTGAGCTTGAGGATAAAGTTTGCCCTGCATCAAATTCCTTTCTTTCGTGAATCTTATTGTAGATTAATGAACAGATTTGCAAAGCCGATTGCAAAAACTCAGCGACCTCCTTGGGCTCGTTTGGTAAAGGAACAAATTCCTGTTATGCCTAATGGGAAAAGTGACTTAGAGTGCGAAGGCTGGAAGTGGCTGTGAGAGCTGCAGAAACACCTCATTTATGAAAGGATACAAAACTACTCGGAATTTCCTCATCAGGAGGCCTCAGGCCCAAAGGTTCCAGCCCTCTGTGCCTGACACAACATCACAGCCCGAACGAAGAGAATTCAGGCTGACTTTATAAAGTGAAATAACTCCTCAGGTGCGGGAAGAGCCGTTAAGAATTCACTCTCAGCATCTCTTCATTTCTCTCTGAAGGGGAAGAGTTAAGATGAAACACACCATCGAAAAGGGCATTTTAAAAAGCTAACGTCTTCATGTGTCTGTGACGTTTCTGGGGACTCTAAATCATGTTTTTTAAAAAATTCTCTTTGCAGATACGGAGCAAATCAGGGAGACTTTGCGGAGAGGGCTTGAGATCAACAGCAAACCTGTTCTACCTCCAATAAATGCACAAAGACAGAACGGGTTGAACCACGACCGGGCACCGTAAGTTTCCTGGGGCACACTCCGATGGTGGGAGGAGGGAACCTGAAGAGCTCAGCGTGGAAAAAAGACATTAAAGCTGGGTGGGAAAAGACTTCATAAGGGGAGAGGAAAGCTAGCAGCAAATAGTTGCAAAGCAAGAGGGTAGAGGGAGAAGAGTTGTTCGAGTTGGGTTAATGGGCTAGTGCTCAGGAGGGCAGACTTTTAGAGGGATTTTAGACAAACCTTGCTCACGCAGAGTGGCTCTGATGGTTACGTAGGACCTGCTCCTCAGGGTGTAGTGTTTGAAATCAGACTGGACTGAGCCCTATAAAATAGACTGTGGCAAACAGTGCTATGGTATCCAAAGAGCTAGGTGGCCTAGATGAGCGTTCGTTGATATTTTTGCCTGAGCATTTTGTTTTCAGGCTCATAATTACAAACCTTTTGGTTAAAATGTTGATTTCTATTTTTTTCTAAAGTGACTTTGATCTTGCCTTGCTTAAGCAGGCAGGTACAGGCAGTAATTACATGCCAATACCACACTGGTCTCTAATAGTCTCTAGACTAACAGGTGATTTAAGCAGCCCAAGGTGGGCCTGTAGATCCTTCCACATCTGTAACTTTTGACTTAGGTGAATCTGCAGGAAATTACCTGTGGTTTCAAGCCATCTGCAGTATCTGCACTTCTGTCTTTTTGGGTTTCTTCCCTTCCCCTCTTAGGCTTATTTTAGTTGCTAGTTAAATGTCTTCCTCTCAATTTTAATGTTTTCATCTAAATGACACAGACAGGCATGTGTCTTTGCTGCAGTCTTTCATCTTGGTATTTCCTTTAGTTTCCGATTCTCCCATGACCATTTGTTCTTTCTTCTTCCAAGAGTAAAGATCATCATGAAATCAGCTCTTTCCTGTAGTACCAGGCAGGGACAGCATCCTGCCCTGTTTCAATTCCTATTTCTTTCTTGATTCAAGCATTTAATGAGAAAAATATTCCTCATACTTGGTGAGGATCCTGATGTTCTTTCTTGTTCCGTTTTGTGAGTGACTTCTGATCTGCCTTATGTAGGAATGTTTCTGAGTTGCCTAATCCTTTGGGGGAAGTATTATCTCAATTGCTGATGTTGTGTACTAATAAGTAATAGGAGATATTGGTGCTTATTTAAAAAAGGAAAAAAGAATCTCAAGCAGTTTTACAATTGCTTTAGGAATAATCTTACTTTTGCTATATAGTAATTATATGGAGCCAGATTCTGACCTGACTCAGGTTTTGAGTAGTATTTCCCTGCCTGAAGGTTGGTCCCATTGGACCATTGGCTGGTCCCGTTGGCTCCACTGAAAAAAATAAAATGATACCATCTGATTTGCACAAATCACACCCATCCTTGCAAGTCTCAGGACTATTGAGCAGGATTTCTCACGGATACTGGAGTCCTACATGAATCTGCATGCCCAGTGAAAGCTCGGAGTTCGCAGTGGTTGGGGACAACCAGAAATATTTGGGGTGCACATCAGGTCAGGGAGGCAGCTGATGGGTAAACCTTAATGCTGGGAGGCAGTTGTTGCGTAGATAAGAAAGCTTTGTGTTGTTCAGGGTAAGATAAACAGAGATAGGCTCAAGACGGAGTGGTGAAAGGTTAGCAGAGGTCTAAGATGGAGCACACAAATATTTACCTGGGTTTTTAACTGTTCTGAGACAGAGAGGAAGACAGGTCAAATTCAGAGCCTCATATCCGTGACAGTGCTCGTCGTTGCGTATCTCTTACCTGTAGCAGCTCTGCACCCACCCCACCTGAGGCCTGAGCGGTGGGAATGGCTGGTTCCCAGTGTTTGCCTCCTAGAAGATCAATACATTTCTCTGAGGTCTATAGTTACCACTGTGGAAACTGATAGCTGGGCTGTTTCTCCTTAACAGCAATTCAGTTAGGGAACAAGAGCTATCAGCTGTGTGTCTTGCCGGCCCTTACTCTTGTGATAGTATCGTGAGGAGAGCTCCTCAAGTTGAAAGCAAGTCCTAATACTTTCTTCTTCCATCTTACTGACTGCTTTGGGAGGAGTTTGGAAAAGGTATTTTTCTACTTGTGCAGTGACTTCTCTTCACAGGATCACAGAATGATATGGGGTTGGAAGGGACCTCTGGAGATCATCCAGTCCAACCCCCTGCCAAAGCAAGTCCACCCAGAGCAGGTTGCACAGGAACGTGTCCAGGTGGGGTTTGAATGTCTCCAGAGAAGGAGACTCCACCACCTCTCTGGGCAGCCTCTTCCAGGGCTCTGCCACCTTCACAGGAAAGAAGTTCCTCCTCTTGTTTAGATGGAACTTCTTATGTTCAAGATTGTGCCCATTTCTTCTTCTCCAATTCATGTAGCAGATACAGTGGGACTTGTTCAATGCATTGACCATACTAAGAGGGGTGGTTTGTGCTGGAAAGCAGTGCTTACTTACAACCTCTAACTAACTGGTACTTAAAACAGACTTTAGGAATAATCTTACTTTTGCTATATAGTAATTATATGGAGCCAGATTCTGACCTGACTCAGGTTTTGAGTAGTATTTCCCTGCCTGAAGGGTGGTCCCTTGGACCGCTGGCTGGTCCCATTGGCCCCACTGAAAATGGTTACTCTTACTGTGGCTAAAACTTATCAGTCAACGTATTTTCCAGCATGGTGTGGTACAGGTGAAGCAGAAGAGGAAGATCTTACTAGGTCTCAGCCTTTCTTAATGCACTGTCTCAGCATGTCTTACGTGTTTGAGTGAAGTTGCTCAATGTGCTATTAAGAACGCAGGCGTGATCTGGAGACTCATCTCCAGCTGCTGCAGAGGAATGTAACTCAGCTGTTCAGCTTTTGCATGTGGCAATAGATCTACATCCATGTTCCCTCCAGGTACCTGCAGGGGTGAAGGCTGAGACAGGAAAGGCACAAAACCCAGAGCAGATACAGTCGTTTCATAAGACTCAGAAGCATCCAAGATGAAGGACAGCTCTGCACACAGATCCAGTCCTTCTGGTGCGATCCTTGCTTGGGCTTGGTGGGGCTGGGGCTCAGTTCTGTCCTTCACTGTAAATCTTGTGTAATCAAAGGCAAGTCATTTAGCGATGGAGCTTCAGTTCTGAATCTATAAAATGGGACTAATAACAATGTCATCTTCTTGAGGCACCACAAGGATAAATATGTTAACGATTACGAGGTGCTGGCTGATGGGAAGCAGGCTTGTGTGTAATCATATCCTGCACTGTACACACCAGATCATAAAATATCAAACCCGTGGTTGGTTGCGAGGGTCCTGTGAATCACTGGTGCGTTAGAAGCTCCTCAGGAACTTGACAGAAACGCTTTGTTGGGGCATGGCAAATTGTTCCAAATCTACTTTCCATAGGGAGCAGTGCAGAACCCTAGGCCATCAAATTTGCACCCAGCTGACATTAGGATGTTGAAGTCTGACACAGACTCTAATGGCTTCGTGCAGAAGAGGAATGTGCTGTTTATTTATCATAGATTTGCAGCCACCAACTGCTTTCCTAGTAGCTTTCTTCCCTTTCTTTTATCCTAACCCTACCACCCACACGCAATAATCTATCAGGGTTTAAAGCAGACAACCTGTTCTGCATTCAGCAGCACAAAACTGTATCAGAAACGCTCAAACTTCCGAATATTTATTTGTATAAAATGCGCAGGATCCAGATTCCATACAGATTTCCCTCTCTTTGGGTAGTCAGAGTTTTCAGCACTTACACAAAAGCCTCGCATTGTTTGGTTGCAGATAGGGCTCGATTCAGAGTTCTGGCTCCAGCAAAGCACACACTTACACGTTAAGCATGCATATTACCAGTTGCTCACTGTCCCAGAGTCCTAAAAAAAAAACCCAAGTTCCTTTGAGAAAAAGCTGGTTTCTGTCAAAACCCGGTTGGGCAGCTGGAGTACTTTGATTCATTAGCGTTATTACTGTAGACTGTGTAGCCCTTTTTTCTCCTAAGGATATGAATAAAAGCACTCCTAATGCTTAAAACTGCATCGGACATCTGTTTCTCGAAATGACTGTTAGCTCAGTTTATAAGCAGCCATTAAATCAGTTCGTGCGCATTAAACAAAAGAACATGTAAATTAATCTTTGGAAACATGACTAATCATTTCGACCATAGGTAACATAATACTCTTGATTACTGCTTGGAAAAATGAGGCGTGTGTGAATACAAATGTACTTTACGGTGGCGAATGATTTATTTCTTGGGACCTACCAGCTTGGTAGGTGCTGCTCCGACAGACAGAAAGACAAGGCTCCCACTCTCCCAAACTGCTCAGGTACGGCAGGCTCTTACCAACGAGGAACACTCAGGTGTCAGACTAAACACTGCTGCTGTTAACACCTCAGCAGGCTGGAAGCTCCAGATCTCAAAGATCAGTGGCACTTGTGCAGTCTTTGCTTCATTCGCTCTTTAATTTCTTGATGTAATAAGTTCTGGGGCCGAGTCTTTAATTGTCCCTGGCAATTAGCTCTATGCTCTCCTGTGAGGTAGGTGAGTAGTATCTCCGCTTTACAGATGAGGACAGAAGAGTTAATTTGCCACGGCTGCAGTGAGAGCCAGAGTTGGGATAGGGGAATTCTTGACCTTTTTCACCCCTCAAGGGTCCCCTTGATCATGCATCATTGGCGAAAGTGATGTTTTTCTGCCCCTTGGCTGACTCAGACCGTTCCACTGCTCCTGTGAGCCGAGGCGTGCAGTAGGAACCCAGAGCTACCACGCTGCATTACTGCACATGTTGAGGATAAAATCATCGATAATTGCTACATTTCCCTGTGCCAGGATTCAGGTGATGCCCACGCGCATCCCCAGTGTCTGAAGGTGAGGCTTGAGTGGTGAAAAAAGGTCTCTGAAGGCTGTGTTACTTTGACAAGGCTTTTTCAGCATCTCTCTGCTGTTTATCGCTCTCCCCCTTCTCAAGAAGGATACGGCGCTGTGGTTCAACGTGCCCAATTCCCATATTTATGTCTGGGGTTCCTGGTCCCCTCATGCACAGTGGTCATTTGTCCAGGGACCCACAAGGGATGCCCCAGAGACCTCCAGTCCCATCTGCGTCCAATTTCCAGACAGAAAGACACAGGTTGAGTCCTGGGAAACCTGCACATCTGGTAGCTCTGTGCCCATGTGCTAATTCCATCCAGCCCTGAACGGTTTCCAGCTGTGCAGGGAAATGAAGGCAGGTTCTTGGCAAACAGAGGAGGGAACAACCCTCAGGCAGGTGGGGCTGGCAGGACTGTCCTGGCTGTGACCTTCAGGTGCTCTGCACCCTGAGCATCTCAGGCTGTTCCCCTTCCCTTGTTGGGGAGAGGGAGGAGTGGTGTCACTCCAGAAGTGACACTCTGGAACCCCCAGGCTGTCACAGGTTTGGAGCACGTGAGCAACTTGCAGGACTGGAGTCCACTGCCCATGTAGTTCCTCTGACTCGATAAACAGGGCTTGCTGACTTCTCCTTTCAGTGAGCAGCACGGGGTTAATGCACGTTAACGAGCTCCAAGGAGCAGCGTTTCTGAGGAGGCTCTGAGGGTAATACCAAGATGTAAGGATGAAAGCCAACCCCATCCTGGGCTGCATCAAAAGAAGCATGGCCAGCAGGGCCAGGGAGGGGATTCTACCCCTCTGCTCTGCTCTGGTGAGACCCCACCTGGAGTGCTGTGTCCAGCTCTGGAGTCCTCAGCACAGGAAGGACATGGACCTGGTGGAATGGGTCCAGCAGAGGGCCACAAAGATGCTCCGAGGGCTGGAGCCCCTCTGCTGTGAAGACAGGCTGAGAGAGCTGGGGGTGTTCAGCCTGGAGAAGAGAAGGCTCCGGGGAGACCTTATAGCAGCTTTCCAATATCTGAAGGGGCTACAGGAGAGATGGGGAGGGACTCTTCATCAGGGAGGGGAGCGACAGGACAGGGGTAATGGTTTTAAATTGAAAGAGGGGAGATTTAGATGAGATACCAGAAAGAAATTCTTTGCTGTGAGGGTGGTGAGAGCCTGGAAGAGGTTGCCCAGAGAAGCTGTGGCTGCCCCATCCCTGGAGGGGTTCAAGGCCAGGCTGGATGGGGCTTGGAGCAACCTGGTCTGGTGGGAGGTGTCCCTGCCCAGGGCAGGAGGGGTTGGAACTCGATGATCTTTAAGGTCCCTTCCAACCCAAACCATTCTATGATTCCATGTAGGATTCGCTTCGAGGCGAGTCTGCACTTTGCTTCTCCCAGTTGCCCTGGGTTTTGGTTGCTGCTTTCCTTGGGCGGAGGGGAGCTGTTGTCTGTGTAGCTGGTTTCCTGTCTTCAGTTCTTGGAGGCAAATTTTTACATAAAGGGGAGCATTTCAGCGTTCTCTGAAACTGTCTAGTTCTGGCTAGACTTTCTCATCCTGCAACCGCTAAGCACTAAGTTTCCAATCCAGCCCTGCTTATTTAGGCATGCTCTCTCATCCAGACGCCATTCAGTGGTGTCTTGCTTGAGTCAGGAATGCTGAATGGGGGGAGGCAATATCCTTTAGGGAGTGTCTCTCAGCATGAGGCTGAGTGCTGGGTGACAAGCCTGCGAACTAGAAAAGCAAATGTCTGGAAAACCAGTGTCAGCTGAAGTGCAGAGCGGTCACCGCGCTAATAATTTGCACTTCTGCATAGCTTTCCCCATCTAAGAATCCAAAAGTGCTTTGCAAACATTGACTTAATCTTTGCAACGCCCCTAACGTGGAAAAACGTCTCGGTTTTACAGACGGGGGAACCTGAAGCATAAAAGGAGTAGTTTGACTTCGCCCGGGGGTCTGCGGGGTGCCGGTGGCACAGCCTCAATCTCTGGGTCCCAGCTCAGCTGCAGGTCTGGGACGGTCTGGCCCTTGCCAGCACTGACAGTAGTCATTGTGCAGCTTTCCAAAGGGATATGTGAGTGGCAAGAAGATTGTTGCTACTGGCATTGTCCTTCGAGCCCTTCCGTGCCAGGAAATGCACATAAAACATCTCCACCGGCCGGTTGAACTGGGATGATGAGCACCCAGGTCTGGAGCACTCAAGCCAGCCTTGTCTGGCTGTGACCACAGCAGGAGCTGTGTGACCGTGTCCTCCCCGTTCCTGCACGTCTGTGACGTGTCCCACAGCTCTGTGTGCCAAGATGCTCCGGGCTCTTTCCCACAACTGCTGCTTTGCCCTTCAGGGGAAACTGTGGGAAAGACAACTGGAAGATTGCCGGCGCTTAAGTGATCTTTGACCATATCTTCATTAGGGAGTGAGGAGGTTGGAAATAGCCAGGGAATAGTTGGGAAGGGAAGAAAGGAAATCAAAATATATTAAAAAGCAAAAGAGGTCCAACCTTTCTTTCCCAGCTGTGTAAGCTTGCATTTGGTAACTCGTGGTCCTTGGGGTTTGTACTAAGGAAGCCAGGAGCAGTGATGGTAACTCAGGTTGGTGATGCAGTGGGCACCCACCCCTTCAAAGAGCCCCTGCCATGGCCAGCTTCCAACAGCGTGTCCTTTGGGAGTGACTTCTGGTACCTGGGAGGGAACTGGGGAAATGCAGCAAAAATATGTTCCGTGTCAGCGACAGAGCTTGGGAAGGGAACCGAGACCTCCTTCCGTGACAGATCCATGAGATCAGGCGCTCTGATCATAAAGCAAAACGCAAATGCAAGAATAAATAAGCCTTTCTTAATCCGATCAACCTGGTTATTCTTGAATCCCATAAAATAACTGCCAGTGGGGTTGCTCGAGATTGCCATAAACATGACTTATAAGGAGGGGACATCCACACTTTGCGCAACCCGGTGATTGCCTTGGCCATTTTCCAGGATCCCCAGGGGCTGCTTGCTAATTGGCATAAAATTAAGCAGGTTGCAGCCACCCTCATCTTTAATACAAAGAGAGGGCCCCCGGGAGGCTGCAGGTTCCAGCGTGTGGCCGCTCACATCACGGAGGAGCACAGCACGCCGGGACTTGTAGTCTCCTCGGGCCCTTTCTCCCTGCTGACAGAAGTCTGGGGAAGCTGCAGGCCACATGGGACCCCTTTGCAATGGTTTGACCACCCACTCTCAGAGAAAAAAAAAAAAAAAAAAAAATAAAACAAACCCCAGATATGGCTTTGGTTAAGTTCCTGGACTGTTAATCAGCATTCACGAGATTTAAAAATAAATAAAAAAACCAACAAACATCATTTCCTCCGTCTCTTCTCCGCCCAGCAGCAGACTACTGGTAGAAACCAAAGCTGGAAAAAAAATAGTTGAAAGTCAGCTAAAGTCACCTTGGTAACTGCAGCAATGCACTTGCCCAGAACGGGAGACATCAAACCCAACTACAAACAGCTTTAAAGAAACAAAAAAGAATGTAATCATCTAAAGAATTAATCTGACAACTGCCCACGTTTACACCTCCCACAAGCTCCCAATCAGAGGGAAATGCACTTTAATCTCCTCCAACTCCCCTCCAGTTTCACAAAACACGAGATGTGCGGTCCTTAAACTGGGGCATTTCCGGCACGCTGCTTCCATTTCAATCTCCTGCCTTTCCCAGTGCAGCAGCCCTGGCTTTTGCAGACTTGTTTTTTCTGGACACTGAGAAACATGAATTATTTTTTTTTTTTGGTGTGTGTGTGTGGGTTGGATGAAGTATTAAATCTGGAATAGACAAAGTTTGCAACATTTTACGTGATAGTCAGCTAGATCTTAGTCATAACAAATAAAACTCCACTGGCTTTTGCTGCTGATTTATTTGGTGATGGGGTGGAGGAAGCAAAGGCTTAGGAGTAACGGACAGTCATAAAAGCAGAGATGTTAGTGTTAGAAAGCAAACTTTTTCTACATTTTCTTCTGAGGCTGAAAAGTACAAGCTGTGGATGGCAGCCTGGCTTACAACATGAAGTTTTTGTTAACAGCAACCTAAAAGTCCTGCTGACCCTTCATCTGGGCCGTCACCCTTGGGAAGGGTCAGCACATGGATTTCCATTCCCGATGGAAGAATTTTAATGGGTCTTGCTGAGTCCCTGTGTCGTGAGACATGTTCCAGGGTCTGAAGGTGATGGCACTGTGGCCTTGTGTTATCGGCAGCCCACGGCGTGTCCAGAAGTGCCCACCACACAAGGCTCTGGTTTAGAAAGATGCAGCTTGGAGAGAAGGTTGTTTGGTTTCTGCTGTTGGAGTTTTGCCCTTAACTTTAAATAGCTGAAACTGTGTGAGCTCCACTAAAGGGAAACAAGAAACACAGAGACCGTGACTGTTTTGGAAAAGTTTTGTGGAAAGGATTAATAATTTCATGTCATTCAAAGTATTAACTACCATTTTGCTTCACTCCTTCACCTTTTTGACAGAAGGGCTGGTTACTTATTAATGTGAAGTCATAATTATTGACAGCCCTAAAGTCATGACAGTTCCGTTTGATAGTTACACATTAGTCAACATCTTCTCTTGAGCGTGTAATGACAAACAGCGTTTGCTGGTTTTAATAAGACTTAGAAAGCTTTGCCCCTTGCCTCCAAAATATTGTCGTCATTCCTATTATTGCATTAACATCCGGAGGCTCTTTCCCCTCAGGACGGCGGCCCCATTGTGCTAGCAGCTGTACTGGCTGGTGTGGTGGAAACCCAAAAACCCACCTTCAGCTTGGGAGGGGTGGCGGTTTGGAAGCCCAAGGGTACGGGGAACCATCCTACGTCTGTCTGTCTGTCCTTCCCAAGCAGGAACCATAGAACCACAGAATATCCTGAGTTGGAAGAGACCCCTGAGGATCATCAAGTCCAACTCCCGCCTCTGCACAGGGCGATCTAAAAGTTAAACCCTGTATTTACCCTACAGCAGCGATTGCCTGCGTTATGGGACGTGCCCACCTCCAGGTGGGAAGGGCACAGTCTCTTGTCGGTGGCAATAACGGATCCGCTCCAGGGTGCCTGGACTCTGGAACTGCATTTAAGGAGCACAAGCTTATGGGGCTGCTTGAAAATCTTGCTAATGGCTGAGCCTTTGGGTAGGGATTGATAAATGAATGATTGGAAGCCTTAGACCACAGGCTGACTTTCCCACAGCTCACTGTGTATATAAGATCTGATAAGGAAGTTGAGGCCGAAGCTTAGCTTAAGGTCAACTGATCATTAATCAAATGTAACTGCACTTCTCAGGTAATCAGCCTGCAAAATGCTGGCCCACTCCTGCTCTTTGAAGACCCCACCTACAAAGAGCTGTAAAATGTTTGCTGAAAGTAGATTAAACACAGCTTTAAGTGCCACCTATAGACTACAAAGCGTGTTGTGTCTTTGCTCCGGGGTTAACCCACCAGCCTGACACTCTGCTGACTGTCAGTCCACCAGCCCACCCGGGGCAGAAGCTGTATCCTGACCTGCCGTGTCCTTGCTGGGTCCATTACTGCTTTTGTGTGTTGCTAAGGCAGGACACCAGGCAGGTTTTACAGTTTTTATCTCGCAGGGAGCTGAGCAGCTCTGATTTTTTTATTTTTTTTTCCTGCATGTCTCTGACCTGGCCACGCGGAGTATTTGCAGGAAGGCACCGTGAGGTATCAGAGTTGAGCTTAGTACCCTCATTTCGGAGTGGGCAGCCCAGCAGCCCGGGTGAAAAGCTCACCTGGGAGCAACCTGGCAGAAGCAATAGGCTGCTGGGCTTTGGAAGCCACGCTGAACTGTATTACTATGTGTGTGGTGGATGGGAGTAATTTTGGGACAGCACCCAAATGTAAAATCAAATAGATGTGTGATCTAAGTCAGCTCGTGAGGGTCAAGCTGTTTCTTTACAATCATTTCCAGATGTACGTTAAAGGTGGCTCCGCTTGGGTGGAGGAAGGATCCAGGCTTGTTTTAACAGTGTTCCCAAGTGGAGCTACAGCCCAATAGCCTTGTTTGGCTTTTGCTGTGTCTGGCGTGATGGAACCACATCGCCATGTGGCATCTTTGGTGATCCTGTGCTATAGAACTATCTGAACAAAGTCTTGGCCTCTGTTAAGTGCACGTGGAATGCCAGGTGACAAAACCATAAACCACATATCAGACACATTCCATCAATCCATGTCATCCGCAAAAATCATAGCCCCCCCCCCCCCCCCCCCTTCCTTCTTTGTGTTGCTCCTCCAAGATAGGGGTCCAAGTGCTGC
>NW_015090781.1:3375443-3403328 GCF_001431845.1 Calidris pugnax
CCCCCCCCCCCACATCCTTCCTTCTTTGTGCTGGACTATCAAGTAAGGGATCACACTGATGCTCTTTGAACATATAAAGTGTTTATGGTCAAGTATTTTGAGATACACTGGTTTGATTATCTAGAGGATTCTGTCTGGCAAAGTTCCTAATCATAAAAGAACATAACCTTTAGTCGTAGCTCCACAATGTGCTGGTCTTGCAGAAATGAATGAACAGGAAAGCAAAGCTGCACTGTCTTAAAGCAGCCGGACTTACAAGGGAAACCAGTCTGTGGATGTCCTGCTCATCACATGTAGAGTCCATCTTCTGGCTCTTGCACTTGATACTGGTGGAAGCAGAGGGTTCTCCAAACCTTTTGGTTGGACTGTGCAAATAAATGATCTGAAGACAATTGTAGGGACACCTCAGACCTAAAAGACATTCAAGAAAGGGCTAAAGAGACTGGACAATGCTTTCCTGCGGCCACTGCCTAAAAAATTGTGAAGATAAAGCAGATACAGGAGGGAGGGCACACCTGGTAATTCTTCCAAGCCATTTTATAGTGGTTTGGGGTTTTGGAGAGTGTAGGGAAGGGATGGGGAAGGGATGCACCACGTGTATGCAGCAATTCAGATCCCAGGTCATCAAATCAAGGTGAAGATCAAATCAAGGCGCTGGTAGTCTGGTAGTCTGAGGGAGGCTGAGTCTTCGTAGGGGAGATGAAAACTCAGATGTGTCGTCCTAACAGTTTGCTCCCTTGTCCTTCAGTATTCGTACCATCGCTCTGAAAGGTGGCAGAAATAACCCACAGCCCTGGGATCCTAAATATCTGCGTTTTGTCTCTTCTCTTAGAAGCCGTAAGGACAGTTTAGAAAGCGAGAGCTCAGCAGCTATCATCCCCCACGAGCTAATCCGCACCCGGCAGCTGGAGAGCGTACACCTGAAATTCAACCAGGAGTCCGGAGCTCTCATTCCCCTCTGTCTAAGGTGAGCGAAGCCCTCCTCCTCCTCCTCCTCCTCCTCTTCCCCTCCTCAGCTTGTGCTAACACGCTGCCTTTGCCTTGTGGCGGTGTTTCACCATACAGACATGCATGCAATGGGTCTTTAAAGGCCAGAGAGGAGATATTTTGCCAAAACACATTAGAAACAGATGATTCTTTGCATGTGTGTTCATCATGGTGAGATTGTTTCTCGTTCTTTTTAAGTTCTCCAGTGTATTTTGAGTGCTGAAACAGGACAGGGTTAGTAGAGGGCTGTTTTTATTAGTCTGATGCTGGCAACTTTGTGATAAAGAAGGGATGCCTTAACATATTCTGTCAAAGAAATCCTTTAAGTGGTTAATTCTGGCTTATGGGCTCAGATACGAGCGGTTGTGCAAAGCCTGTTTGCAATCAGTTTATGCATGCAAGCGTGTTTTTTAGATAAATTATGTCACTTACATGACCGAAGGAACAAAACATTATGTGCGTACTCTGCACATTGTCTTCTGAAGGTTCAGACTGTATGTACCACCCCTAAGTGACTTTTCTAGGTTTCCACAATTTCAGTCAGAGCTATTTTTAAAAATACCTCTGGCAAATGTAGTCTTTCACATAAAGATGAACTGTGGGGTAGAGACAAAATGATTGCAGGTGATTGAGTTATTTTAGCTTAATGAGTTATGTGTCTGTGGTATCAGAGTCAGCATCAGCAGGTGCACGCTCGCCTGTGCCTGTTGAGAAATGTATTTTATTTTACATCACAAATATGTGAACAGTCTGTCCTGATCAGTCACCACAGCCCAGATCAGTTACTCTCCTGACCAACAGTAACTCATCAAGCACCTATGACTCTTTTAGGCACTATATATCTTACCTGAAGTTCTCCCCCTTGCATGTTGGGAGCCATGCGTGCCTGTCACGTATTCTCTGAGCCTAAATACTGGAGCCATGATTTTCCCTGTGGAAAGCACTGAAGGAAAAAAGGGGAAGTGATACCATAGATGGTCGTGTATGTATATTTTTGTAGGTGTTTGCTTAAGTACTGCAGGTTACATTTGTCAAGCACCAGGGCAATGGATGACTTGGCATTGTCACAGTAGGTAAATTTGGCCCTACCCATGAGCCTGATTAGAAATGCATCTTCATATTCCCACATGATGTGGCATCTGGATTCTCTTTTGCAGTTTTCATCTCACTGACAGACTGGCAGTCCCCTGCCCTTACACACATCAGCCCCTCATCGTGGGGACAGGCGTGCCGTGGGGATTTAGATGTATTCTAGTTCTGTAACAAGGCCCTGACATTAAGGGGGTCTTCCTGCCTCAGAAGGAGGCTTGTGACCTGCTTTGTGGCTCAAATCATTCATATATTCCTGAAAAATTAAGAGTTGCTGCCTTCAAAATGGTTTCCCAAGCTGACGGCAGAAGCTATAGTGATATATCTTCATTATTCTGTTGAACGCTGCTCCCACCCTCTGGGTTCACAAACATATGTTTTATTCCCCAGGGGAAGGCTCTTACACGGACGGCACTTTACATATAAAAGTATTACAGGGGACACAGCAATCACGTTTGTATCAACGGGAGTAGAAGGAGCCTTTGCAACAGAAGAGCACCCCTATGCAGCGCACGGACCCTGGTTACAAGTGAGAGACCCTCCTTCCTTTTTCTCCCCTTTCCTCCTTTACTGTGTCCTAAAAAGGATCCTGCGAAGGGCTTATGGGGTTTAAAAGTGTAACAAACATGTGTTTTCTACTGCAACATCTCTCATAGCTCTTGCGTAATATTTTCAGTACGTAGGGGCTCAAAAACGAATGGTGAACTGTTACTATTTATGTTAATGGAACTGCAATGGATAAGCAGGGGCTGGAAAGTTCAAAAATCATCTGTGAATACAGTAGTGTCCATTTCCTGGAGTCAGCGAACACTTTACAGGCTGTATTTACTCTTGATTTCTTCCAGAAAGGAATTTGGGGAGGCAGAGTGGAATGACCTAAACAAGAATGGAGCCAGGGTGGAAGAGCTAGAAAGCTGTGGGACCGCGATCCTGCAGAGCCAAGCTCTCCCTTTTACATCATCCCCACCAGGAGAGCACGGCTTCTTTCAGTTTGACCTCTTTCTTACTGATTCTTTGACAAAAGCTCATTATTGCTGGAAGCACCCACACGTTTTCTGCACCCAGATTTTTTTTTTCTGTATCACAGATTTTCCTCGGAAAGTCCCCATCTGCTTGGTGGTGCGGGGTCAGCCCCACGGAGCAGCGATGCACTAATGATTCGGTGGCGTAGCGCTGCTCTAACCTTGAATTTCTTCATGGTTATAAACATATTGCGAAAAGAAAAAAAAGAAAAGAAAAAAAAAGCTTTGGGGAATGTGTTTATACAGAAAAGCCTGTCTCTGAGGAGCTATACGCATGCAGTACGTCCCTGCCTTCACTGTTACTGGGGCTTTCCTGTCTCCCCTCCCCTTTGTAGGGTTCTTCTAGCATTGCAGCGCTGCAGTTAACCTTCCAGTGACTTGTTTTCAAGGCATTCCACTGCCCCTATTCATACGTCTGGAGGACATCATACCTTGAAATCTGTACGACTTGCAAAGGAGCTGATCTTGGCTGGAGTCGCCTGGTGTGGAGGGATTTTCAAAGAGCTTGCGTGCTTCGATTGTAGGGACTGGAAAGTGCAGGGCTCCTGTAATGATTAACAGCCAAGGGTCAGGTTTAAGGGTGGGTCGTTTGCTGTTGGTTCCTGCAGCTTGCCAACACACCATACACAGGATCTTGTGACTGTGTTAACTCCAAACATAAAGAGTGTTTGTTTGCATTTACATCACATCTCCAAAGGTATTGATATGTAGAGAAGCCAGGTAACCTCTAAACGGTGAAGAATGGCAGGAGTCACCATTCAGACGTGTAACTAGTATTAACCCTTAGGAACCTGGTGGCTGCCTTGCCTGTTAGTTTGGTGCTGAAAATTCGGGAAGGTTTTTGGAGTAGGTGGGAGGGGAAGGTGGAGAACTGCTGGTTTCTGAACAGTAGGGAGAAGCCAGTTCCCTGGCTTGTCTCCTACACAAGGTCAACTTCTTGGATCTTCTCATCTGAGGTGCCCAGCTCTGCTGCTGGCTCCTGGCCTGTCCTGGGATGAGAATGAAGGAGGACAGACTGGGTGGGGGAGGAAGAGGAGGCTGAAAGCAGCCTGGGACAAGAGGAGGAGCACCGGGTTGTGTGAGATACATGTGGGAGTGTCTGAGGCTCTTGGCTTCATGTGCGATGGGAGGCTTGATCCGTGCTCAGCAGTCCCTTGTGGTGGTGGGAGCGGAGGAGGGAGGTTCATGTGGCTTTGCTTCAGAAGGAAAAGAAGTTGTGGTGCATCATCATCAAATTTCCAAGGAGGCGAGCTGTGTGTTTGGTTTAGTCCCTCGCAGCCTGGGCTGGCCGAGTTGGCAAACCCTGCAAAGCTTTTCACAGCGAGGCCCAGAGAGGATTTTCCTCCTCCCTCACTTGGGACCCCAGGCAGAGCGAGGAGCTCCGAGGAGAGTTGGCGGCTGAAAGCAGATCACTGCAATGCAGGGGCTCCTTGCACAGACAAGTATAAATGGAGGGACCGTGGAGAAGAAGAGAGATAGTCAGCATCTCCTCCCGTGGACTTTTTCCCCTCTCTTAGGGGACAAATTGTTAGCCCACTGCTTAATATCAAGACGTGCTTACGTTTTCCTGAGTCGGTATAGCTTTGATGCAATGGTTATGTTTCCAGGTTAATATTTTATGGCTTTGTTTCTCTTGCTTTCCAGTTTTTCCCCTAGTTAGTGAGCACAGTACTGCTACACTTTTATGGTTGCCCAAAAGCTAAGCTATATCCCGTGTTCTTATTTTGCACCCGGATCTAAATTTTAATTGTTCTCTAGGTTGAAATTAATTTGGAAACTTTTCACTTTAAAGAATAATTTTAAGTTTGACTAAATCAGCAATGCCATTCTATTTTATTTTCATCATATTCTCATAGAAATCTACCAGCCAGAGTGGCTTAAGTTAGGATAGGATCTTTCTCTTTTAGTTTTTAAGAAGAAAGGCAAAATTTATGAAGGATTGTAGTGGTAGGAAGAGGGGTAACGGTTTTGAACTGAAAGAGGGGAGATTTAGATTAGATATTAGAAGGAACTTCTTTATTGTGAGGGTGGTGAGAGCCTGGAAGAGGTTGCCCAGAGAAGCTGTGGCTGCCCCATCCCTGGAGGGGTTCAAGGCCAGGCTGGATGGGGCTTGGAGCAACCTGGTCTGGTGGGAGGTGTCCCTGCCCAGGGCAGGTGGGGTGGAACTGGGTGATCTTTAAGGTCCCTTCCAACCCAAACCATTCTATGATTCTGTGAATAAGTGGTTGAAAAATCCTGGCCTCAGCTCTGCAGCAGCCAGAGGGTGGCTTCTCTTAAGCCTGAGCTTTGGTACAGTGGAAGCCCAAACCTGCAGACTAAACACAGTACCTCCTGTTTACATCTGGTGGGCTGGAGTGGAGCGTGTCCAAGGTGGGAGAGGCAGGAGAGCTGCTGCACAGTCTATCAGCCCGGGCTGAGCAATGAGCTGAGAGTCGCTGGGCTCCAGCAGAGGGTTAGCAGATGACAGGAGTTTGGCAGGTCCCAGCACCATTCCCACCAGCCAGGTGTCCGTATCGCCACCGCAGCTGGGACTCGGCGGGAGCCGTTTTAGCAGCCTCAGCAGAAAAAGCAAGGAGTCATTAGACCACGGAGATTGAACGCCCCATTTCTATCAACAGTCTTTCCAGGTCACATTCAAGGCATGTTAGTAGGGGAAGCCTGTCCTGCTGCTGCCCATGCTCTGGGGATGATTAGATTATTTCATTCTCCAGAGCTGTCAAATTGGCACCTTTCCCAAGGATTTGAATTTTTTTTTTTTTTTAAATATTTTTTTTGCCATTTAAGTAACATTTAATTAGTTCTAAGAAGCTAAATTCTATTAAAGGTCTAAGCATGTCAGGCTGGTTTATTTCTGAACTTCTTCCGCTGTGTCATGTATTGTTGAATAGGGAAATTGCTTTGACTCAGAAACGTACAAACATATTCAAGAAGTCCTCCTTGTTAACACTAGGCTCCTGTTTATATGCTAGTTACCCTGGCAAAGTCTCTGACGTGTAACACTTGCATTAACATTACACATGATCAAAGGCTTCCTCGGCTCTTTCTTCCACTCCCCCTTCCCCCAGAGCTGTGACAGCGGAGCCCCCACGCTGCCTCCTGAGCACCTCTCCTCTCCTTTCCAAGGGGTAGTAGATGTTCCAGATGCACGGAGGAGGGTTGTGTGGCCCCCGTGATGGAGGGTTAAGGATGCTGGTCGTGCAGGCAGACTCTGACATTAACTGCCCCACAGCCACATTTGTATTCGTGGTGGAGTGTCCAAGGTTCTTGGTCCAACGTCTGAGCTGTGCCAAGCGTGCCGTTCATCACAGACCGACCTTGTTTGTCTCTGAAACCTGCCCAAAGCAAGGTGAGGTTGTGCGTGTGTCCTCCCTCCCTCCCTCCCTCCCTTACTTATGTTCTGGCAGATGATAGAGACACTGTTGAAATGTGTTACTGATCAAGCCCGTCCCAATAAAGTTGCCTGAGCCTTTAATACATATTAATATTATCCTGGGGTAGTTTGTGTCAAAGCCTGTCAGCATGCATCATCCTTTGGGAATTACCATCATTAAGTCTCCAGTGATGGGAGTCAGGACATGCTTCTGCAAAGCTCCTCTGCTTTTATGTGGAGCTCTCTGCCCGTCTAGCACAAAGCAGACTCTTCTCCCCTCCTACCTTGCTCACCTGGACTGCTTACTCTCCCCAGAGGGGAGAAGGAGGTTTATTTAACACTACCTTTAGATAATTTCTGCTCCTGCTGCTTTAGGCAGTCATTGTTCTAGGGGAGAAGGTGACACTCAAGTCTTTGATCATGTGCAACGTACATGTTATGCATCAGATATTGCTGCAGACTCTGACATACGAGCCAATACAGTGCAGTAAAAACAAACCTATCGTTAAAGAGTCCTCGTTAACTGCAAAATCTAGCACACAGAATTTAAGAAATACCTCTGCACTTAGCCTTGTCTCTGTTACACGTGTGTGTTTTGATACTACATTTAATTGAAGGGTGAGATATGTATTTTTCACAAAGCATGCCTGCCTCTTTCAGTGTACAGAGATGCAGCGCGTCTGGGGGATGGATCAGGAGTGTGGAGTAAAGTAGACTCCTGCCTATAGGACTTCCACTTCGTTTGTGCAGTGAATGAGGCAGGTAGTTGCAGAAAGACCACAACAGTCTCACGACAAAGCCTGTTAAATGCTGCCCCTGAGAACTGGATCCTGCCCCTGCCTCTCCTACTCTCTTCTTCCCCAGAGTCTTAAGCTGAAATGTTCCCAGGTGGCAAGTGAGTTTGTGTTCCTTGTTTTCTGGATGGCCACCTCGAGGTCTGGTCTGTGTTCCCAGTGGCACGAGGAGGCCGGGAGGGATTCCCCTGCAGATACCCCTGTACCCACCACTGAGTGGGCTGGGAAATGGGGACCTGTAAGCCATGAGATGGGCACCTGCAAGAAGTGGACCTTCAGACTCAGTTTTCTCTTCACTAATTTCCCTCCGTCTGTTCAGTAAAACCTTCTTCCAGTCACCCCATGAAGATTAATTCAGTGCTTGCCAAGCATTCCAGCTCCACAGATGAACACCAGAAACAATTTCAGGAAGAGATTAACATTCATCCTTGCCGGTCAGGAGAGACGGGATCTCTCCGGGGTAAGAGGTCAGACTGGGAGCCGAGGGCTCCCTGCTCTTGCTGGTTTTTCTCTTGTGACTTTGTTAGGTCTCTCAGCTTCTTTTAGCCTCCCTCCCCCTCCTGCTGCATGGCGAGGAGCTCTTCCCTGCCTTGCAGGAAGGCTGAGCACGTCAGAGGCTGCGAGAGTGGTGGGGACAGTAGGACGAGGTTCTTCCGATGTAATCCACGCTGGCAGCAGTCGGATGGAGAGGACTGAATAAAGGGGAAGAGAGTAGGAGGGAACTGGAAAACAACGTGAAGGAGAACGAAGAGAAATGATGACTAAGGCTGCATTTGGTGAGCAGAACTCTCCTGAGGACTGAGCAGGGCAGAGGTCTCATGGGAGAAGAACGGCGGGCGATGCGGCCACTGCAGATTTGTTTTGGGGCCGAGTTAGCATGGGGCAGGCGAGCCCTGCACAGCCATTTCCAAAGCTCTGTATGCCCAGCCTCCCTCGTCTCTGAGTGTAGAAGATGTATGTTTGGTGTATTTTTTTTTTCCAGGTGATTTACTGTGTTTCAGAAGGAGTGCTGTTAGGGAGATGGAGGCTGTGGTTCATTTGTGGTTGGCACCTTCTGATTCTCAGCACAAGGTGTGTGTCTCAACGTGAGCTGAGGAGCTCGTGGCAGTGGTGGGGTATTATCCCTCGGAACCAGCCACTGCTGTAGGATGCAGGATGGAGGATGATGCAGGATGGAGGATGCTGTAGGATGCAGGATGGAGGATGCTGTAGGATGCTCTTTGCTCGCCTCCCACGCCATTCGGTTCGCAAGGTCCTGCAGACAGTGTGTGGACACTGAGGCTGTGGAAATGGGGTTCTCCTCCACTCTCCCTGCCCTTTGTCTCACCTCTGGCTTTGGCCTCTGATCTGCCCTCCATCCTGTTTTTCTGTGTCTCTGCCTTCCCCTCGTCCTGGCCCGTCTCTGCTTTCCTCTCCTCCCTTTTCAGTCAAGTTGGCAAATTCCTTCTCCTCCTCCTCCTCCACACGGGCCTGGCTTCCAGCAGAAATGCTGAGAGGGCTGGAGAGTTTCCCTGCCTTTAGTCCTGGTGTGCCTGGTGCCATAGCAATCCCTCGCTGCTCGGAGGAATGATCAGAGGGAAAACTACTCCTTCACTACCTCTGCCCTGGGTTTGGGGCAGAGCTGCCTTGGGCTGGGACGTGCTCGATGAAAAACAGCTCTTCAGTACATTTTTCTGCCTTTCTCTGACAGGCTTTGGACAAACAGTGACTTTCAGAGTCTTCTGACCTGGCGAGGCATTTTCACAATCAGGGGGAAGACTTTCCCTTGACCTTCAGAGCACTTTTTTTGCTAATCTTCATCACCCTCCTCATAAGGGGTAGTTCTGGTGCTTCTCATCAAAACAATCATACACATTTGTTAGTACTGTCAAAAAAATACTTTTTCCAAAACACCTCTCTGAGGTAACTTGATTCCTTTTCCCCTAAAAACCTTTTTAAAAAATAAAAAATCATAACTGAGGCATCCAGCATGGAAAAATAAGTTGAGGCTTAGGACAGCAAGGTCAAACTTCTCGTAGAAAATGTGAAATGTGCCCGTAGGCAGGATGGGTGCGTGGAGGCTGCGGGAAGCATCCAGCATCCAGGAGCTATCGACATGCACTATCTGTGCTGGCAGTCGTGGCGGGGGGCATTGCTGGGAGCAGGGTCACGGGGGATGATCCGTTCTTTTTTGGTTTGGCAACCTAAGTGAAAAATCTGGGAAAGAAGATCGGGCTGAGCCCAATCTTTAAATATTTTAAGTTTTTCTTGCTGAAACAAAAGCCTTAAAGAGACCAAAAGCTTTAAAAAAAAAAGAAAAAAATCCTTTTTGTGTTGAATGAAACCAGAAATAGAAGGTTTTCTTCAATAAAAAGAGGAAAAAAAATCTAGTTTTGCAGAATGGAGCTGGAGTTGTTAGAAGTTTTGCCTTCTGTAATAAACATTTGAGAAAGAAAAAAAACACATAGGATGAGAAACTCGTATTTTATTCCTTCCCTTTAATTTGAACCCCAATTTCTACTCCTTGGCTTTGTGGGCACCCCCAACTATCGGGTATTTCGGTTCTTCCTCAGCTCATCCAATTGGAGTTGTTCCACATCGTATAAAACACTGAATTAGTCACAGAGACACAGAGCACAAGAGAATGACTCTGTTCCAGTAGAGTTAGGACATTCCCCTGGAAATGAGCACATCTGGTTCTTCTCTCTGCTATACCACATGTTAAATCATTTATGCACATTGGCATAATGGCAGCAGCAGAGGTTCAAAGCAACTCTGGTGCTGGAGATGTTGGCTTGTAAGTGGCAGCTATGGGTTGAGTCCTCTCTTGAAGGGATAGGGATTGGGTTTTGGTCTCCTCAGACTTGAATAGATGTGTTATGCCTGGCATGGTGAGTTAAGGACAGTGCCCACAAACAGGTTTAAGTTGTGTATAACTGCAACCTGCTCTTCTCCAAAGCAATTTTGTGCATCTGCCCTAAGAAAAAAATTTTTCCAGAGTCTTTTGGGTGACTTCCCCCAAAATTCTTGAGCAGGTCTAGGAAGTCTAAGCTAATGTTTTGCCAGTAAGTTTATCGTCTTCTCCAAACGCTCCCCAAAACCTTACTGCATTATCCTTTTGTGTTCCTATTTCTCACTGCTGAATGAGACACTGGAAGAAACTTACACCAGGGTGGAAATGTCCCGTTAGGTCATCACGATCCTCCCTGTATCAACTCTCCTGCAGCATGTTCTTTAGGACTTTGTCCAGGCTAGTTTTAGATGAGTCAAGTTATTTCATCCTTCTTAAGCCGACTAACTATCCTGGCACTTAATGCCCCTCCCTTGCTCCTCAAACTACATTTTTCCTCCTTTGTGTAGGTTTTCTTCCACCCACTTGAAGCATTCCCTGAAATGCCTGTTCTTCCTTTGCTTTTTCACTCTGATAGAATTGGTGTTGCCCGTTGTCTTGGCTCCCTTGTCAGCCCTCTCCCCAACTGACCCAAACATTGTGTTCACTCAGAGCAACCTTGCCCAAAAGACAGATCTTGTCAGGCTGGGCTCTGAGGAGCCCAGGTCCTCGGGATCAGCCTTGTAGTTAGGAATGTCATGGAGAGATCCCACAAGGTCAAAATCTTTCAGCGTCATCGTGTACTTCCTCTTCTGGGATTGTAACATCATGGTGTGAAGCAATAGGGTCCCCGAGGCATCCATGAGTGGATGTTTTTCCTTTACAAAGAGGGCTGTGAATCTCCTGGAAGAGCAACAGTGGAATTTCCCATCAAAGGTGTTTGTTGCAATTCTGGTACCTTTGAGGCCGTAAGGAGAGCTGTGGTGGAGTCAGGCGGAAAGGTGACCTCCTCAGACAGTGTCAGGGCTGGAAGTGACGTAGAAAGATGCAGTGACCAGGCTTCTGCCCTGAACCTCTTACAGAATCCCAGAATGATATGGGTTGGAAAGAACCTCTGGAGATCATCTAGTCCAAGCTCCTGCCAAAGCAGGGCCACCCAGAGCAGGTTGCACAGGAACGTGTCCAGGTGGGGTTGGAATGTCTCCAGAGAAGGAGACTCCACCGTGTCTCTGGGCAGCCTCTTCCAGGGCTCTGCCACCCTCACAGCAAAGAAGTTCCTCTTCTTGTTTAGGTGGAACTTCTTATGTATGTTCACGTTTGTGCCTGTTCCCTCTTGTCCTGTCCCTGGACACCACTGAAAGAGTCAAAAGACTCTTCAAGCCAAGGGGAGAGCAGAGAGATGGGCTGGGGGATGCTTGTGGCCCAAAGCATGGTTCATCAATGTTGAGTTTCAGTGGGAAATGCTGATGCACTTCACCGTTTGCTGTGCTGTCCCCAGGAATTAAGCTGAAACATTTTTTAGGGCAAAGGGCTCCTAAAAGTTGCTGGATATTTGCAGATGTAACAGAGGACACGTGGCTGAGGGCGCAACTGCTCCACCCATTCCAGGCATAGCACCCGGATGGATGAGCAGCTTCTTAGAAGGGTTGGGATGGTTTCACAGGGGTTTATTGCAATGGGTCCCCACCTTCTCTGCCTGAGCCATGCGAGCCAGCTCTGTACTAAGTCCAGAACTAATAAAACCTGGTTCCCTTTCTTTGACAAACCTGCTAGAAAGGCGAGTGGCAGTGTTTAGTGCAAACAAAGCACTAGGGCAAAGTGTGGGATTGTTTGGTTTGTTTCTAGGTAGGCAAGAAAATTGGGTATTGTCAGTAAAAGCACCTGTTTAGTTGTCCCTGGGTTGATTGCTTGTGTCTTGCCCTGGACAAAGCATATTTGTTTCCTGAAGCAGGACAGAGCTGCAGCTCCATTCCTAGCTCAGCTTCTGAGGGTCTTCCTTGATCAAAGACTCACCACCCGTGCCAGACTTGTGACATTGGTGTGACCTCCGGCTCCAACCAGCCTTTCCTGACCTGAGACCTTCAAGCCCTCATGGTAGGGTTGTACCCTACAGTGAGAGATGGGGTGTTAACCCTGGGCTGGTACCTGTAAGCCAACTATAAAGTCTTTAATGTTTTACTAAGCACCGGTTGCTTTCAAAGTCAGCCGAGCTCATCTGGAGCCCCGTGACCTTGTGTATGTTCTCGATCTTGCCTGTTTTCATACAACCTGACACCGCGTACCTGTAACGAGTCACGGTACAGGTTTCTCAACTCTCTGCGGGTATGAAAGCTTCAACACTGAAAGCTTCAGTGCACGCTCCATGGGTTGACCCGTAGGTAAGCCCTGTAGGTAAGAAGTTGGTTCCATCAAGCTCAGGTGAGGCTTGCCACGAGAGGGAGACATCATGCATGTAGCCCTGTGTGTGATCCCTGAACACGTCCACCTGAAGGAGACAGCCCAACCTGGTGTCCTGTAGCATGTTTGGACACATGTGTCTCATAGTAATGTAGTCAGAACCCAGACTCTGGGACCTTGGTTGTGTGGTAGGTACGTGTGATGGAAGACAGGGACTTACCTTTCACTAGTCGTTGTCTTCCAAACATCTGCAGCATGACTTCCCAGCTGCAAAGAACACAACAAGTGGAATGTAGATCTGCTGGCAATGGGGTAACAGGTGTCTGGGTCAGGTCAGGGAGATCCTGGTGCGAGCAGGACCGTGCAGCACCGAAGGAGATGTTTCAGATCCCCACAGCTGGTAGGTGAGGCCGGTCCCTGTTCATACTGCAAACAGACATCACAAAGGCTGAGCTACACCCCGTAACCAGCCTCGGCAGGCTGGGCCGGCCGCCGTGTTTGCTCAGAGCTGGGAAAACACAGCCCTGCGAGCGCCGCGGCACCCGGGACACCCACCACCGCTCGGGAGACCTCCTTTGCTCCCTCAGCACCAGCCGAGAGATTTCATGGGAGAAGAGGAGGGTTCATTGCACATGGGATGGCTTCCTTTGCCCTCCACATTGCGTCGGCTTCTCCCACGGCTGCAGCACGACAGCGGGGCTGTGGTTTCCTTCGGGGAGGGAATAAGCTGCTGCATCATGGTGATCTCTGTGCAGTGTCCTGTTGATACGATCAGTTCGCAGCATCAGAGGAAAAACTCTAGATTCAGGTCTGAAATATAAAGTGAAGGGGGCCTATTTGTTTAATTTGAGCTTCTAAGGTTTAAATCCCAGAGGAAATTAAATTAGGTGCCTAGAGCAATGGCAGTCTGTCATGTTTATTTGCTGGGAATGTCACCTTTAATATCATGCACATATAACGTGTGTGTGTTAATGTAATGGGGTATCATACTGTGCAGGAGCAGGCGTGCTACAAGAACTGGAAACCTGAAATACAGTGAGGGAGGGAAGCTGGGATGGGATTGGATTTATTCTCATGCTTTTCCGTAGGAGCAGGGACTCGCTCCCCAGCATGAAGGTGGTTTTGCTGATTGCAGGTGGGGATGGCAGCCTGGTTGGGCTGCTTCGACGAGGAGAAATCTTGTCCAGATGCCAATCTAGGGTGACAACACTTCTCACTTCAAACCCCTCTTTGGCAGTCCATGTGCTGTGGGCATGTGCCTTCCCCCTGCGTCCTCGGGAGGGCTCGAGTGATGGGTTCCTGTGCCAAGGGACACAGCTGCTTCCACCCACCCTTTGGAGACTCCCTTCTTCTCATAGAGTCATAGAGTCATAGAGTTGTCCAGGCTGGAAAGGACCTCCAAAGGTCATCTAGTCTGACCTTCCCACAGTCAGCAGGGACACCCCCAACTAGACCAGGTTGCCCAGGGCCTCGTCGAGCCTCACCTTGAATATCTCCAGGGATGGGGCCTCAACCACCTCCCTGGGCAACCTGTTCCAGTGCTCCACCACCCTCACAGGAAAGAACCCTCTCCTCATCTCCAGTCTAAATCTGTT
Source organism: Calidris pugnax (assembly GCF_001431845.1). Classification (NCBI taxonomy): domain Eukaryota; kingdom Metazoa; phylum Chordata; class Aves; order Charadriiformes; family Scolopacidae; genus Calidris; species Calidris pugnax. The sequence goes on from NW_015090781.1 coordinate 3,389,507, forward strand.
CCCCTCCAGCTTGAAGCCATTGCCCCTCGTCCTGTCACTGCAGGCCTTTCTAAACAGGTTCTCCCCAGCCTCCCTGTAGCCCCTTCAGGTACTGGGTTGCTGCTATTAGGTCTCCCCGGAGCCTCCTCTTCTCCAGGCTGAACAACCCCAGCTCCCTCAGCCTGTCCTCGTAGCAGAGGTGCTCCAACCCCCTGATCATCCTCGTGGCCCTCCTCTGGACCCTCTCCATCAGGTCCATGTCCTTCTTATATTGAGGGCTCCAGACCTGCACACAATACTCCAGGTGAGGTCTCACCAGAGCAGAGCAAAGTGGAAGAATCCCCTCTCTGGACCAGGGAGGAGAGTGGGTCCCACAGCAGCGTGGGGTAGTAGAGTTTGGGGTGGGTTTTTTTTCTGCCTCAGGCTGTTAAGGACAGGCTCTGAGTGACACAACTGTGTGAATGTCACTGCAGCAGTTTGTCATTGCAGCCTGTGATGCCTGCCCTCCACCAAAGTTAACTCTGTGTGCGGGGCTTGCAGAACAGCACTGTGATCGTTCCTGAGCAGGCTGCCGTTGCTTTGATCCCCAAACGTGGTCCACCAGGCAGCTGAGCTGTGGACTCCTTTCCCACTCTGCTTCTCAGTCCCTTTAGGGAGCCAGTTCAGCTCACTGAATCAATGGAATTTGGGTTGGTTTTATTTTTTAAGCTGGATTACCAAAACTCACTGAGAGGGGCAGTGAGCTGCAGGTGGGCTCAGCCATCTCAGGGGCTTGCACCTCGGGTCAGTCCCATCCACAGTGCTCCTCATGGGTTTGTCCTTCCTCTGGGAGTCTGGCTCAGCTGGGACCTGACCTGTCCCCCCCCCGACATCTCTCCCTCCACCCCTTGTTTTTTCATCCCTGCATACTCTGTCTTGTTTTCCTCCAGCCTGGGAGCAGCTGGCTGCCTCGCACACGTGGTTCCCATTTCTATCCTGCCCCTGGCACCTTGGGAGCGCCCGGGGGTCTTCCTGCTGCGCTCGTCTTCCCGTCCCCCCGCCGAAGCTGCGGCTCCTCATTCCTGCTCTCTCACCCATCCCAACCTCTGGCATTTTTGCTCATCCGCGGATGGCTGAATATTCATTTTCCTCCTTGCCCGATCGCTGTGAATACCGATTCCTCCTCCTTTTTTTTTTTTTTTTTCCAGCTGCTCTGTAGATTGTTGATGTCTGCCAAATTGTTCTCATTCCCTCGCCCCGGCGACGGGCTGCACCTCCGCAGAAACCGATCTGCTCCGTGCGGAGCCCCGGCTCTTCCTCCCCAGCTGAGCCATCCGGTCGCCCTCCTGCCTCCTTCCTCCTCCCCAAAAACAGCCGACGAACGGGTGTCTCCAGTTCAACAGGCAGAATAGGCACCGGCTCCTGCAAGGAGACTGCGGTGGTTTGCGGTGGTGCTGTGCCTCTCAGCGCGATGGTTCTCGGCGTGCCAGGCGTAGATTGGTGCCAGGTTGCAGAGTCCTGTCCAAAGCAGCAAGTTCCTGGCTGAAGCAGGGCTTGTTCAGGCTGGGGGTATGATCGGAGAGGTCTGATGGAGGTGCCTGCATCCATCCTGAGCAGCTGGGTCGTAAACCCTGGCCTGGAGCCTGCTGCGGGTTGAAATTAAGCAAAAGGGGGGAATGTAGTGGAGAAAGGGAAGTTGCAGTTCCCTCGTTCCCTGTGTGCAATGGCAGGAGGGTGGCAATGCTGAAAGGGAGAGAACTGCAGACACCTGGAGGCTCTCAGGTCTGGATTTGGTGTTTTCAAGTATCTTTTTCATAGGGGCCCGGAGCATCTCTCTGATGAGGAAAGGCTGAGGGACTTGGGTCTTCTTGGTCTGGAGAAGAGAAGGCTGAGGGGGGATCTGATCAACACCTATAAATATTTCAAGGGTGGGTGTCAGGAGGATGGGGCCAGTCTTTTTTCAGTAGTGCCCAGGGACAGGACAAGAGGGAACAGGCACAAACTTGACCATAAGATGTTCCATCTAAACATAAGGAGGAACTTCTTTGCTGTGAGGGTGGCAGAGCCCTGGAAGAGGCTGCCCAGAGAGGTGGTGGAGTCTCCTTCCCTGGAGACATTCAAACCCCACCTGGACACGTTCCTGTGCAACCTGCTCTGGGTGGCCCTGCTTTGGCAGGGGGTTGGACTAGCTGATCTCCAGAGGTCCCTTCCAATCCCATAGCATTCTGGGATTCTGTGATTCTCTTGCCAACCAAAGGAAGAAAGGGAGACCAGAGTAGTCCCTTTCTCTTTCTGTGCAGCAGCCCTGCTTGTGTGTTACCAAAATAGACCCCAGCAGCTTCCACTGGCCAGAATAGCCCATGGCATCCTGGCCATCACTCAGTCCCAGCTGATGTTACTGGCACCAAGGAGCTGGTGGGCATGGGAGGTGGCTTCCAGCACGGAGATGGGACAGCCTGGCTGTCCTTCTTTGAGACAGGAGCTGGAGGGGCTGGTGGAAGGCAGTGGGGCTGGGCACTTTGCTCCATCAGTGTCTGGTGCTGGAGTGGTCCCTTCTCTGGGAGTGAGCACGGAGCTCGTGGCTGGGGAGAACAGGGGAAGAGAAGGGTGAGACAGGGGCCGTGGGGATGGGGGTGGCCTCAGGATGGAAAGCAATGCCAGAGAGAGAGGAAAGGGTGGAGCGAAGGAAGGAAAGGGGAGAAACAAACCTGTAGGCTGAAATGGGGATGATGGGCTGGATGCTGCTGCAACCCAACTCCCAGGAATGCTGCTCCAACGCCCCCTCACCGCGTGGGGATGTTTGCCTGGTCCCGCACCGGCCGCCGTCTCTGCTCCTCTGCCAAGCCAGCTGGCCTGCCTGCAGCTCCGGCCTTTTCGGCCGCTGCGAGGAGAGGCAGGACGTGTTTGCTTTTGGCTATCACACAGAGGTTTTGAAAGAGGGTGGCAGTTCCTCCCCGTGAATTCCCAGGGCTGCTTTCCACCTCCCCCCCCCGGTGTCTCTGGTTTGTGTGACTTGGGGGGCTCCGTGGAGGTGAATTGGTGGCCCCCAGCTGGGAATTTTGACCCGTCAACAGCCGTTTTCCTAATCTTCATGCTTGCCAGCCTGGCCTTGAGATGAACCAAAAGCTTTCCCAGCTCAGGCAGGAGGGACAGGCACGTGCGATACGACGTGGAGGTGCCTACCATGGGCACCTCTGGGAGCACCTCCCGTAGCCAGCATCTCATTGTGGTTCTGGTTCTGAACTGGGGTCAGAGCCCTCCCCGTCCCCAGAGCTTTGTGCCAGGGCTCAGGCTCTTCCTGCGCTGCCATTCCCTCATTAAGCTGTGAGCTCAACTTCAATGGGTCAGATGAAAGCGGCTCTGTCCCCCCACTGTCTCTCCAACAGTTGTTATCTTGACCCCTTTTTCCTCCTTCCCCACTCTTGTCTGTCTAAAGCCAAGCCTCTAATTTTAGACTGAGGAAGATAATTGAGGGTCAAAAAAGATTGCTGTATAATTTTAACTTTTTTTTTTTTTTTTTTTTTTTGCCGTGGTTGGGGTGGGAAGCAAAGTTAGGAGCTCCTTGCCCTCAAACCTTTGTGCTGTGGGAAAGGAGGACATGGGGGAAGGAGCGAGCTGGTACAGTCTGCTCTCTGCAAAAGTTGTTCTGTTTCTTGGCAATTAGCTAAAACTAGGACCGCGAAGGCATAAAGTAACTGTATTTCCTTTGCAGATCCTATTGACTGAAGAGTTCGTAGAGAGAATGCTGGAAGATTTGGAAGATCTGAATTCTCCAGAGGAAGTAAGGCTGCGTCATTCCCATATCTCCCATGTAGTGTCCCAGAGAGCTCAGCCCATCCAGCAGCTTCCCTTTCATCCTCCCCTCCGCTCCCAAGGCTGCAGCCCTGCCCCGTAGACTCGAGGCTTTGCTAAACCTTCCCATCTGCTGTGAACTAAGGCACTGGGAGAAGGATTTGCAAGAAATACAGGGCAGGGATGGGTATTAAGGGAGGCTTAGCATTTCCTTTCCACCAGCATCTTTCCCCATATGGTATCTGAGCGCCCCGAATCTGAGCGGTGCAGCCCCTGGGCCAGGTGGTGGGGTGTCCTCCATGCCACGCATGGTGTCCTCCATGCCACGCGTGGTGTCCTCCATGCCACGCGTGGTGTCCTCGGCAGCAGCTCCAAGCACATCACCTTCCCCACTTTCAGAAAGGCTGGAAGCGGTGGCAGCACCTTTAGACCTTTAGTGCTGAACAATCTGTTGTAGGTGCCTCCTATTTTTTGGGTTCGGGGAACAGACGGGGGCTTTTTCACATCTGCTACTTGGCCTTCACCTGCTGCCCCTGCACAGCGTGCAGAAGACCATCACCAGCCTGGGAGCGTTATAGCAGCAGCCAAGGGAGCTCTATAAAGCTTTGCTGCGCGGTGCTAAACTTCCCCCTGCCATGTGATCTCTTCCTGGGGAACGTTTAACACCCCGTCTCCCATGCATGCCATATAAATATTCTGCTTGACTTCAAAGAGCAGTGGTAGAAATGACATGTAATATTTTTAATCCCATTTTTTACAGCTCCCTGCAGACTCTAAAGAAACTTTCGTTGGCTGGTAGAGCAGCCCTCCCATCCCTCGCCCTGCTCCCCTCCCCCAGGAAAAATCTCAGGGCTCTAATTGTTTAATCCAGAGTTGATTTAATGCCAGGGTGTTCTTCACTGCGTGAGCGAGGGGAGCACATTGCTGGCTGTGCAGTGGCTTTCGGGCCAGCTTTTAGCCAGTTAAATCTAATCCAAAGCTCCTTTTCACTAGTGACATGGAGGCCCAGGAGCACTTTGGTTTGAAGGCCCTTTAGTGAAGGCTTTGGATGGCTCGTGTTCCTTCGCTCTGCGCTGAGAGGCAGAGGCAAGGGGCATGGCAGCTCCTGGCACAGCCACCAGGCACTCGGCCCCGAGTTCCTCTGACTTTGCTAAATTAAAAAAGTTGAAAAACAAACAAATGCAAAGGATGACTTCTCCGTGAGGATTGCTTTGGAACCACTCCTGTTTATAAAAAGGAAAATACTTGGGATGAAATGTGATCTTTCAGCATCCAGATTCCTCCAAGGATTTGTAACTTGCAGGATCCCAGTTTGGGCCAACTGAAGGCGTTCCTCAGCAGCACGGGCTGTTGCTGATGATATCCGTGTGATAGAACGAAGCTCTGCAAGGAAGCTCTTTCCTTTGCTGCATAAAGAGCCACCTGTGTTAAGTGAAATTAAGTGAAATAATCTGTCTGAGTATCTTTAGTCTGATTTTCACATACCCTAGGCATTGAACTCAGAAGAATCCCCTGGGTAGGGTCACTAGATTATATGGTACAAGCTCAACACAGGGTTTGAGTTTAAAAAAAACAGCAACCCTAAGTGGGACTTGGGCTGTTTGTGTTTCCTAGAGGAGAAAGAGTGGGAGTGGATGGTAGCCACTACCCAAAGGATCCTCCTGCCATGACCCTACATCGTGGGTCAGACCCTGAAGCTCCAGCCCTGCATACCAAGGGCAATGGTTGCCAACTGCAGGTTACCCTTGTCCACAGCTGCAGATGGAGCAAGGTCAGGAGCAAATTCATGTTAGAGCTGCCCTTGCTGTAGAGCAGGCAGCTGAAGGGATCTCCTGTAGCAGGAACCTGCCACTGGGCATGTGTTCATGTCCTTCAGAAACAGGGAGCTTTCAAGAAAAAATGCAAGTAATTGGATGGATGGATGGATGGATGGATGGATGGATGGATCAAGGGATGGATGGATGGATGGATCAAGGGATGGATGGAAGGATGGATGGCAGGATGGATGACTCAGGTCACTGTCCCCTTGCACCAACTCTGATTCATGAAACCCCTGGGAAGCTTCAGGCACTGCTGGCCTTGGTCTGAGGACTCTCCTAGGAGAGGACCACTGTATCTGTAAATATTCTGAATTGTCACTGGTGGTGTGGGATCCTGGTGAGACTTCTCCCTGGGAGTCCCCTCAGGGTGTCAGGTGGTGCTACAGCTGTGGGTGCAGGGGAGTTTTAAAAACAAACTCATCCTGCAAACTGGCTTCCAGATCTGTTCCCCCCACAGGTTTTGGACCCTCGGTCTGGGCGCTGGGATTGCGTGAAATGCTTGTTCAGAACTGGTTGCCATCCAGCTCTGGGGCAGATCTGTAGCCTAGGAGATTCCACCCCCATCTTCCACACACACACACTCCCCCTCAGAGCTGTTTTTGAGAGATCTGTGTGAATGCACGGGCCCTGGCCAAAGGTGGCTGTGAGAAGGGTTGGTGGTAATGCTCTGTGGTCCTCCATCCCCACACAGTCATGGTTGGGATTGGAGACGTTGGGGTGACTTCCCAGCCTGAGGTGGGGAGCCCTGGAGCAACATCAGGACGGGACCAGTCCACTTGCCTTGTTTGGGAAACACTGGCCAGACACAGTGCTGTGTAAACCAGACTGGGGCAAAAAAATCTCTGTTCCCTCTGCTTCAATCTGTGTTTGCAAAACAGCCTGAGCAGGCAGTGTGAAGATGGGGCATTGTACGGGCACTCCACGGAGCCTTTGTAGCTGAGGTGGGCAGGGCTGGAGCAGAAATGCTGTTCAGGCACGCTGGCTGCCCCAAACCAGGGTGGCACAGTTTGTCCTCCCAGAGGTGATGGCCATTTCCAAACCTGTCACCCAGCAGAGCCTTGCAAGCTCCCCCACGTGCCACCTGGTACAAGCCAGAGTTAGAAACCTGCCATAAGTCTCCCTTTAAATCAAACAGGGGGCTCAGGGGGCTCAGGTAGATGAAAGGAAAGGGATCAGGTAGGAGGGGAGATACCTGTGCTGCCAATTTTCAGAGAGATAGGGCAGGGGAAATGGTGTTGGGGACACAAACCCTCCAGAATCCATCTGATGAAATAAACAGTGCTGAGGCTGAAATCTCAGAACTTTACTTTGGCAGCTAAGGCACAGGCCACATTATCTAATGTCCACTGCTGTCCAAAACATACTGATGGGGAAATGTTTTCTTAGTGGCCTCTTGTTTTAAAAAATAATAATAACATGGAGCTGCGTGCCTTTGAAACGATTTTGGGGTTGTTTTTTTTTTTTTTTTTTCTGTGCAGGTTGCCGCGATATACATTAACTGGTTCTCTTTACTGTCTTACAGTTTAAACTTCCAAAGGAGTACAGCTGGCCTGAAAAGAAACTGAAAGTTTCCATCTTGCCAGATGCTGTGTTCGACAACCCGCTGCATTAGAGCTGAATTACACCCTCCTAACAACTGGGAGAGCCAAGTTACTGTCCATTACCCAGTGACTCACAGGATAATTAATGCAGTAAAAACTCTGCCTGCAAAGAGAAGAGTTTGCTGCACAACCACTGCAAACAGAAGAGGAGCTACTCAGCACCAGCCCAGACCGAACTGAGCCCTTTTCCTTTATCCTTCCCAAGGCTGAGCTCTCTGGGAATAGCCTGCGTATGTGTGAGTGTGAGTGAGAAATATTTAACTATGAAAATTAGTAGTAAGAATCCTTTCTCTCTCCTAGCTACAGAACTCCCCTCTGCCTTAGCCCAGGGTGTAGACGCTCTGCACGCCTGTATTTACACATGCGTTTCTGCCAGGTGCGAGCCTATAATCCATGGATTAAATGTTCTTTACGTGACTCTGGAGTCCTTTTGTTAGCCAAACTTTTACTGACTGCAGAACTGTTCTTCCATGTGCTATTTTTTTTTTTTTCTTTTCAGAAACGGAATGGTATTTCCCCTGTTTAAAGGAGGCCAAAAGCTCACATGCTTGAAGCTGAACAGATTTAAAGATGAACTTTCTAGTTCAGTCAAGAAAAACAAACCCAGATCCTCCCTGCCCTCAAATTAGGCATGTTTTAAGTGTTGGTCTTGGTGCTATTAGCTATGGTATCGCTGCAAACAGAGGCAACTTTATTCTCACGCATCCTGTCCTTGTGCCTGAACCCCAGGGAAGGTCACAACCTCTGGTTTTGCACAAGCAGGAGGAAGAAAGCTACCGGGGCGGGGGAGATCTCCTGTTTACAGTCTGTTTATCTTTAAAGAGATACTGTCAAGTATTTTTTCCTTGCTATTGTACAGAATTTGAGGAGCTAGAAAGGACCATTTGTTCACTGGGACAACTTCAGCAGCTCTGCGGGCTCCAGAGGGCTGCTTGAAAGCATATGAAATGGAGATCTCCACTGCCCTGGCGTAGCAGAGAGGAGACTCAGCCTCAGTAAAGCGAACTGTTCTCCCTGGTCCAGCGGGGTTGTGCCCTGGTGCAGCTCCATTTTCCCCTCTAGCCTGGCTGAGGTGGCTCTTGTTGGTGCTGACGTCCATCCCTCCTTTCAGATAGCTTTGAACCCTGAATCGGTTTGAAAAGCCCCTCTTGTCTAAATCCCTGTTGGCTTCCTCCCCGGAGCAGACGTGGGTGTGCAGAGGAGATGGGCTCTGCAGGGTCAGGTTGTGTCTGTGCGTGGAGATGCTGGTCCCCACCACAGGCTGTACCTCCTGCTGCTGCCCAGGTCCTTCCTGCTGCGTCTTCCCCAACCTCCCTCTGCCCCATTGTCTTTTGGTGACAACTCTTCACTCCTTGGCAGGGGAGGTGCAGCTTCCCTTCCACCCCTCTCTGCCTACAAGCTAACTGGGTGATGTATGCGCAATTGCCGGTGTGATCCTAAGACAAGTATAACAAAAGCTTTTTAACACTTCACTCCCCTGATCAAACAGCAAAGTCCAGGAGGCCTCACAGTACCCCAGGGTTGCTTTTCTGTTTGTTTTCTGATTTAATTTCTTCCTGGCACGGTCAGCTTTGATGTTTTTTTGCATATATTTTGAGGCTGGTTAATGTTGGTCAAGAAGCAGAGCTAGGAGCCACAAAGCTTTCCTTGGACTTGCTACAGAATTCCTCTGTGGCCTCAGGCAAGTCACTCAATGTCTCTGTGTGCAGAGAGGGTGATTATTGACTAGAGGGCTGTAGGACCTACCGAAGCATGCCAGGGTTTGCAGGGGAGGGCGTGCTTTGTGTACAAAGTAGTATTTGTATTATTATAATTGTTGTTATATTATAATTTAAGGCAGGCCAAATGCAGGGTCCAACACCGCTCGGCAGAACCTTCTTTTTTTCTGCAAAGCTACGAAAGCAATTTACATGTAAATGAGTTTTGTCGTTTTTGTCTGAACTCGGAGGATCGTCTTAAAATCCTGCTGTGAAAGAACAAACTTTGAGATAATCTGCGTGTGCCAGGCAGAGCGGGGGCTGTGCCGTGGCAGGCTGCACTCACCCGTGGCATCCCTTGCCCACTTCTCATTGTCCTGCTTCGCACCGAGCATCCCTTCTCCTGCCCTCTAGATGTGTGTGCTGGGGACAGTGTGGGCGAGGAAGTGGCAGGATGATGTGCTGGTCCAGCTTCCAAAATGATGTGCCCCCAAGAGATAATGAACAAACCAGAGGATTGTGGCAGTGGGGAGAAAGGTGAGGGGCAGTGACTATAGATTTGTCCCCAAAGCTATCCTCCAACAGTAGCCCGTGGACCGCTCTCGTACGAGGTTGCCGGGGGGGTGCCTGCAGCAGGGCTGGCCCGCTGCCACGCTGCTGGCTGCTCTTCCTTGTTTCCAGATGCTAGCTCTCATTAAAAGGAGCTTAAAATCCACGTCTTGGTGGAGAAAGGGACGTTTGGAAGGTCAATTGTTGCTGTTCCTGCAGAGATCAGCACGGGGCAGAGAGAAGTCCGTCAGAGCCTCTCTGGGCTCTGACACACATCTGGAAAGCTTAGGACCTCCTGCCCTATGAACTCTTTGGGTCTTCACAGTGGGGATGCGGTGCCGAACACAGGGAAAGGGCCTCCTCCGAGCTGGCTCGTGCTCCAGGGCTGCCTTTCTTCATGTGTGTGTTTCCCTCACCATATTTACTCTCATCAGACACTCTGCCTTGGGTTTTCATTGACTTCAGAGGGAGCAAGCTGAATGCCTTTGAAAATCCACCCAGTCTCCTTGTGTGTGTGTGTGTGTATTTCTGTTCCGTGTCATGTATTTATATATAGTTGTGTGTATTTGAGTTAGGAACAGGTGGCGTGCCAGAAATCTCTCTTTCTGAGAGACTTTCTCGCAGCTCTTTGCTGGGAGCCGGATAACAATTGAGGGGAAGGTTTGAAGGGAAGGAAGTGAAATCTTCCTATTTAGTTAAGGGGAAAAATATTAGGCTAATAACTGCTAAAATAGAAATCTCTCGCCTTATTGTTACACCAACAGAGAGAAACGGGTGAAAGTGGGCCCTTAAGCTCCAAGGTCATGTCGCTGCCTCTCGAGAGCTGTCTGAGAGTGAGGGAGTTGTGTGATCCTCGGTGTGATGAGGAGCTCAGCACCCTCAGGACCTCCCCTCCCCTCCCCTCGTTCACGTCGAGCTTGCGGCCGCGCCAAGGGCTGATTCGTTGGCAAGAGAACGAGATCCCGAGTTGGGATGTTTTCATCGTGGGGAAAGAGGACATGCCTGCATGTGGAGGAAATGGAAAAGAAACTTCTGTGTTTTAGCGAGCGAGTAGCTTGAAAAGGGGAAATGCATCGGTCTTAATGAGCGCCGCAGTATTTTTCTAGCCCAAACCCGCTGAGATGGTGGGATCCCAGTCCCGTTGTTGGTCCAGGAGGGGTTCCTAAATGGTGGTGCTGGTTTTTTCTAGATTGTGTAGAAGGTCTGAAGCAGGATCGTATGAAACCAAAACCCGTGAGGCTTGTGTTGGCTAAAGAGAGCGATCTGGGTGGAAATGAACGCGGTTTAGAAGCAGCAAGTATGGGATTTTTTTCTCCCTCCTGGAGAAATCTTGCGATGCAGGTCAATAGGGATATTTCCAAAGATGAGGAGCCTTATGGCACACCTGCAATGCCATGAAAATCCAACATGTGACAGCAGTTCTGAAACAAGAGAAGTCCCAAACCCGGGACTACTCTGCCTCTCGACTCGTGATTAAAAACAGGAGAACAGGAACATACAGTTTCAGTATTAAAATACACGGGATACGATCTGAGCAGAGCAGTCAGTCTTGTAGCTGGTGTGACCTACAGTGATATTTTCAGTGGCTTAGATCGGTGGTGCCTGCTGTGTATAATGTCTTTGAGGATGGTGATATATTGGTTTCACTGTACATAGGTTTGCCAACAGTGATTTGAAAAGATATTCTTAAGCTCTTCACTTCAAATATGCAGTTGCTCTTGGATGGCGTTTGAAATGACACCATCGGGTCATCAAATGGTCTTTGAAGGAGGTGGGGGTTGTGTTGTTTTTCATCTGCGACCCGTAGAAATATTTAGGGGCCGTAGCTTTTCAAAAATAAACAGTTGAAAGGGAGGCTTGGCTTGGAGGGGCCAGGTTGCTGGGGAGAGGTTGCGTGGTGGGGGAGCAGGTCAGCAGCCTCCCTCTGCTGCCAGCCCACCGCTTGGGCTGGTCTTTATGCACCTCAGGGAGCTGACATGGGTGCAGGGGAGGTAAAAACCAAAGTGAGAGCCATCAGGGCCTCGGCACAGCTCGGGGTCCCTGCAAGGAAGTCCTCATTCATGGTAGGCCCCACTGAGGTCCTGCACGGGTGTGAGCAGTCGGCCACGCACATCCCAGTGCCTGCTCACCCTCTGGGCTGATGGTGGAGGCTGCAAATGGCTGCATCTGAGGTTGAGTCAAAGATGGGGAGCAGCAAGGTGGCTGCTTCAGTCTCATTTGTCATTTTAATTAGCGAGGAGTGGAGCTTGTGCTCCACTGCCCCTGGTGAGAACCTCCAGGCTGGTCACCCAGCGAGCTTTATTGCTCACCCACCATCCGTTCCCTTCGTGAAATGTCCCTCCAGCTCCTCACAAAAACCTTTCTCAAGATGCTTCACTGGGAAGTGTTTGGCTGAAGGTGTGCCTTGCAGGACGCTGGGTTAGATGACGGGTGGGTGTGGGATGGTGGCTGCTTGGTGGCTCGTCTCTCCTGGTGACTGCTCCCTCCTCCTGGGGAGCCATCCAGAGTCCATCACCCGCTTTGCCAGATGGTATCTGGCCAGGGCAGCGTCCTGCCAGATGGGGAGATGAGATCTGCAGATCTTCAGCCCAGAGGAAACCCTTAGACCTTTGTGTCTGATTTTCCCCTAGCCCAGGGCACGGCTGCCCACCCTGTGGCTCCGCTGGATGAAGTCCTGGGCTTCATCCCCTGTGCTCTCACTGCCACCAGCACCACCACAGCCCCTCCACCTCCCGGGGACTCGCTCCTCTGCGTAGCTGCCCTCTGCTCAGAGAGTACATTGTGCCTTAATTCTCCCCGGGAGCGAAGCTGCGAGGGCAGGGGAGCTGTCGAGGGGCCAGGAATGCCTTTCTGTGCATCTGTCCCTGTCCATGGACACCTCCCCCCCGCCGGGCTGCATCCAAAACAACCCCAAAACGCACGGTGGGGTTCATCTCCCAAGGTTTTGAAGCTGGGTTTAGCTCTCGGGGACCACAGCAGTTTTTAACAAGCGTGGTAGCAACCTACTATTTTTATTATAACATTATTTTTTTTTTCTGTAGCGCAGTGTCTGCTTGTTCTCTCTTATTTAAAAAAAACAAACAAACAAACAAAACCTCGTGTTCGACATGAGTCCGAAATTTCAAATGGAGAATAAGCCTGAGGTTGTGGATGTGTTTTAAACCCGGCCCCCTCTCTCTGGGGCAGTGAACCTGTCGTGTCCCACCACCTCTTCATCTCTGCTGTGATTCTGTTTCCCCTGAAAAATCACTGATGGACTGTAAAATCATCATGAGGGGCACGTCGGTTCAGAAACATCCTTTCTAGCCCGATGGGGAGGCAGCCCCTTCCCTTTCCCTGGTCGAAAAACCGCAGCATCCTTCCCTGTTTGCCTGGGAGGGCTGTGACAGCGGGAGAGGATGAGGAGCCCAGGAAGGGCTGCACGTGGCTGGTGTTTTTAAACTGTCCTGATGCTGTGTCTTCCCTCTTTTAAAAGAGGAAGAGAGAGAGAGAAAGAAAAAAGAAAAAATTAAAAAAAAAAAAAAACAACCCAACCTCGAAAAGCCGGAGGAAAATTTCCTGCCGATTGTTGTGTTTTGCAAACACTGCTCTTTTCTCTCCCCGCGCTCCCGGCGAGGCTGGAGATGAAAATGGCTCCTTTGTTCCTTTCCCTGGGGCCCAACTGCAGCGAAAGTGCGGCTCCGGAAAACCCTCCGCTGCACCAGCCAGGGTGGGAGGGACCCAGCCGTCGCCCTGTGCGGTAGGTCCTACAAAAACACGGGCCTGCCTCCACAATGATGGGCGCAGGGACGCGCCAGGTGCCGGGGACCACACTCCCCTGCCCCTTCCTGCGGCAGCGAGAGGGCTGTGAGACCCCCGGGTTGGGGGGCAGAGGAAGGGGAAGGGGGGGTGAGTGGCCGTGTCCACCCCAGCAGTGACTGGTCTTGAGCTGGGGGGGGCTCCAGGACCTTTTGTTCTCGGGTTTTGGCTTTCCCCAAAGCGGTGATTTGGACCCCCCGGGGAGCAGACGGCGTCCCACGGAGGGGTTTGTAGCGATGCCCCCGGTCCCTGCACTGGGATGCTCTTTGCATCCCTCCAGCCCTGGAGTCCTGGTGCTTATAAGGGTATATAGAGGGGTATTTCAAAGCCGGGTTGCCATAGTGCTCAGAGCCATGGGTTAGGGATGGTTTTTGCAGAGTTAGGGTGATGGTTGGACCAAATGATCTGAAAGGTCCCTTCCAACCCAGACAATTCTATCATTCTGTGATTCTACACTCCGTGTTTGGCCACAGTCACCCTCCACACCCAACCTCCATCATTCAAAACCCTTCTCTCATCCAGCCCAGGTTGGACAACGCCAGCTTTTCCTTATTTTTTTATATTTTTTTTAAAGGGATGAAGGTTTTGCCGCTGTCGGGGGGGGGGG
>NW_015090781.1:3403338-3408565 GCF_001431845.1 Calidris pugnax
GGATACAACTTATATCATGTTTCTCCAAAACCCCGAGCGAAGGCGAGATTCCCGGGGCTGGGGGTGGAGGTGGGGGGGACACCCTGGGGGGACAGGGACCACAGGGGAACCCTGAGTGCTGGGGCTGCCCTGGAGGTGAACCTTGGCTGTGGTTCACCCCTGCGTGTGCGTGTGTGTGCGAGTGTGTGCGGGCTGCGTGCGTGGGGGCCGTGGCGAGCGAGGAGCCCGAGGACGCTGCCCACCGGGGCTGGAAGGACCCCCCCCCCTTTCTGCAGCCGGTGTATCCGTACCTTGTAGATGGCCTTTCTTCCCCCTCCCCTCCTCTTCCTCCTCCTCCTCCTTTTTTTTTTTTTTAAATAAAAGACAAAAAAAAAAGACAAAAAAACAAATGGAAAGCTAAAACTAGCAGAGGTTTTTAAATATTTTATATTAGTTTCTAATGTAAATTCTTACATTGTTATTGCAGTGCTGGGTGTGTTTCGCCTGCACGTGACTTTTTGTAATATTTTTGTGAATCACTAAACGTTTTCGTTTTGGTTTTTTGGTTGTTTTTTTTTTCCTTTCCCGTGTATTCTAAGTGCATTAAACGTATTTGCAGAATTGTCGGTGTCCTTCTCTGCCAGCGACTCGGGGGGGTCGGGGGGGGACCCTCCTGCTCGTCCCCACGGCTTCCTGGGCACCCCCTTCCCCTCCACCATTCCTCATCGGCATCTTCTGCCCCCACTACCCCGGGGGATGCAGGGGGGGTCTCTCACACAGACCTCCTGAGGGCAAGAGTGGGAGAGAAAGGGTGTAGGGTCCTCCATCCTCTGGCAAAACCCCTTGCGCTGGGGCAGCCCCAGCACCCCAAAACCAAGAGGGTTTTCCATCCCCTTTGGAGGAGATGGGAGGTGTCTGGTTGGCCAAGGGATGGACAACCCTCCGCCGTTCCTCCTCGGCATCTTCTCCCCCCCAACCCTGGGGGAGCAGGGGGATCTCTCACACAGACCTCCTGAGAGCAAATCTGGAAGAGAAAGGGATCTTCCTTTTCCCCCAAAAAAACAGCAAAGCGGCCAGTCCTGGGCCCTGCCGGGTGCAGGGTCCTCCATGAGCATCCTCTGGCCATACCCCTCAAGTGGGGTGCTCAGCCGGGGGTTTTCCATCCCCTTTGGAGGAGATGGGAGGTGTCGGTTGGCCAAGGGATGGACACCCCTCCATCATTCCTCCTCGGCATCTTCTCCCCACAACCCCGGGAAGCAGGGGGGGTCTCTCAACACAGACCTCCCAAAGGCAAGAGTGGGAGAGAAAGGGATCTTCCTTTTCCCCCAAAAAACAGCAAAGTGGCCAGTCCTGGTCCCTGCTGGGTGCAGGGTCCTCCACGAGCATCCTTGAGGGCAAAACCCCTCGAGTGGGGTGCTCAGCCAGGGGTTTTCCATCCCCTTTGGAAGAGATGGGATGGGGAAGCTCTTGCCCAAGGGTCCTGGGATGGCAACGAGGGATGGTTACTCCGTGGGGAAGGAGGGAGCGGGGTGAGGGCCGGGTCATCTCCAGGCTCCTCCGTCCTCTGCTGAGCACCTCTGGGCCATGGTGGGACCCGCAGGGGTGAGGATGAGGATGAGGATGAGGAGAGCGAGCGCGTCGGCGACGAGACGCGGCAAACGCTTCCGAAAAAATACAACTGAGGTAATGTTGCAATGATTTCCCAGTAATGCAGAACGATTTTGCAGTAATCTTTTTACACTCCTCGGTAATAAATTCCTTTAAGGTCAGGGAGAGGAAGGGTGGAATACTGGGGGGGGGTGGAGGAATGGTGAGAGGGAAGGGAAAAGATGTGCAGGAGCTGAAATCCAGCTTTGGGCAGGTTTTGCTCTTCAGGGGGTTTTGTCTCAGCCCTCCCTGCACCGAAAGGGGAGCAAACGCAGAAAGGTTCCTGCGAGGATTTGTCGTCTTTTGAAGTTTGGGGTGAAAACCATCCTTTTCCAAAGAACTTCTCCTGCAGCCACATCCAGACGCAGACCATCCCAGCCCCAAGGCAAAGCAGCGGGGTCTCCAAGCGCCACCAGAGCTGAGCAGCCCCTGCAGGACACCCCAAGAGGAACATGGCCATGGCTTGGCCGGGCTCATCGTGTCACTTGAGGAAACCTTGCCAGTCAACTGGGATCCCCAGCGAGGTTATTTGCCAGGCATCTAGAGGGGACTAGATGCCACCTGCAGCTGGTCCCCTGGCCTAAGACCCACCCCCCAGGAAGGCAATGCCCCTCGCCTTCCCAGGCCTCCAAGGGAAGGGCTACCCCAGTAGGACATCCCAGTAAGGATGGGGTGGAGCTGGGACCGGGTGAGGACCCTGCTGTTTGAGCGGTGCTGGGAGCCCCCCTGCCCCCCCAGGCACTCAGTTATAGGATCATACAATCATAGAATGGGTTTGGGTTGGAAAGAACCTTAAAGATCATGGAGTTCCAACCCCCCTGCCCTGGGCAGGGACACCTCCCACCAGACCAGGTTGCTCAAAGCCCCCTCCCTCATTTAATTAACGAATTAACTGGTCTGTTTTCACCATCCCTGCAGTGGACAGTGATGGACGGGCATTGCAGCCCCCACTTTCCAACGGCTCATCCCAGCCAATCCCCCCCAAATTCCAGAGGGGACCGGGTGTCCCTGGGGGGCTGTGGCACAGCGGGGTGTCCTTCTCCCACCATCACCCTTCACTCCGAGCCCCACCACCAGCACCCGGCCCAGGCAGCCTCACCGCTCTGCCTCCGCCCCGGCCGAAAAGCACCTTCAGGCAGCAAATTTAATTAAGGTTTCTGAAAAGCGGTGTCTGGGAGCCCCTCCTGGATCTGCGGCTCTGAACTTCATTAGGAGTGGTTTGTTGCTAATAACGCCGGCAGCTTCTCTAATTAATAATGGAAGGGCTGCGAGCAGATGCCAAGCCAGGAGAGGGAAGGGATTTGTTTGTTTATTTCTCTCCTCCCTCGGTTTGGTTTTGGTTTGGTTTTTTTTTTTTTTTTTTGGAGTGCGGAGGGAAGGCTGGGGCTCATTTCCCATCTCAGAAATGAATGGCAGCCCCTGGGAACCTCAATGGGGAAGAGGATGCATTTGTGGGGCAGGAGGGGTGGGAGATGGGTCCTCCCGGGGCAGGACAAGGGGGCACCCCCCAGGGCAAGGGGCTCCTGCTCCTGCCATGCTCCCTGCCCATCCAGGGCAGAGCCAACACCACTGCTGGCTGTGCTGGATTTGGGGACCCGGGGACAGCCCTGAGCCCCCTCCCATAGCATGTCCCTTCCCCTGGCACATCCACCAGCCCCACAGCATGTCCCCCCAGCCCACGGCAGGACAGTGCAGACACGGGAGGGAGGTGTTCTCCATGCTTTAGCCCACAGGGATGTGTCACACAGCATCCCAGAAACGCGGCCTCTCGGGGGATCAGTCCTCCAGGTCCCTTTGGATTATTATTCCCCCCCCTTTCTTTTTGCCTCGTTTCTCTCCTGCTTGCTCTTCCTCCCTGGCTGGTGTTGGTGGCAGCCCCTCGGTGGGGAGGAAACCCTTCCCCGGCGCACAGGACCTGACACATTAACACCCCGAGCTCCTGGGGGCCCCGTGGCCAAGCCGTAACCGGAGAGGGGCCCGCAGCCGCCGGGCTGGCTCCCGCTGCCTCCCCCCACCAGGACCAACACCCCCTGCCCCACAGCCCACCCTTGGGGATGGCACGGAGCCTGTGAGCATCCTCATCCCCTGCAGACCACAGCCTCACCGCCCAGTGGGACACCAGGGGTGGGAGAGGCACCATAAGGACCCCCCATTCCTGCCCCAGCTTCCTCTCTAGCAGCCCTCAGCCTGCCCAAAGGCTCTGGCTTTCTCCCAGTAGCTCCCAGAGCAACTGGTCCTGCTGTTGGGCAGAGGGAACAAAATGGCCCTGTGTCGCCCTGCTACCTCATAGAATCATCCAGGTTGGAAAAGACCCTTGGGATCGAGTCCAACCATCTACCCTACGAAGTTCTCCCCTACACCAGATCCCCCAACACCACATCTAAATGACTCTTAAACTCAACCACCTCCCTGGGCAGCCTGTTCCAGGGTCTGACCACTCTTGCTGTGAAGAACTTCTTCCTAATGTCCAGCCTAAACCTACCCTGTTGCAGCTTGAAGCCATTCCCTCTTGTTCTATCAATAATTACCTGGGAGAAGAGACCAGCACCAACCTCTCTACAATGTCCTTTCAAGTAGTTGTGGAGAGTGATGAGGTCTCCCCTCAGCCTCCTCTTCCTCAAACTAAACAGTCCCAGCTCCTTCAATGGATCTTCCTACAATTTATTCTCCAGGCCCTTCACCACCTTCGTCATCCTCCTCTGCACCCTCTCCAGCACTTCCAGATCTCTTTTTTTTATTGAGGTGCCCCAAACTGGACACAACACTCCAGGTGTGGCCTCCCCAGTGCTGACCCCAGGGGGACAATCACCTCCCTACCTCTGCTGGTCCCACTCTTTCTAATACAAGCCAGAATGCCATTGGCTTTCTTGGCCATTAATTTCACTCACTAATTGAAGCAGCGCACCAGAGAGAGGGTGGCAGCACGGCCAGCGTGGGTCTGTCCCCATCTGCCACAGGTGAGCGGTGGGGACCCCCCCAGATGTCCCCCCTGGGGACATCTGGGGAGGGTCCCCACCCCTCACCTGTGGCTGGGATGCTGGAAGAGTGCTTTGGGCAGCAGGAGCTTTCCACAAAAGCATGTTTCAGGTTTGGTTTGTTTTTTCCAAGGGGGAAAAGTATTTTTAGTGTTCTTCACCCATCACATCTCCTCCGACTTTCCACCCTCCGGCCACCCCCTGGAAGGCAGTGAGAGGGGGGCTGCCCCGTGCGGGAGATGCTGCGGTCCCAGGAGGGACCCACTCCCGGAGGGACCACGGAGCAGGCAGGAAAGGGAAAAGGAATGGTTAGATATTAAAAAATAAAACTCTTCCTGTCTGAGCTGAAGATGAGCAGGGAGACCGGGCTTCCCCCCGGGGCTGGGACCATCCCTGTCTGCTGGATGCATAAATCCCTTCTCCGGCTGTTAAGAACTCGGGAGCGGATGCAGGGCTGTGGCACCTCGTATTCCCCTCTTGCTTTTGGAACAGGAACATTATCTGAAGCATCCGGCAAAAAGGGGAAGAATAAAGGCCAAAAAAAAAAAAAAAAAAAAAAAGAAAGTGGCTGTCAAACAAGCAAGGGTAATGCAACTCTATTCCTTTTTCAGATATTTGCGTTGAGA
>NW_015090781.1:3408643-3414273 GCF_001431845.1 Calidris pugnax
AGGGGCTGAGAAGCGGTGGGGGGGGGGTGTCCCCCGGGGGGGCGCGGGGCGGCGTGGCAGCCTGCCCAGCCCCGGGACAGGCAGCCCAACAATAAGGCAAGGCGTCAGGCACACGCTCGGCAGTGGGAATCCCAGTTCTTGCCTTAAAAGGAGATTTCGGGGGACGCTTTTATTGGAAAAAATTGTTTTCTGATTATTCAGCTTATTGAGAGTTTTATTTCATTATTTGCAAGATGACGCGCGGGGGGCTTCAGCTGCGCATGAACAGCAGCAGAGGAGGATGTTTCCGTGGATTTCCAGGCCAGAAGAAGCCCATTAAATCATCCCGTTTGACCTCCCGTGTTCACAGGCCAGAGAATTTCAACCGATTCCGCTCACATCCCAGCCCAGCAACTTGTGTTTTTGATTCAAGCCGGCGGCCCAGGACGACGTCCTGTCTCGGCTGGGTGGCTTCAAGAGATGAAGAATCTGCCATCAACTTCCTTCACTTTTTTGTCCCAGTGGCAAAAAAAAAAACCCTGCACCCATGAGAGCAACACCCCGCTGCCCACTGATTTCCCGTGAGGATGCATCCCTCTTGCTTCCAGCCTTTTTCGGATGAAGGAGGATGCCCACATCCATCGCCGTGCGGGGGTGCTTCCCCAGCCCCAGGGATTCATAGGGGACAAATAGGGGGATCCCTCCTGCTCTGCCATTAGCGAGGTGCTCAAGAGTTAATAAACTTCCAACAGATGTGACCAACATGTCAAGACACGAGAAAGTACGTGGTATGGATGTTTATAAGTACGTCGACAGAAGGCATTCATAAAAGGTTATAAACCATGGTAATAAGCAACCCATCAGCTTGTTTGGACTCTAACACTTGATTAACCATTTATTAAAAGGCGCAGTAATCATTTATAAGCCATAAGTGGGACCGAATGTAAAGTACGACTCCCTTTGTGTTAATAGGTGCCTCAAGAATTTCCTCTCCCTTCGTGCTGGGTTTTGGGTGGTTAAAGGCTAACCCTGGCCACCGGGCGCCCCGGCCCCTCCTTTGGGGCATGTAGGGGCTGGATTCACGCATGGAGGGGGTGTGGGTGCCCCCACCCCCCCATTTGGCACTGCCCCTGGGTTTTGCTTATGGGGACCCCAAGGTTTATTTTGGGAAGGCTCTGGGTGACCTCCACCAGCGCCCAAGCATCCCTCTGGAGACCCCGGGGGGCTTGGGGCCACCCTGGAGGCAGGGAGGGACAGGCAGAGAGGGGCTTTTGCTGCCCAGTGGGGAGCACGGGGAGGTGGGCAGGCAGCTCCCCAGGGAGAGGACACTTCTCCCAGGCTTTCCTGGCACAGCCCAGCACCGGCCCCGTGGGTCCCCATCGGACCCCAAGGAAGGGCTGTGCCCCCCCGGGGAGAGCAGGCACCGAGTGCTGGGCTGAGTGGGGAGCAGGGATTGAGAGGAGTTAAAACCACCCACCCCGAGCCCCTGGGGTGCCTGGGGGATGGAGCAGAGCACGGGGAGAGCTGGGAATCTGCTCCCCACATCCCCCCGCGTCCCCCGGGGCGGGAGTCAATCCAAGCCCCAGGCTGCCAACGCACCGGGACAGGATGGGAACGCCTCCACAGCGAAGGCAGCTTCATCCTTCTGTCAACAGGACCCTCCTTTTTTGTTTGCCATCACACTCCTCCTACCCCCAGACAGACCGTGTTTTCCTTCCTGATGTCTTAACGAGACCTAAACCCATAATTGCTCCCATTACACAACCAGGAGTGACAGTTTATTAGCAACGCTTCCTGACCTAATTTACACCGATACCCTCCTGCTCTCCCTCTGGCTGTGGGCAAACAGACCTCTTGGCTTTCGGAGAGGAAGGAGAGCACCAGCAGTGGGGGGGTGAAAGGTGCAGCCCCCACCCCTCTCCCTGCCTCAGTTTCCCCTGGGTGCACCGAGCTGGGACTTAGTGGTGCTGCTGGGTTTAGGGGTCTGGGGGTTTTGGGGGTCGTGTGTGGCACAGCAGCAGAAGATGATGCTCTGCCCTTCAAAGGAAAGCTGGGGAGCTGTCTGGAGGGGGCAGGGGGGGCTTTTTAGCATGTGTGTGGCGCTGGGTCATTTGGCTGCAGCCGCCTTTAATTGCAGGGAGCGTGCAGGAAAGGAAGAGGAAGGGCTGAGAAACTGCCGCGGAGTGAAGATTGCGAAGGTCACACCTCGGTCTGGGCAGGGACCACAGGGACCTGCTGGTGGGAGGGCAGCTGAACCCAACCAGGGATGGGAAAGGAGCCGGGGAGAAGGGGGGGGGTTGTATCCTGCCCCCTCCCTCCACCTCCCACGGTCGGATCTGGGGCCAGCAGCTTCATGTCCCCAAGCTCATCACCGGGCTGGGGAGCTGAGGAGCTCTCCTGGCTTTCCCCCAAGGGAGATGCCCAGCTCCGGTGTGGGAGGCTGTGACAGCCCCGGGGAAAGGGCCAGTGCAGAGGGAGAAATGGGGCTACTGGTAGCCACAGGGTTGGGGCAAAGGGAGCTGCTTCTGCCCCAGTCTCATGAGCAGCGAGGGGGACGTGTGGGACCCTGCACCCCAGGGAGGGGACAGAGGGGAAGGAAAGCAAGAGCCTGTAAATCCCAGCCTCACAGCTCCCACACAGACCATGTGGGAAATCCCTCAAAAAGGGAGTTTTTCTACTTCTGCAGCACCTGGACGGGGCTGTGGGAGCAGCTGGGGGGGGCATCACCTTCACCTGCCCCAACCTGCGGTGGGAGACCCACCACGCTGGGGTCTGCCAGCGTTTGTCAGCACCCCTTCCCGACCCCTGTAAGATGAACAAGTTACTTTTTAGCCCCAGCCAGTCCATTTTTCAGGGCACAGCGGTGAGGCTGCCCTTGGAGCGCTGCTGAGGAACGAGAAACACCGGGCAAACCCCAGGGCTGGTGGCTCCCTCGGATGCTCACACCATCCACCCCCTGTTACAGGCTGCCTGCTGGCAGCCCGGCTCCAGCAGCACCTCTCTGACTGACACAAGAGGGTAAAATTAGACTGAATTGCATTTCCCCCCTCCCCACACTCCCTTCAGCCGCCCAGCAAACTTTTACAGCTCTTCTGCCGGCCCCCATCCCGTCTCAGGGGAAGCAGCCGCCCCAGCGGGGGGAAGAGCAGAGGAGCCCGTCTGGCCACCAGTCTCCCTCGTGCTCAAAAAAAAAAAAAAGAGAAGGAAAGAGAAGGAAAAAGAGAAGAGAAGAGAAGAGAAGAGAAGAGAAGAGAAGAGAAGAGAAAAGAGAAGAAAAGAGAAGAAAAGAAAAGAAAAGAGAAGAAAAGAAAAGAAAAGAAAAGAAAAGAAAAGAAAAGAAAAGAAAAGAAAAGAAAAGAAAAGAAAAGAAAAGAAAAGAAAAAAGAAAATGGTGCTGTGGGTTTTGTTTGGTTGTTGAGTTGGGGTTTTTTTTGTTGGGTTTTTTGTTTTGTGTTTTTTTTTTTTTTTATATATATATATATGGAGGTTTTGCGGCTTTGACGCAGTTTCCTGAAAATCCTGCCTCATCCTGCCAGGGGCTGAGCGAATGCACATCCCAGCCCTCGGCGGCGGCTGGTGGGGGGAGAGGAGGAGGAGGAGAAGCCAGGGAGGGAGAGAAGAAAGCCTTTGCCAAACTGGCCTGACCAGAATGTGACACAAGAGCAGGAAATGAGTCACGCCGGCAGGGCAGCTGCTCCCAGGCATTTGCATAGAAAGAAACCCCACCAGGCGGGGAACCGCAGGGCCCTCATCCTGCTTCCCTCTGCTCCAGCCCTGCAGTCCCCTCCATCCATCCACACCACAGGGCAGCAAGCCCCGGAGCATCACCCCCTCTCCATCAGCTGGCTGTGCAACCCTGGATTTGGCCATTTAACTTCAGATTGTGTCGTTCCACCCTGGATTTGTCCCGGGCCAAAGTGGAGCTCCTCTCCATCGCCCCCCTGTGCAGTTCCAGCCCTTAATATCTGCTTTAGGATCAGGGAGGAAGGGAGAAAGCCCAGCGTTTTTGCCCCAAGCGGAGTCCCAGTTGCACATCCATTGCTCAAGGGCAAAGCTCTCCCGAGGGGCCAGCAAGGGCATCACCATCCCTGCATCCTGCACCCCATCCCAGACCTGTTCCCAGCTGCCCGTGATGGACGTGGGTGTTGCTGGATCCCAAGGCTTGGGTGCCTGGGGCAGGGAACCTGCTTTGTGTGCTGCGGGGACCAGGCTGCACACCCAGCTCCTCATCCCTTTTTATTAATTGCAGAAGACAGGAGGCTTCCCTTGCAGAAGCACCACAGACACACATGTGTGCATCTTCCCCCAGCAGGTACCAGGCTGTGAGGATGCCAGAGCAGGCAGGTGACAGTGTGGGATGGACAAGTGTGGGATGTACCACAAAAAAAGACATTGAGGGGCTGGAGCGGGTCCAGAGAAGGGCAATGGGGCTGGGGAGGGGTCTGGAGAAGAAGTCTGATGAGGAGAGGCTGAGGGAGCTGGGGGGGTTCAGCCTGGAGAAAAGGAGGCTGAGGGGAGACCTTCTGGCTCTCTCCAACTCCCTGAAAGGAGGGGGTAGCCAGGGGGGGTCGGTCTCTGCTCCCAAGTCACAGGCGATGGGACAAGAGGAAACAGCCTCAAGTTGCTCCAGGCGAGGGTCAGATTGGAGATCAGGAACAATTTTTCCATGGAAAGGGTTCTTAAGCCTTGGAATGGGCTGCCCAGGGAAGGGGTTGAGGCCCCATCCCTGGAGGGATTTCAAAGCCAGGTTGCCATAGTGCTTAGAGCCATGGGTTAGTGATGGTTTGTATCAGAGTGAGGTTGATGGTTGGACTGGATGATCTGAAAGGTCCCTTCCAACCCAGACAATTCTATGATTCTACGTGTGACACGTGCATGGGATGGCCGGGCACAAGTGGTGCCTGTTGGTGGTGCTCCCTGGGCTGGGGCAGGGGGTGACCGGCCATGGGGACCTCTGTGTCACGCCTCCTCCGTGTTGCTGTTCCCCTCCTCCTCCAGCCAAGCTGGGAACAGGGGACAGCCCCAAGCAGATGGATTGAGCTCTGCAAACCAGGGCATTGCCACCCTGCGAGTTCCTTAAATCCTTAAACCCGGTCTTAAAACTTCAGGGAAAGCCTCCAACGCGTTAATCACCCGGGGCAGGGCGGGGGGAGCTTTCTCCATCACACTAAGCCACCTCGCCCCGCTTACACGGAAGGGTGGCAGAAGGGCGATGATGGCTTCTCTCTGGCGAGTTAATTGAGTTATAAACGACCCAAGAAGCACACATCACTTTGTGTTAAGGCTCAAGGCTTCTGGGGAAGGTGCCGGAGCCCCCAGGAAGGTTGTAGGGACAGGGTGGTGGCAGGCAGGGAAGCTGTCCCTTCAACAGCCGGTTGCTCTGTAAATCTGTTCACACCCTCCCTCTCCCATCAGCTCGGTAGGGTCTGCAGCCCCACAAAAAGCCCAGATTTCCCATATTTCTGCAGGCTGCTTAAACGTGGCTTGAGTCTGCCCCGGGGAAGCAGAAGCAGGTCCTCCACGCAAGCTGCCAAGTGTGCCCCCCCCTTGTCCCCTGCCCACTGTGACAAAGCCTGGGGGCTCTGTGGACCATCCCTGCTTCCCAGGGACGAGATCCCTCTGTGCCAGGCGATGCCACTTTGATGACAGAC
>NW_015090781.1:3414440-3416891 GCF_001431845.1 Calidris pugnax
CCTTGGCGCAGGCTGGGGGACCCTCATAGGGACAAATCCTGGTGGAGGGGACCCCAAAGCGTGGGCAGGCTTTCTGCAGCTTTCTGCCCATCAGCCACCCAGCGCTGGCAGGAGGGTGTCTGGGAGCTCTTCCCCCTGTTGGGGTGGCTGCATCCCCTGAGACAGGATGGGAGCCGGCAGAAGAGCTGTAAAACTTGGCTGGGCAGCTGAAAAGAGGAAAAAAAAATGCAGTTCAGTCTAATTTTACTCTCTTCTATCCCTGCCTCCCTGCCTTCACTCCCTCCCCACCCTGCCCAGGCAGCTCCTGCTGCCCGTGGAAGGGTTGTGATGCCCAGCCTGGCTTTGGAGGCTCCCCTTGCCAAGGGGGTTTCTCCAGGCTGGGCAGGGAGATGGCATCCATCATCCAGGCACGGGTGTGACAACAGCAGGGCCAGTGCTAGTCCTGGGGCAGCGGGATTCCCAGCTCCAGAGGAGGATGCAGCTTTCAGCTTGGCTCATCCCATCCACCTTCTACTTTTAAATCCTGCTAAATACCAGCCAGCTTCCCCAGCGGGGTTGGGAGGGGGTGCTCTGAGGAGCCCCTGTGGGACAGCCATGCCCTGTGTGGGGTGGGGAGGGTGGCTGTCCCCCGGGGGCTGCCCAGTGCTGCCTGCGTTTGTCAAGGAGTGAGAGTCACAAATAGTTTTGTGCTGACTTTTCGAGGAGAGGTTTGGTTCCCCGCCGGCTGGACCAGCCGACAGCGGCTCTGACGCATCCCCCACCACCCTGCCCAGCTCCCACCGGTCCCGGCTGCCCGGACGGCTTGTAAAACCCCCGGAGGAGGAGACTGTACAGCCCAAGGGCTTCGAGGCCTGGCAGAGGAATTACACACCAAACCCCTCCCTTTGCAGGAATCAGCCTCAGGCTGGATGTGCAGGGACGAGGGAGGGTGGCCGAGGGGTGATACAGGGCGAGACCCCATCCCGGGGTGGCCCAGCCGTGGGCTTTCCCAGCCGGCCGAACCCAAAAATAGGTTTTATTGTGGGCAAAGAGGCTGCGGGAGCCTCACCCAGAAATGAGGGGCAACTGAGGCATCCCAAGCCAGCCCAGGTGCTGCAAACCAGCTGCTGCCCCATCAGCGTTGTGGGGTGTGCTGGGGTACGACGCTGTTATTATTTGTTATTATTTGCCCTGGGGCAGCATTTTAGGACTGGGGTGTGCTGGGCAGGAGGCAGACAGCAGGTTGAGGTGTTCCCTGATGTCCCATCAAAGCGTGAAGTGAGAGGGGAATGGTGGAGGTTGGTACCCATCACTCTGTCTTCTTACCAGGGTGTCTCTTGGCAGGACCAGCCTGTGCACAAGAGGGTTCCTGTAAAGGAAAGTGTGGAAAGACACGGATCAGCCCTGCCTCAGGTGTGCTGTAGGATGCTCATCCCTGGGTGCCCAGGGTGGCCCATGGCACTGGGGCTATAGGGTGCTACAGCAGACGCTGCTGAGTGGTGCCTCTGGATGGTTTGATCCATGGATTTGAGGCTGCAGCTGGGAAATTCCTGCTAAATCCTTCCCGGAGACAAATTGCCATCAGTGATCATCACCCAGGGGCAAGGTTGGGGCCAGATCCTGAAGCCACCATCTGAGCCTTTGCCCCCTTGTCACTCCACCATAAACCTGAGCGGTTTTTGGTCTAAACACTCCGTTTCAAAGCCATTTGTGACCCCCCTCGCCAGCGGGAAACACATTTACACCATCGACGTGTTTTATTCCCCAGCGGCCCGGCCCATTTGGCAGGGGTGGGAGATACGGTGTCCTGTGAAACAGCTGCAGAAACATTTGGTGGGAGAGCTGCTAACAGAGACACCTCTGTGCCCCGGGCTGCGGTGGGAGGTGCGGGGGCTGCGGGGTTTGGAGAGACCCCACGGGACAAACGGCTGTCAGGAAACACCCCTGAAATGGTCCCGTGCAACGTGATGGACCATCCAGGGGGGAGCTGAGAGGGATGGAGAAGGTCCCAGAGGGCACTGCTGGTACCCGGGGCCAGCTGTGGCCCAGATGTGAGCTCCTTCTTCATGATGAGCCCCTTTTTATGGACCAGCATCCCGAGTGACCCAGACTCCCGGCCACGTAGGGATGCTGGTGGCCGGGCAGGGTGGCCCAACCGCTGCTGGGGACAAGCCCAGGCTCCTCAGGAGCTGCCCTTCCAGCCGCTGGGGACCAGCCCGGGCTCCTCAGGGGTTGACCTTCCAGCCGCCGGGGCCACCCATGGATCGCGGCGGCCGAGGAACTCGCGCAGCGCCGAGCACGCTTTAAGGTGGGCCCCACCGCCGGCCGTGCCCGCTTTAAGGCGGCCCCTCCTGGAGGCGGGGCGTGGCGGGGGGGCGGTGCCCAGTGACGCGCGGTGGGCGGGGCCTCAGGAGGGGCGGGGCTGGTCCCGCCGCAGCGGCAGCTCCGAGGCGGCGGCGGCGGCGGCAGCGC
>NW_015090781.1:3416999-3425274 GCF_001431845.1 Calidris pugnax
GAACCCCGGCTCCATCGCATTGTTGCGTCGGGGGGCAGCGTTCCCCCCCCCGGCCGGCCATGAGACCGGGCTAGGTTCCCTTCTTCCCCCCGTTCGCCTTTAACCACCCCCCCCTCCCCGTCGGTGGGTTCGGAGCAGGTTGATTTGGGGGGACGCGGGGTTTGGATCCCCCCCCGTCAGAGCCCGTCCTCCCCCCATCCCTCTCCGGCAGCGTTGGGGGAGGCTGGGGTTTGCTCTGAATGACCCAGCTCTCCCATTCAAGACCTCGCAATCTCGAGGCAGGCGAGAGGGGTTTTTTTTCTTTTTTTTTTTCTTTTTT
The DNA here is from genome assembly GCF_001431845.1 of Calidris pugnax. Lineage (NCBI taxonomy): Eukaryota > Metazoa > Chordata > Aves > Charadriiformes > Scolopacidae > Calidris > Calidris pugnax. Next base: position 3,417,319 of record NW_015090781.1, read on the forward strand.
TTTTTTTTTTTATCAGGTTGGGTTTCAGCTTGTTTGATTTCCTGACTGGGCTCCCCATTTGTCAGCAGGAAATACCTGAACTGGGAAGGGTGTGAGGGAAGTGCTCCTCTGGCTGCAGCACTCTCCTGTCTCTGGATCAGTTGTCATCTCCCTAAGCAGGATCCTCTTCTTTGGAATCTTTCTCACTCAGTGCTGTCCGACTGACTTGGAATAATTGTCTTCTGCTGTGAGAGATTGCTTCTCAGACCTTTTATTTAACCTTTTTATGTTTATTCTGTGTTTGTGTCTTAGTTGACGTTCTTGTTTGCACCTTCCACATTTTTCCTGTTTTCCTTGCAAAATTCTAAAAGATAACTTGCTGCCTTGGTGTCAGAGTTGAGTGACGTTGTGAGGCTATAAGTTATCTTGGGAACTTTTAATATGGTATGCATAGGCTGCAAAGCTGTTATGCAGTGATGAGATCATGGGAAAGCATTAATTGTTAGGGAAGTGAAAGTCACGGGTTTCTTCATGGCCAATTTGGTTATAGTTTCTTTTTAAAAGTTCATTTACAGGTAGGGGTAGACTGTTTCTGGGAAAGCTGTTGCAGAAAAGTGGCTTGTTTTTTTTTTTTTTTTCCTCTTCCTTTTTTTCTCTGCTGCTCCGCCGGGTTAGAAGCAAATCTCAGGGGCGGCGGAGAGAATTCGCTTTTTCACCATCGTCATCGTCGCTATCGTTATTATTATTTTTTTTTTAATTTTTTTATTTTTTTTTTTAAAACCTTCCTCCTTTTCCCGTTTTGGATCTTAACCCCTTTGATCTGTTTCCTTTAAAAGACTCCCGATTCCCAACTCCCATCAGGGGGAGAGGGAGGAGAAATCCAGCCAGTCGGTGCTCTCAGCTGTTCGCCAGGTTGGTGGTGGTGTTGGGGGGGGACGACACAAAAGTCCCTTTAAAATATTGAATGTCAGTTGCAAACCTAAGAAGAGAAAAATCCGATCCGGAGCGCTAAATTTAGGAGCTTTATATGGAACTTGGACTCCGCTGCTGGATTTTGTATGGATTTTTTTCAACCTTTGGTAAGTTGCGATTCACCTTCTGGGGTTTAAAAAAAAAAAAAGGAACGAACAGAACGGCTTTTTAGGGGTGGTTGAGACTTTGGGGCTGTAAATCCGACAATATTGGGGTGGGTTTGTTTGTTTGTTTGTTTGTTTTAATCGTTTGTGTTGCTTTATTTATTTATTTATTTATTTATTTTAACGAAGCGGTGGGGCCGTCGCGTTTTCTGGCTGGAGATTTCCTAGAGTGCTGCCCTGGCGTTTTGTCGATGTTTTTAAGATCGGCTGGGATTTATCTGGGGTTGATTAATTACGGGGCGAGTTGGGGGTGGGGGACAGGGATCCCCCTCCATCCGTTCACCACCCCCAACCCCTTTTTTGGCTTCCCCCCCCTTTGCAGGGAGGACAGACCCCGGCGTCCGCCCTTAGACCGCACTGAGCGACCCAAGAGGAGGAGGAGGAGGGTGGTGGGGGTGGTGGTGGTGGTGGTGTGTGGAAAACCGTTGCCAGAGGCTGCCCGGCAGAGATGGCCGAGAATTGGAAGAACTGCTTCGAAGAGGAGCTCATCTGCCCCATTTGCCTTCACGTCTTCGTGGAGCCGGTCCAGCTGCCCTGCAAGCACAACTTCTGCCGGGGCTGCATCGGGGAGGCTTGGGCCAAGGAGTCGGGTTTGGTGCGCTGCCCGGAGTGCAACCAGGCCTACAACCAGAAGCCCAACCTGGAGAAGAACCTGAAGCTCACCAACATCGTGGAGAAGTTCAACTCCCTCAACCTGGAGAAGCCCCCCACCGTCTTGCACTGCGTCTTTTGCCGCCGTGGCCCGCCGCTGCCCGCCCAGAAGATCTGCCTGAGGTGCGAAGCCCCCTGTTGCCAGTCCCATGTCCAGACCCATCTCCAACAACCTTCCACCGCCCGGGGCCATCTCTTGGTGGAAGCGGAGGACGTGAGGGCCTGGAGCTGCCCCCAGCACAACGCCTACCGCCTCTACCACTGCGAGGCCGAGCAGGTGGCCGTCTGCCAGTTCTGCTGCTACTACAGCGGGGCCCACCAGGGACACTCGGTCTGCGACGTGGAGATCCGCCGCAATGAGATCAGGGTGAGTCGGACCTTCCGTGGAGGTGGGGCTGGGGGTGATGGTGGTGTTGGGGCGGGGGGGGTTGTCTCTGGGCTCTCCTCGGCCACCCTCTTCCTTCCCTGAAGGCCGGCGTTTGTGTAGGGCCTACGCAAAACCCACCCCAGCGCTGCTCCTCCTCCTCCTCCGCCCGGTCCCCTCACGGCGGACATGTTAGGTGGCCGCTCCAGCCGAGCGTTGGTGGAGCCCGTGGGCGCAGGCAAGGGGGGGGTGTCCCATGGGGAAGGGGGTCCGCACCAGGAGCCTTTGGAGCCGTTCAGCCGTAGGACCCACCAGCCACTGGGGAAGGGTCAAGGTCCTGGTCTGGGGGTTTGGAGGGGTCATCCCCCCAGTTCCTGCTGGGGTGTGCAGCCATTTGTGGGGGGAAGCAGAGCAGCCGCCAGCCTCTGAGGTGGTGTCACCCCGAAATGGGGCTTCCCCCCCACCACAGGGGGGACACAAAGCGGCTGCAGACGCGGCCCCCCCCTCCATTGTAAGGCCTGTGAATGTCAAACTGCCAGCTCTTCCCACCGCCTCCCACCGGGGCCGCCATCCCCGCCTCGTGTCGGGGACCCACGGCTTCTCGCTGACGGGCATTTACACCTGGGGTTTGGCCAAATAATGGGGGTTTAATAGGGGTGACATGGCTGTCCCCCCCCTCCCCCCCCCGCCCTTCCCCAAAGCAGCATGGATTCGAGGGAAAGCGAGTCTGTATTTCGCTCCTGGCCAGACCATCTGATATTTAACAATGAATTGAATGGTGATTACTGTAAAATGGGGATGATTTCCTGTGTATTTTAATGTTGCCAAAATGAGTCACCATTTAGCAATAAAAAAAAAAAAAGTCATAAATAAAAATTGCAGTATAATTACTTTCCAATTGGATGGCCAGGCCTGGGAGGGGGGGGTGGACGGCTCTGTGCGGAGAGGAGCCAGCCTGAGCTCACAGGAAGGTTATTTTCCTCTCCAGGTTTTTTGGGGGAAAACCAGAGACCTCCGCGGAGGTGCCAGCGGCTCCGCCACACGCGCTGGGAGGGGAAAGACCCGGCCAGGCTTTTGGAGAAGCGCTTTTCTGCTTCTATTTATAGGGAGTCATTTTGGTCTCCCTCTGCCAGGGTGGGGAGCCACCCCGGGAGGGCTGCGCGGGGCTGGGACGGGGCTGGTGTCTGCCTTTCCCAGGAGTCTTCGCCAGGGACCAAAAGTATTTTTCCAGGTCCTTTTCCAGGACACTTTGATCTCATCTATTCCCGCTCTTGCTGCGTGGTTTTGTTTTTTGGGTTTTTTTTTTGTTGTTGTTGCTGCTGCTGCTGTTGTTAGGGCTGGATGTTCGCTGCTCCTTGCGGATGCTCGCTGCTAATGACCTGGCAGGAGGCTGCCACCAGCTAGGCTGGATTTTTTTGGCCCTGGTGTGAAATTTTAAGATGTGTGGCCAAGACACCGAGCGCGTCGGACGGCTGTATCGTAGAGCTGCAGACTTGTTTTGTGACCTTGGCCAAATCCCTCGGTACCTCCATTGCTGCCTTATCTTAATTTCCTTTCTCTGCCGTGATAAGCTTGTCTCTTCCCGCTGGGCGCGTGGCTCGGTTGGGTGCTCGGAGGCTGGGGCAATGGAGGACAACCCAAAGCTGGGGGACAGCGTGCCCGAAGCATCCCCCCTGCAGTTGAAGCAATTCCTCCAAGAACTGGCTGGAGTAGGGAAGAGCCCCAAGGAAAAACACCCGGCAGGTTGCTGGCCCTTGGGCAGGTCTCTGCCTGAAAGTTGCCCCTTGCCAGTAAGCAAGGAAGGTGGCCACGGTGGCTCCCAAATTAGGGTGGCTCAGCCGGTGACGGCTTCCCGCCTGCGGGAATTGGGCCCGGGATTCCTGGATGCTTGCTCACCCCGTGGTGGTGAACAGTGCCCGGAGCATCCCGGGGAAGGAGGACTTTGGGGGGGGGATGGATGAGTAATGCCGGGCTTGGGAGGTCCGGGGGAGGCCCCGTCGTGAGAGGTTTGTTCCATGTGTGGCTGGCGTTTGGGAAACTGTTAATTGAGAAATGAGTCAAAGTTTGGAGGCTTCAGAGCCCTGCCGGTGGTGCGGGGGACTTGGAAGTGTGTGTGTGTGTGTAGGGGGGGGTGCAACATCGACCTGGTGTGGTGGGGGTGGCCCCCTTTGCCTGGAGGAGGGATGGAAACCTGCAAACACACTCCCCATAAACTCACCTTTTTTTAGCATTTATTACTCTGGCTCTGCTGCCGGCCCACCTCGAAGGGCATCTTACCCCTGGTTACGCTCCGACTCCGGAGGGGAAACGGGGCTCAAAACTCCTTGAGGGGCCAGCACTGGTGCTTTCTCGGCTGTGAGATGGCAATTAGGGCAAGAAGGAGAGGTCGTGCTGGGCAAAAAGAGGCCGGAGGCGAGTGTCTGCGGGAGGAAGGAGGGTGTCTGTGGAGGGCTGGCTCGGAGCGGAGCTGCGTGCTCGGTGGGTTTGGGGGATGCAGGGGGATGCTCAGCATTAGGTGCTGCACAAACCCGCAGAGCCCTGGCTTGGAATCGGTTGAACTCCACGGTGCAACCGTAATACAAACAGTAAATAAAATATGTGGTTAATCTTTCTTTCGTGGGCGTATAAAGCGCTTACCTCCCCTTCCCCCCTGTGAGATGTTTTCTCCTTTGTTTCCTGTTTTTGTAGCGCTTAAAGAGGAGAGGGAAGAAAAAAAAAAAGCCAACAACGCACCCTCTTTTCTTTGCTTCTTGTCGTTTTGCTTGTGTCAAGGTCTTAAAATGAAACGTGTTTTTGTTTTTTTTTTTTTTTTTTCCTTTTTTGATCCCCTTCCCCCCTGTGAGATGTTTTCTCCTTTGTTTCCTGTTTTTGTAGCGCTTAAAGAGGAGAGGGAAGAAAAAAAAAAAGCCAACAACGCACCCTCTTTTCTTTGCTTCTTGTCGTTTTGCTTGTGTCAAGGTCTTAAAATGAAACGTGTTTTTTTTTTTTTTTTTTTTTTCTTCCATCTTTGCCTTTGCTGCCCCAGCCACGTGCCTCCTGCCTGCATGGGGGAACCTGCCATCTCCCCGGCATGGGCGAACCTCCTTTCAGGGCTGAAAAAGAAAGTTGCCCTAGCGTGAGGTTGATATGTTGCCTTTTTTTCTTATTTATTTCATCCAAAAAGGGGGAAAAATACATTGTCAGGATTGAAGCACGGGTCAGAAGGCAGCAGCTAGAAAAAGGGACTCACTTGTGGGGTGTTACCATGTTTGTCCCATCTTTCTGTGGGACATGGTTGGTTGAGGCCAGGTACATCAGAGCTTGCTTGGGGATGTCCCAACTGCCTGTCCTCAACGGAGGTGCCACCAGCGGGAAGGGACTTGGGGTAGCGGCTCTGCTCCTGCTTCTGTTTTGTTTCAGGGGATGGAGGTAGATTTCCCTCTGGCCTCGCTTGCAGTGTATTTTTGGGAAATCGGGAGAAAAATCCCACCGCGTTCTGAAGATCTCTGGTGGTTTTGAACACTAAGAGGAAGTGCGTTGTGGTGCTGAGAGCTGCGGGGAAAACCTTGGGGATCCTTCTGCAGGCGTGTAGGAGAAGTGCCCGTTCAGCAAATCCAGGGGGACAGACAGGGATGGGGCTGTCGAGTCCGTCTGCTCCTCGGTGGGTTTGAGCTTGCTTTCTTGGCAGGCCCCCAGATAAGCCCAGCTCAGGTGCTTTCTTGAGTATGGGAGAGAGGAGAGGTCAACGCTTGGTAGGAGCACAGGAAGGGATGAATCCCAAATCTGTACCAGGAACTCTGGTCTTCTGCCAGCGCTGGCCACCAGCCCCAGTGTAGAGATGGCCCGTGTGCTTTTCCTACCTGCCCCAGCTGATTGCTTCTGCAGTTCAAAAGCTCTAGGTCTCTAGAGGGAAAATCCCACCAGCTTTTCTTGGCTCTGACACCAGAGACACCTTCCTTTTTGAAGGGAGTCCCACGTGGTATCCGCTGCCATCCTTGCTGGGATCTAGGGAGCCCCAGCGCTGGGGAGGCTGGGGTCGCCTCCACCACCAGGCTCCTGACGTGAGCTGCTGGAGGTTGTTTTACTCTGAAACAGGTTTGGTAACTTGTGATGGGCTGGATTTTTGCAGGCTTACTTATTTTCCAGATGACTTGTTTATGAAGAGCGCGGCACGCAGCTCACCGGAGGCATTGTGAGCGCAAGTGCCCAAGTGCTGGAGCGTTGATTTAGCTCTTGTGACTGTAGATGGTGTGGGCTGGTGCCTGGCAGGCATTCCCCACAGCGCTCTTTGAACGTACCTGGTCCGCAGATGACTTTGGCAGTAGGTCCTATGAAGCTGGAGATGTGCAGGTTCTCCCCGTGCCCTCCATCTGAGCCTACACCAGAGCTGAACCACCAGCCTCTTCCTCCTCCCTGGTCAGCCTACCCCCATGTCTCTCCCTCCACCGGCTTTGCCCATGCCCTGGTTGCTTCCCAGGGGCCTCGAGTCCAGTGCCAGGCTCCTAAATGTGACTGATCATTGTGCCCTGGGATGCTGTCACTTGGTCAAGCTGCCGTGATGAGTAATGACTTCTAGGGCCTTGGGCAGTCACAGAAATCCCAGCACCCACCTAGCCTCCCTTCCTAGCTCCGTGCCGTTCGCCACCATCGATCTGTCAGGCTTTTCTGTGCTGTGTTGTCAGGGGCAGCGGGGGATTTCAGTTCAGCCCGTAGCACCCACCCATCTGGGTTTGCTGACCAAGCAGCAGTGGGTATCCTGGGGGTCCCAGATCTTTGGCTGAACTGGGACAGTCTCCTGCCTCCCCGGGGTTTGGATTAAGGGCTTTTCTCTGCTGCTTTCTTGCTAAGCTTGAGAATTTTCCTCGCCCTCAGCCCTTCAGGTTGCCAGCGGTTGCTTGCTCTAGACCCGCAGCAGCAAGTCTTCTGTGTAGAGTCAATCTGAGAAGTGACAGCGGAGATGGAGAATGCGGGGAGGCAGCCTGATGGGTTTGGGTGGGAGGGAGGAGGCTTGCATGGAGGGGAGAGCTTTCCTGAAGGAGTAGGACAGGGGCTGTGGTGGAGACTCCTCTCTTCCCACAGGGAAACTGCTGCGCGGACAGGTGCTGGTAAGGGTTAGATGGAAGGAGGAGAAGGAAAGAGAGGTTCATCTGAGGACCTTGAGCTCCTTCCCAAGGAGCAGCAACAAATGATAGCCCAGGCTTACCCCTGGGGTACACAGGCGTTGGCTGTGCTTTGCTGGTGGGGAAGTCTAGGCACAGCCTTGCCCACCCATGCCAGACAGCCTTGGCCAGAGAGCTTTCCACCTTCAACCCCTCCCTCGATGGTGGCTTTGAATCAGCCCCTGAGACCGGGATGTCCTGGTCGTTCTGTGAATCAGGAGGTATAAACCCAGCTTTGGTTGGTAACAAGGGCATAATAAACTTGGCCCAGACTCTAGTTTAGTCTAAATCCAAGCTGTGATCTTGACGTGTGGCTGCTGGCATGGAGGTGTGGAGCGTGCAGCTCTCCTCCAGCCTGTGAACACCATGGAGAGCAAGAAGTAGGAAAGACGTGGGGCTGTGGTGTAACACCCTGGACTTTTCCTGCCCCCTCAGCCTGGTGCTTCACACACGGGAGCCGGGGTGAGCCCTTGGAGGAACACACCAGTCCCAGGACCATCCTTCCCTTCTCCTCCCTTCCCCTCGCTCCAGCAAAGCGATGTCCTCAGGCTCTCCCGCACGCTCGGCTGAGCCTGGTCCTGCTGGAGGGAAGTCCACAGCCTCTCCGCTGCTCCAGTCTTCGCCTCTGGAGCTGAGGAGTTGCCTCAGTCCCCATGTGAGCCAGGGGGGAGCCAAAGAAAGGGGGGGG
>NW_015090781.1:3425861-3433925 GCF_001431845.1 Calidris pugnax
GGGTGGGAGGAGAAGGCAGATTTCCATGTCTCACAAAGGGCACAAGCGATCAGATTCGTGCAACTGCCCAAGAATAAAGAGGCTCTTACAGTGCTGGCTGCCCTGACCTCTCTCCTCTCTGCTCCAGAGGACAGCGTGTGACCACACAGGGATTTCTTAGTGTGCTTTGGAGGGAGGCAGCGGGTTTTCTATCCCTAGATCTGTCTGCAGCTTGCCTTGCAGCATATTGGCCTATTTTTTCCTCGTTACCTATCTGTTTACTGGAAATCTTGGTATGCGGTGGTAATTTTTTTTTTTTCTTCTCTTTAATTTCATGAATTGTTTTGGGTTTGTTTTTTGGTTTTTTTTTTTCAATCTGACACTGAAACAGGGCTGAGAGCAGCAGTGCTTCCAGAGCAGGGACAAAAGTAACCAGGAAACACAGGGCAAGAGAGGAGGGATCGACACCGAAACAATGAAATAGCCAAGCAAGGAAAGACTGAATGCTCAATAGCACAAGCCTTTGCAGAAATGCCTGGCTAGTGCAGCATTTTATAATCAGCTTCTGTGCTGGGCTGGCCTGCAACAGTAGTGTGATGGGGGAGGAATGCTTTGAATTAGCTGGATGCCAGAATTAATTCTGTCAGAATTCAAATGTACATGTATGTACGGATTTATAAATAAACACTTGGAGCCGGATTCTGCTTTGCCACGCAGGCTTCGGGGCAGAATCTGGTCTGGCCTGGCTTTTTTTCTTTAAAAAAATATATATATATTAAAAAAATGCTATGGATCTGGGCTAGTTTCTGGTGACTTTGTCAACTTTCTGCTTTTATCAGCAGCCTGTAGGTTCAGGAGATGCTGGTTTGGTTGGAGTAAGGGGGATGTCTCGGAGGAGTTGGGGCTTGCTGAGCTTGCTTGTGGTGGTAGCCAATTTTCTGGGTTGAACCTCAGTTTGCTGGTAGAGAAGATAGGGCTGATGCTGGGGGGGGCAGCAGGGAGGTGGGGAGTGTGCAGGACCAGGGGGGAATGTCCTCTACTTCCCTTGGCTCTATGGAAGAAGGACAGATAGAGGCAGCCACCCTTCCTTTACCCAGGAGGACTACAGCCGGCGTGCTTGGGAATGGGAGGAAGAGATGCCTGGTCCCAAATACAGAGGGAGGGACGGTTATTTACAGGCATGAGACTTTGGATGCACGCGAGAGTTTTTACATATGTCCCCCAGCTGAACTCGCTGAAGAGGTTCCCGGTCCTGAATCCTTTCTGATAACGCCAGCTTTGGCCTGTTCTTGCCAGGGGATCGTGGTTGTCCCTCTCCTGTCTTGTGATTCACTTGTGACGGTAACATGAGCGAAGCTGCCGGCTCAGAGCAGCGCCCGTCTGCGGAGCACGCACTCCCGAGTCATCTGTTTGCTGGGATGATGTACTGTAAAACAAAAAAAAAAAAAAAAAAAAATTAAACATGAATCAATTTCATTTCTCTGTTTCTTCTCTTTTCCCTACCTGTCCTTTCTCAGTTCCTTGGTGTGTGGATGCTCAGGAGGGAGGGGAGAGGGGGGAGGCCATCTCCGGAGCAGGCTGGGAAGAGCCGAGCTAGGGATGGCTCCAGATGAGGCAGTTGGCAGGGAGTGACGTTCCGGATGGCTGTGTCTCTCTGAAATATGAGTAAACGTTGTCAGACCAGCCGGCTGTACGATCCAGGGCTCGGGGAGGGCTGATCTGCCCTTTCCTCCCTCCACCCCCCTCTCCCTGTGCGGGATCCCCCCCCCTGTGCTCGGCATCGCCCCGTTCTCCTCTCCCTGCCTGGGTGACCTGAAAGCTTCATCCTAGAGCCTTGGAGAAAGGGAAGGGAAAATCCCCCATATCCTAATGGAGGCAGTGTTTTCCCTCGCTGTATAACAAGCTTAATCCAAGCCCTCATTTGAGCCAGTTATTGTGTGGCTTTAAAACCCCGTCCCCTGGAAACCAGTCTCCCACCCACTCCCTTCCCTCCCAGTCGATCCTGGTCGGTGGAGCTGGGGGTTTGGTGCTCGGCCACACGCAGGCACAGATCGATCGTGCTGGGGGGGGGGGTTGTTGATATTTTTTGTGGCAATGGGTTTTATTGCTGGTTGCGGTTGTTGTTGGAAAGTCAGGGGGGGGGACGACGACGGGGGGAGGTTGACGTGTGCTGTAATGGGCTTGTGTATGTGGCAAGGGGAGAGAGGGTAACGTGATCGCATCCTTCTGCTCATTATCCTCTTGCTGCTGGGGGGGCTGCATCCCTCTCCCCATCCCAACCCGCGCGGAGCTGCCGGCTCTGCGGTGGGAGCTGTTTTTTTTTCCCTGCAGGTGAACTCCTCTGTGCTCAGACAAAGGGCTGGGGGGGTGCCGGTGCCTCCCTTTGTTCTCCTCCTGTCCTGGTGCACCCGCCTCTGACAGCAAAAAGCCCCTTGAAGCGTGCCTCTCAAATGGATGGAGCGGAATAAATGTGCCATGAGGTCTCTGTCCCCCTCGCAAGACCCTTTGGGGATGGTGGTGGTGGAGGGGGGGGTTTGTCTGCTCTCCCCCTTCCCTCGGGTATTGTGCTAGGCCCCTTAGTGATGGGGGTGGCAGGATCCAGGAGGGAATTACTGCAGCTCTTCTGCCCCAGCTGCTGCGTTGTGGCTGGGTGGCTGAGGCCTGGCGAACCCTGTTTGTGTTGGAGGTGGTTTTGTTGTAGAGGATGGGGATGGGATCTGCCTGCCACAAGGGAATATGAGCACATTTGGGGGTTATTTTCCTGCCTCTGCCTGCTGGCATCCTGCACCGCAGGGCATCCAGGCAGGGGACTGGAAACAACACCTTGTGTGCCATGCAAAGACCATCCCTTGCCAAACTCATCTCCCAAGGGTGTGAGCCCAGCAGGTAAAACCATGGCCTGTCCTCCAGCCATGGATTTTGTAGCATTTTACTTACAACGGGGGAGAAAGAGGTCAATTTAATCTCTGCATCAACCTAAAAGCTGGTGGGGGAGTTGGTGTTACCCTAAAGTGGAGGTGGGGAGACCTGCCAGGGAGGTGGGAAGTCCGTGGCAGCGTGGGGAAGCCATGCTGGAGACTTGGGGCTTTCTTTGCTGGTGCTGGTACCTTGCCAAAGATGGACCCTGCTGCTGCCCCCACCCAGGTGCTTCCTCCCTTGGTCCTTCCCAAGGTTGCCTTCTGGCTACTGTTAGCATCTACGAGCACACACCGTACTAATCTGCATTGCGTTTGCAGCAATCTGATGAACGATACCCAGGCGAAGAGCAAAAGCTAAAACCTTCCTCTAGGTGTTAAAACCGCCTGCTGGGTCTTCCTTGGGAAGTGTTCCTCCTTCCTGAAATGCAAGGCCTAGCTTTGCAAGAGAGAGAGTCAGGAGGCATCCAAGAAGACCACCTTCACACACACGCTGCCTCCAGTAGCTGTAGACACAGGCATTTGAGGAAAACCTTGTGCTTCCCAAAAGGTGGAGGCTGGGAGTACCTCTCAGCCTGGGTGGAAGATGGAGGAAACCAGGGGAGTGGGAACCCGTGGGGCGGCGATCCCAGGCATGACAAGTCCATGGGGTGGTGATCCCAGGCATCCTGAATCCCAGCTCTGCTGGCTGCTTTGCGTCCATGGAGCCCATCTCTTGTTCTACCCGGTGGAGGGAGCAGGCATGGATGTTTTGAAGGTTAAGCAGAAATTGCAAGCTGGCTCCAAGGCATGGCCGTGCTAGCCAGCAGGTAAGGAGAAGCCACCACAGAGCTGAGCTAGCAGCTCAGGTGCAAGCTCACCAGGGGATGAGGGGCTGCAGCTGGTGGTCCCTCTGCTCTAGAAAATGGAAGTGTGGTCACAGCTAGAAATGGCTTCTCTGGTTGTACCCTGCCTGCTGCCGTGGCACCCCCAGTCCCCGTGCGGCTCTTGGCACATCCCATAACCTTTTTGCCTCTGCTGCATCCTCTTTAAAAGAGGATAATGAAACTGAAAGGGGGAAGCAGCAGGCGCTGGAGGCACCTTGGTCTGCTGGGCTTGATAAAGTGTGTGTGCTGGTGTGCTGGAGACCTGAGGAGGGGGATTTTTGAGTCCAGGAGATGAAATGCCAGGTCTGGCTGCTGTCGGACTTACTCGGGGCTGCTCTATAGCACGTGCTCGCCCCTGCTGAACAGGAGCATCGTGATGACAGCGCTGCAGAGAGCGGATCTGCAGGCTCTGATGGGCTCCCAAGGGCAAGCTACACCCCGCTCCGCAGCGCTCGCGTGGGGAGAGGGCGTCTGGCTGAAAGCTGCCTTGTTTGGGGGTGGAAATGGAGCTTTGAATACAGCTCGTACGAATTGGTGGGACTGGAGTGGAGCAGAGCGGTTCCTCTGACTCCTGGGGAGGATGGAGCCAGCCCAGGCTCTGAGCTGTCAGGCTCCGATCATCGAGTCAAACCGAGAAGATAAATGATACTTCAGGGGCCTGAGATCAATAATGTCAAAGGCTGGCCCGTAATCGGGCGAGATTAAAAACCAATGACGGGCCTCCTCCTAGGAGCAGAAGTCAGCACGTTGAAGGAGAGCAGCAGGGGCTTGCTCCTTTTTATGGTTATTCCCTGGTGGTGCCTGCATCCAAAACCCACCTTCCCGGGCTGCCCTCTGCAACGTCAGCGATTCCTCCCCTCAATCAACATCGATCAGATCCTGCAGGTCCTCTGTGCCCCCCGCCTTGTCACCGGGTCCCCGTGCAGCTGGTGCAGAGTGCTCTTGCCCTTGGGAGAGCGGTTGAGGTGAAGGCACAAGCAGCGCAGCCCGGTGCTGGGGGGTGAGCTGGGGGCTGCGGGAGGCAGAGGAGGGAGGGGAGGTCACTTGGATGCCGTGGGTACTGTTGTAAAGATGCTCGACGCTGGGGAGAGGAGCTTGGGAAATGAGGACTTTGAGATGACTCTCGATTTTGTCCTGAATATGTTGCTGTTACCTGTTATTTATCAATGAACCAGTGCCAGGAGTGGTTAGCCACCCGTGGGCAGGAGACAGTCAGGTGGGGCGCACAGCTGTGCCCGTTTTGGGGGTGCTGGCATTCAAGCTTGTCACAGAGGTGGCTTTTCTCCTGGGTGGGTGCTGGGCAGGGGGCTGTGCCCCCATGGTCGGCTGGTGCGTGCTTCCCCCAGTCAGCAGCAGCCCCAGTCATAGAATCATAGAATCATAGAATTGCCCAGGCCGGAAGGGACCTCCAAAGGTCATCTAGTCCCACCTCCCCGCAGTCAGCAGGGACACCCCCAACTAGACCAGGTTGCCCAGGGCCTCGTCGAGCCTCACCTTGAATATCTCCAGGGATGGGGCCTCAACCACCTCCCTGGGCAACCTGTTCCAAGTCCAGCCATGATGATGAAGATGGGATTGATTTATTTGCAGGAGCAAATTAAAATAAACTTAAGTCCCTTTTTTTCTGTGCATCCTTAAAGGGGTGCAAGCTCCATCGTGGCTCCGTGAGGCAGGGCCACACTGGGGATCCTGTGAAGGGCGCTGAGAAATAGGATGTTGCCTCCTCTCTTTCCTGAGCAGAAGGGCTATTAAAGGAGAAGGGGCCATGCCATCTCCTGCCACTGCCCCTCGTGTGAGCACATGTGGGGAGCTGGAGGTGCCGGTTGCCTTTGCCCCAGGCTCCTCTTCCCCTTCCTCCCCGCTCCCCCACCCCTTCCCCGCCAGGAAGCCTGGCCTTTGTGTGAAGTGATGTCTCCTGACATCAGCCGGGCGCCGTGATTTCCTCCGCAGCGGGGAGGGCGAGCGGGCAAATAGAGGGGTGCCACGCTCCCCAAGGGGCAAGATACAGGCCTGGCCTCACTGGGGTGCGGGGTGGCGGTGGCAAAGCTTGGGGGGGCAAGCTGTGTGCCCGGCTGGGCTGCTGCAGGGAGATGGTTGCCCCCAACCCTGACAGCATGCCGGTTGGGCAGAGCTTTGCCAGCTTGTGCTGCCCTGCCTGAAAGCACCACGCCAGTATGTTACTTCTTGCTGCCTGTGACTCTGATTGCTCTGGTGGCATCTTTATTTGACCCCTCTAGGGATGCAGCGTTGGGCTCTATATAGAGTGCTGGCTGTGGGGTCTGGATCCAGAGTGCCCTGGGGCAGAGTCGGAGGGGATTGCAGCAAGGTAGGAGCAAGGCTGAGATCTCCTGCAGCCTGTGGCTGCACCCGAGCTCTGGGAGCATCCCGCTGTTCATGCAGACAAGTCAACTTATCATAGAATCATAGAGTTGTCCAGGCCGGAAGGGACCTCCAAAGGTCATCTAGTCCGACCCCCCCGCAGTCAGCAGGGACACCCCCAACTAGACCAGGTTGCCCAGGGCCTCGTCGAGCCTCTCCTTGAATATCTCCAGGGAAGGGGCCTCAACCACCTCCCTGGGCAACCTGTTCCAGTGCTCCACCACCCTCACAGTGAAGAAACCTCTCCTAATCTCCAGTCTAAATCTGTTCCCCTCCAGCTTGAAGCCATTGCCCCTCGTCCTGTCACTACAGGCCTTTCTAACCATGCTCTCCCCAGCCTTCCTGTAGGCTCCCTTCAGGTACTGGAAGGCCGCTATTAGGTCTCCCCGGAGCCTCCTCTTCTCCAGGCTGAACAACCCCAGCTCCCTCAGCCTGTCTTCATAGGAGAGGTGCTCCATCCCTCTGATCATCTTCGTGGCCCTTACTTTGGGAAGGGCAGGGCACAGCTCGGCTGCCAGGGGGCTAGCGGGGTGCAGGATCTTGGCCGCTCCTCGGAAAGGGGCTAACGCGACACATGGGAATTAGCCAAGTGCCTGCCAAGGAGAAGCCGTGGCTGGTGCCTTGCCAGCGTGGGGGCCTCGCATCTCTTTAATTCGAGCCGGTGTTTGCTGGCGGATGGCGTTTTACAGCTGGCTGGCTGGAAACTACAGGTCCCAGAATGCTTCCCTCGCACGTCGCCCAGCCGCAGCGCTCCGGCGGGTGCCACGGGGATGGTCGTCTCTGTGCTCGTCCCTGCGGGGCTTCTGTGCCAGGGAGAAGGGCTGTAGTTCAGCGTTGCTGGGCACAGCCAGGCTGCGAGACGCTGGGCTGGTCTCTGCCTCCTGTTTTCTTAACCCTCCCGCCACCCACTTGCCTCCATGCAAGACCAGGTTGGCCTTTTTATGTCACCGGGCTGGGGAGGGGATCTGGTCCTATTCTTATTCATCCGCAATGTAAATATTTTGGTCCCCGACTACGTTGCTGGGAGCTGGGTGTCACGTTGAAGGAGCGTGATTCATTCATGCTGTTGCTGCTCGGAGCACAATGAGGCAGCCTTGGGACCGGTCCCAAAGATTTCCTGTGATCGCGAGCTGGTGGGGAATTTGGGACGTCACGTTTGACTAAGTCAGAGCCCTCTTTGGGTGACTCCTGCAAGCCAGAAGCGCCGTCCCATGCCGTGCCCAGCATGTTGGGGACTTGCCACCCTCAAAACTCAGTGGGTGCTGGTGGCTTGGGTTTGCAGAGGGAAGAAGAATGGAGGAGGGAGGCTGAGTTCTGGCTCTTCCCTTCCCCAGCTGCGGGCGTGCGGAAAAAGTTGCGGGGTGTAGGGCTTTGTGCCTGGTAACAAATAAAGGTAGAAAGCGATGCAGGTTCAAAACCTGCTGCACATGGAGTCTGGGAGGGGGCCCTGGTGGAGTTTCCCTGGTGGGGCCAGCGCCGCAGGAGCATCCGTGTGTGTTTTAGAGGGACATGGGGACAACCCAAGGCAGGACGCTGGGTGGATGGGCAGGAGCTCTGGAAGGTGCCTCTCCACCCCTTGTTTCCACCACCGATGCTCTGAAGCCAGAAGGAACCTTTGCACCCCCAGTTTGGTCACTGGTGCAGGATGGCGGGGGGGTACCACCGCACCCCACACCCCAGGGGCTGGCTCCCTCTGTCCCCCCACGGGTGGCTTTGTCCTCCCCACGCCGCTGAGAGCCAGGTGCGGGCTGTGCAGCGCCCAGATTCGTTCTGGCATCCTTCGTTAGACGGTGTTTGTTCATGCTGCATTTTTCTTTTTTGCTGGCTTGTTTGGACACGCACTGGTACATTCACGGCACTCAGGCGGTAACGTGAGTCTCTTTCCCATTAGGAAAGGGGCCAGGATTTGGGGAGGGGGGGTGTGG
>NW_015090781.1:3433935-3452454 GCF_001431845.1 Calidris pugnax
AGTTTCTGAGATATTTCCTTCTGCCGCCACACCCTGCGTGAAAGAGCAATATCCGCGGCTTCAGCTGCTATCGCAAGGCTCCGAACGTCTCTCTTTTAATATAGATTGGTATCATTTTGCATTTTAAAGTAAAAACACGCTGCAAGCTGCAGACAGCTGTCGGTTGGCAGCTTTGTTTGAACATCTGGTATTGCTGGGCTGCTGTTCAGCGCGATCTAACTATGGGATTCATAAAGATTATAATCCGGGCTTTCAGATTCTCAACAGCCGCCTTGCAGGGGAAAAAAAAAAAAAAAACCACCCAACAACGGGGGAGAGAGAGAGAAAACCCAGCGGAGAAGGTGGCCGAGGGCTCCTCGGCGTTCAGCAGGTCGTGGTCGTGGTTGTGGTCGGTCCCCTCTTGGGTGCAGAGTGGCTGATGGGCTCCCTGTACCTCACCTTGGCTGCCCACAAGTGCTTCCAACCTGCAAAATGCCAGGTGTTGGGGAGCTGTAGAAGTGCAAAGTCCGTCCCCCATCTTTTTTTTTTGCTTTTCTTTCCTCCCCCCCCCTATTTTTTCCAGCTTGTGTGCTGAATCTGATTGAGTCTCATACTCCTCTGGGTGGTGTCTGGCGCTGGCGAGCTGAAGCAGCAGATTCTGCTGTGGCTTTGGGTAGATGTTTGCAGCAGTTGTCTGCAGCAGCAGGACTTGGTTTCCTTTCCTTTAAAGTAAGTGATGGAGGAGCCAAGGCTCGGCGTCAACATCTCGGCATGTCAAAAATCTCCTCTCCAAGAGAAACTGGGTCCCCTTTTCTTCTCAACCAGAAGGTTGAGATAGCCACCTCTGTAAGCCCCATCCATCCCTCTGTGAGTCAGGCACTTTCCTTGGCACCTTTGAGAATTAAGCAGCCTCTAAGCCCCTAACGGGTTTTATAAATCTTGTTAGTTGATCTGCATTTTTGCAAAGCTCTTTGAATCCAGGCTGGTGGTACATAAGTCACCTTGACTTTCCCAAGGCTTTGACTCCCGACTCACTTTCAGGCTCCATTTGTCAGTTGGAGGTGCACAAAAAACGTCCCCCCTTATCTATATTAGAGAAAAAAAAAAAAAAAAAAAGCTGCCTGGAGAAATCTAGCTGCACTCTAGTCGGTGCAAGCCAGTAATAGAGGTGCATATAAACCTGTTCTGCCCTTGTTTGTGTTGATTAATAAGAAAAAAAAAAAAAAAAAAAAAGCTGCCTGGAGAAATCTAGCTGCACTCTAGTCGGTGCAAGCCAGTAATAGAGGTGCATATAAACCTGTTCTGCCCTTGTTTGTGTTGATTTAACTTACCAGTACAAATTAAAATAGCCTTGAGTGGTTGGAAGTTTAACTAGATCAGTTGGGAGGAAGGAAAAAAATACAATCGTGGCCTTTAAATCAAAGCAGGGTTTTCTTTCTAGTGCTGCCCTGAGCCCAGAGGGGGGCTTTGTGCCACCCACCCACCCAGACCCCTCGTCTCTGGGTCACCCGACCAGATTCTGATGGTCATTGCCTTTCCTTATTGATGGTCTCATGGCAGGGACATGTGGGTGCACGAGGGTATCGCTGCAGCTGCTTTACTCCTCTGTGGTATCTGGCTTTCCCCCCAAACCTCCATGTGCATCCAGATCCTCAGGCTGGGCTCCCTCCGGAGCAGAAATTAGGAATTTGGGGGGGTATGAAGCTGAAGGGGCTGTTGTGAGCCCTGGTGGGTGTGGAGAGGAGGTCTTTGGGCTGGGGAGAGGCTGCTCAGCCTGCAATGGGAGGAAGGGTGGAAGAGGCTGGCTGTGTTTCACCCCTGCAGGGAGAAAGCTCTGAGATCACACAGGCCAGCTGGATCTTGAATCCAAAGATGTTTATTTGGAAGAGGGAGTGAGGGTTTCTCAATTTTGCAGGGGCTGCAGATGGGGGTAGGTTTGCTGCCAAGCGATGGGAGTGGGTCTTTGCAGGATGGCTGCTTTTGAAGGCAGGGCATCCCGCCAGCCACGGTTTGGGGACGACTGGCCGGGACCCTGAAGATTGCAGCACGTTGGGAAGATCTTGGGATTCATCAGAGCTAGATGAGGCTGGGACAACAGGCAGGACTGGGGGTGTTGCCAAAGCCTGTTTATTTTTTTTTGTGGGGGTTATGGAAGGAACGACTCGCAGATGATATGTCAGAGCAACAGGGCTGGTGTGAGGAGCAGAATTTTGTGATTCCACTGAGTTTCAGCACTGAACGATGTCCCGTTTCTGGCCAGGCTGCCACCACTGGTGCTGACAGAGCGCTTGTGAGAGCCAGTTCGGGGAGATGACCCAGCCGAAAAGAGACTGCTTTTTTTTTTACTGGCTTAATTTTTCATCTGGATCTGTGGTTGGGAAGGGGCAGATGTATGAAAACAGAGACAGAAGAGGGAGAAAAGGAGGTTAGGGCCCCCGTAACGTACATGTAAATTGATTGAAACCTTCAAGAAACCACAAGCACAGAGTGTGCCGAAGGCGGAAAGGGCAGGACTTCTTACACCATCTCTTAGGCTCCCAAAAACTATGAAATCTGGTGAATCCCAGTCGATGTAGCTGCAGGGCCCAGATTTCATTTTCTGGCGTGGTGGGGAGGAAGCTCAAGGCGATGTTGGTCACCGGGGTTGGCTGTGCTCTAGGTGTTGGTGTCAGTCTGAGGTCCCAAGTGTCTGGAAATGGTTGCTCAAGGCGCTGGGGTCTGAGTGTCTGAAACTTTCTGGGATGTCGCAAACCCCTGCGCGTTCCCGGAGTGCCCTGGCAGTGCCCTTGTGTTGGTGCTCCGGAGCTGGTTGCTCAAAGGGCATTTGGTTCTGGGTCATGCTGGGCAGAATGGGCTTGTGCTGGGCCTGCAGCTGGAGCGCCGTGCCAGAGATGGCACTGATTTATAAGCAGCCCCAAACCAGGACATTTTCCCCCACAAACTGAAAGAGAGGGGGAAGAGAGTTCCTCCCTCACATCCCTGCTGGCGGAGAAGATGCGGACCTCGTCCTTCGTAAACACGGAGCTGAGCCCTGTGGACTTCTCCTGGCTCTTCTTGCTCCCAGGCAAAGGCGTCCTCTCCTGTCCTCCCTCCCGAAATCTGGCCGGGGAGGGCTGCTGGCCGGCATCCGCGCCCAGGCCTGGGTGGGGATCTCCTCTCCCTCCCTTCCCAGCAGGGGGAAAAAGGATTTCTTGTGCTCCCCGCTGCCCCGAGGGTCTGGTTGTGCCTGCAGCCGCAGCCCCAGCAGCTCTCAGAGCTGGCCTCTCCATCTTGCTCCTGCACCACCCAAAAGCATCTGCTGTCCTCCAGCTGCTGGGACACAGCACAGGACCATGTCTTCCCCGGCCGGGTGCCATCTCTCCTGGCAGATCCAGGGCAAGAGGCGGTTGTGCCAGCCAAAGGTATGGACATCACCACGGCTCATCTTTGTCCTGTGGAGCCAGCAGCATCAGTCAGGACTCTCCTGGCTGCACACTCGGCATGGAAACCAGCTCCTCCATCCCCATATTCATCTTCCTGGTGCGTTTTCAGCTCCTCTCTTCCATGTCTCCCCACGCTGTGAGTGAGTCTCAAGCCCTGGGACTGGTGGAGGCCGTTTGCCCCTCTTTCAGTGCCTCTTGCTGCTCTTTGCACGGGGGGCAGCTCATCCAACGCTGGCCCGTGACCAGCACGGCCTCTCTCCTACCCTCCAACATGCTGCAAAAGTGTTCGGGTGCCTCTGTTTTGGGGTGTATGTCACCCATACTGGGCACCCCAAGTATCAGGAGGTGGGACCTACTGGCACAAAAGGGGTGCTTCTGCAGCCACCTGCCTCATGTCCGTGCTCCTTAATTCCCCGTATCTCCCTTCTCCCCTTGAAGCAGCTCTTCACCCCAGCTCAGAGGATGCTGACAGCAGCGGCGGCTGGGCCACGGAGTGAAGTTGGGGTCTGAAAGTGGCACGGAGACCCCCATCCTCCTCCCCCCGTTTGTGTGAGAGGCACAGCCACAAGTAACTTGCCACGGCAGTGGGGAGCAGAGGGGCACACAGAGGCCCCAGGGAGGCACATGAACATCCTCAAGGTCCTTCTGAAGGTCACTTTCCAATAGAGAATAGGTCCCCGTTTCCTGGCCTCCAGAAATACCGCTGCTGGCTCCGCACGACACAATGCCTTGTATTTTCCCCTTCCTAACGAGTTCTTCCTTTCTGCTGGGTGTAAACAAGGGGAAGAGCTGTCCCAGGCTGTGGCCACCAGCACAGCCCCACAGCCATCCGGGGTCTGCTGGCACAAGGCCATGCTGTGCCCACTTGTCCTGGGGTGCCACAGGGTCGAGGGGTGACCTGGATACTGCTGAGCAGCCGTGGGTGATGGCTCGGGGGGTCATGGCTGTGTGCTGGGGGTGCCCCGTGCTGCAGTGGGTGCTGGAGATAGGACGTGGAGCATGGGACTCTGCCTCCGGGGTAGCCATTAGAGGTGGGACATGGGGTTTCTCCTGTTGGTTTCTCCTCCCTGGCATGCTGGGGAAGGCTTGGAGACCAGGCAGCATCTCACAGGGAGATGGGGATAAGTGGGAGGCATCACCACCCACCCCGGCATGAGAAGAGGGCACCCCACATCCTGTTCCCCTGAGCCAGGGCTGAATATTTGCCCTCCAGCCCTTTCCTGCTGGTGCTCAGGGGGTCCCTTGGTGCTAGGAAGGGGGTCTCTGATGGCCGTGCACTGCGTGGCTGCCTGCTCCCACCCCTTCCTAGCAAGGGCAGCTATTAATATCCCCTTTTCCTTCCCTTGCCGGGGATAAACCAGCCCCATCTCTGCGCAGGGAGCACCCTGAGAGAAGCCAAACCCCGGAGTGGTGTCCCTGTGCTCCGGGATGGCCGGGGGAGGAGAGACCTCCTGCTCTGGCCCGAGCCCTCCCCTCCTGCCTGCTGATTACTGTAAATGTGTGCAAGATGAAACCCCAAGCAGCAAACATTTCCTTCCTGTCCCTGTAAGCGGATCAACCTCCTGCGAGTGCCCTGGGGAGTTTGAAAGAGCTGCTTTTGCCCTGCCCTGGTCAGCAGGAGCCCGTGGTGGGGTGGGAAGGATGCTCTAGGGGGTTTGGGCTGCGGGGACTGGTCCCCTGGGGCTGGGGCAGTGCGGGATCTTGTGGTCTGAGATCCTGTTTGTGGAGGGGGGAATGGGGATACCATGTCCCAGAGCTGTGCAGTCTCAAGGTGCCGGTGTGTTGGCAGGTGGGGGGGGGACACTTTCAGGAGGGATGAGAATAGTTCATTGCGTGGGTTTTTCTCAGAAAACCGGCCAGCTGATGGCAGAGCAGGGCTGGGGAGCAGGAAGCCTGCGAGTGGGAGGCGTAGGGAGGCGAAAGGTTGCTCTTGCCTCTTCGGTCCAGGGCTTTCGGTGCATTAAAATTCAGTCGCTGTGACTTCAGGCCCGTCTCCAGCAACGTGCCGGGACGCGGGTCTCAATGGGGGCCCTTGATCCCGGTCCCTGGGCTGAGCTGCAGGTGTCTGGAGCCATTCCCGTGGCAGGCATCTGCCCTTCGCGGCTTCCTCGCTCCGGTTCCACCTTCCTCCTCCTCCTCCTCCTCCTCCTCGCCCTTCCTCCCCCCCTCCTGCTCCGAGCTGCTCCCTCCGTTCTGGCTTTCCGGTGGCTGCAAACAATGTCCTTATTCACTCGGCGGCTGGGATTTGGCGGCGAGGGGTGAGGAGGAGAAGGAAGGAGGGAGGCAGAGGAGGGAGCGTGCCTGTCCTGGGCCAGCCCCAGCTGCGGTTAAAGGCACTCTGTGGGGCAGCCCGGCTCTCTGCTCCCCCCCAGGATTCCTAGGGGAACACAAGGGCTGTGGGCTCTTGTGGGTTGTCCACCTGCCCTCCCCTAGTACCCTCCAAACATGGTTTCAGCCTGGTTTCCTGGCAGGTAGCATCCTGCAAGCATCTCACGGGTCGGTGCGCGGGGACGTGGTTGGTCTTGCTGGGGAAACAGCCCTGAAGGATGCACAGCGCGTAGACATCAGAGAAGCTCCAAGGGCTTCGTTTCCCCCATGAGCACAGTAAGGCTTTTCACTGCTCCCACTCTCATTTAAAACCCTCGTCTCATTTAAAAACCTCGGCGGGGCGTTGGGGCTTTGGTGAAGCTGCCAGGCTCCTTCCTGATCCCGCTGGGAGTCAGGCAGGGGCTGGCAAGCGCTCAAGCCCCCAGGGAAGGGGTGCCACAGGGTCTCCTCGGGAGGCACATGGGGACCCTGGCCATCCTTGGAGCAGGTGAAGCCTTGGGGCACGTCATGGGATTTTGTTGCCCCAATGCCAGCCCCCAGGACCTGCTGCTGGAGGCTCTGAAAGGGGGACGAGGGGAGAGCTGGGCTCCAGGCGGGGCAGGGCCATAATCTGCTGTTATGGGGGGCTCAGCAGTGGCCCCAGACTTAGCCCTGTCCTTTGGGAGAGGACAGTGGTGAGACCAGCCTAAGACAAGCCAGGGAGACATCTCGCCCACAGATTTAGAGTCATAGAGTCATAGAATTGCCCAGGCCGGAAGGGACCTCCAAAGGTCATCTAGTCCCACCCCCCCGCAGTCAGCAGGGACACCCCCAACTAGACCAGGTTGCCCAGGGTCTCGTCGAGCCTCTCCTTTAATATCTCCAGGGAAGGGGCCTCAACCACCTCCCTGGGCAACCTGTTCCAGTGCTCCACCACCCTCACAGTGAAGAACCCTCTCCTCATCTCCAGTCTAAATCTGTTCCCCTCCAGCTTGAAGCCATTGCCCCTCGTCCTGTTTCTCCCTGCCTGGGAGGTCTTGGGGTGGCTGTGAGCTCTGTCCCACACCCCAGTGGCCCTCTTTGCAGCGGGGGTTGCCTGGCTGTCTGAGCTGGACCCATGTGTGTAACACAGCCAACACTTGTGCTGCTGGAGCCGTGTGTGATGACTCAGATGAGGAGCCCAGGTGCCCTGTATCATCCGAGATGTTAAACTCTTTATTACCATCTTTCTGTCTTGTGGCTCCAGCCATTTCATCTTGCAGTTCTGCTCTGTCTCCATCCCCGGCCAGACACCCCCCCATCACCTTCCTGGGGAGAAAGGACGTGTCCCACGCTGCTCCCCCAGCAGTGGGGCTCCTGATCAGTAAGCAAAGGATCATCTCCACTCCTTTCTCCTTCCACCTTTGGCAGTCCTGCTCCTGCGTGGGCTTGGTGCCCATGGCACATTTTCAGAGGGCCCCGGTAACCTCCTCTTAGGGCCCAGCCTTTTTCCACCCCCCCTCCAAGCTTTTTTCCATGAAGAGAGGGGGGATTCCATGGAAGTCCAGCAGAATAAACTGGTGGCCAGCAACTAGCCCCATCTCGCTGTGGCCTGCAGAGTCAGGGTGGACCAGCCACTTGCTCCGGCCACAGCTTAATTTATTAATTAACTAAATGAGTTCCCTCTCAGCTGGTGTTGGAATACAGAGCATTTTTGGTGGCCTTTTTTGCAAACTGGTGGCATGTCTTGGAACGGACAAACTGGGATCCTGGAGTTGCTCGGAGCCCGGGAAGGGCGCCTGTACCGAGAGAGCTGTGGTTCTCCCAGCATCAAGGTCATGCATGAAATATGAGAAATTACCCTGAGAAATTCTGATCCTGGAGGAGGAGGAGGAGTTCATGACTTCAGAAATACCAGATTTGGGAGGGGATGGAAGGGGAAGGGATATATTTTCCTTTTCAAAATACCTAAGGAATTCAGCCCGTGCTGCGAAGACAATGAGATTTCGCCCCTCGGTGCCAGAAGGGGTAGTTCATACCCTTGTGTCTTGTTAAGGTTTCAGTTCCCGTGGGTGAGAAGCCCTCCCATCCCACTGCAATGCCAGGCACGTACGGTTTTTAAATCGCCCTAAAATCAAGAGAGTGGCTCAAATGTGAGATTTAAAGAAAACACTGCGTGTCTTCTCTGTTCTCTCTGATTTCTATGGCTTTAGGTTAGGTTTTGGTCACTTTTGCTAGCTGTGAGGGGCTATTAAATTAACTTGTATATATCTAAAAAGTTATTTATATATATTTAGGTATATATTTGTGATTTCATGTAATTGTATGATTCCAGGAGTGGAGCACCCTGAGGTTTGTTACAAAACACAAAGGTTGGCAGCTCTGCTCCGGCAGCTGCAGGGCGGTGAGAAGGGGACCATGGGTTGTGCATGTTTGGTCCATCCCTTGGGGGTCCCTCACACGGGGGGGTGGGGGGCTGGCAGGGTGGCCTCTGCTCTCCTGGCCTCTGCCAGTGATGGGAAACGCTGCTTTTCCCCACAGGAGCATCCCAAGAGCATTGGGGGGAAGAAAAGGGGCTGCCTTTGGGTGGCTCCACGTTGGATGCCTGATGCATATGCCGGAGTGGGATGAGGATTTGGCCCCTGTGCCCGGCAAGCTGTGAGCCTGGGATCACATCCCATATTTTTCAGGGGGGGCAGGGGTCCCAGCTGCTCCCGGGGGTCCCACTGGACTCGTCCCTTCTCCCAGTGAGGTGGGTCTGGCTGCTGGAGGTGGAGACGGTGAGTCTCTGCCGGCAGGGAGGGAGGTGTAGGGAAGGAAGGGCTCAGGTTGAAGGTTCCCTGTGTCTTTTGGCTCTCCAGCTTGGAAAGCGAGAAGCTCAGCCTGCGCTGCAAGACCTGCCCCAGCTTCTGGGCTCCATCAGCCTCCTGAAAGCAGGGATGCAGGAAAGCATCTCTCCCTGGAGTCGGGTGGCTTTCCCATCAGTTGACTGCAATTTCAGTGGGGTAATTCCAGCCTGTGGAATGCTGGGGTGGGATGCGGAGCCGGATGCGCTGTGCTCCACACCAGGCCTGTCCAAGAGAGATGTGGCAAACCATGTTTTCAGCCAGAGGTGCTCAAGGGCAGGTCGTGTTGACCACCTTGCTGCCCACCCGGGGCTGCAGCCCACGGCTGGACCCCAAACTCCAGCTGAGCACCCAGCAGCACAAATAACGACGTTTTTACGGGGTCAAAAAAAGAGAGATTTTTAATATATTCATCAAATTTTTCTCCATGTGGATGCTCCCGCCTCTTCGGCTGGTTTTATAAACAGCAGCAGCGATGCCCTTGGATGCCCGGGGGGCCCTGTGTTTCTGTTTGCACCAACAAATGTGCCCCCCGTGTTGTTGCTGCCCTTCAGACCCTGTGTCAGGTTGTCTGTGTGTCCGTCTGCGTGTGCGTGGGTGGGTGCTCACGCGTGGGCACCGGGCACGCGTGTGGAGAGCGGCTGCGAGTGGGAAGCTGGGTTTGTATTTTTTTTCAGCTCCTCGTTATTATTAGTGGTAGGAGCCCGGCGGCAGGGAGGCTGGAGGTGCCCGAGACCTTAAGAAAAACAACAGGAGGGAGGAAGCTTCGCATTCCTGCTCCCGAATTGAGTCGGAGGTGACAGCCTTTCCCTGCAATGCAATTAATCCCGGCAGTGCCTCTGCCACCCTCCCCCTCCCGCCTCGTCCAGGAATTAATTACTTGATTATAAATCCCGGAGCGGCGGTTTATAATAGCAGTAATCCCCTCGAAATTCGTCCTCGCTGCTGGTTTCTTCCCATCCTCGTCCCTGTTGTTGAGAGGCTCCAACGCCGCGTCTCCGTGAAGCCCTTCTTGCCCCACCGGTGTTGGTGGCCTTTCCTGGGGATAACTGCGGAAGGGGAAAATTTGGGAGTGGATTTTGAGGGGTGTTTTGGGAAGCCCTGCCTCTGCTCGCAGGGACGGAGCCCTTCTCCCATGGGTGCTGGGTTTCACCCTGGCCGGGGAAGGGTGCAGGAGCGAGGAGCTCTCCCGGATTGCTGGGGATAAGGTTTTGTCCCAGTTATGAGTCTGATGGCCCAGCCCCAGCCCTGAGGTAGTGGTGGCTGGGGGGGTTGGCAGCGTGGTGGGGGGAGGCCCTGTTCCTCCTCTGTCTGTCCCTCCTGATTACGCTGACGCTGGCTCTGGGGCTTGTCAGGGAGGCGGGGAAGGGAGAAAGGATTTGGCGTGGCGTTCGGGGGAACGAGGGGGGCGGCGATGTCTCAGGAGAGCCTGCTGGCCATGGGTGATGGGCCTCAAAATGGTGCTACCACAGTGGGAGATGACTGTGTGTCCCCCCCAAGGTCCCCAGGGCTTGGGCAAGGGGCTGCCCCCATCCAGGCGACCCAAATCAAGGTCCCCAGTCAATAAGGCACCCAAACCACACGGCCCCTTCTGCACGGCCATTGAAATAGTGAGGTTTCCTCCTCCGCCAGCCCTGCGTGGGCTTTCAGCTCCACAGTGGCATCCCGCTGGGAAAAGGCCCTGTCCTTCCCCAACGGCGTGGGCAGAGCCGGTGCGGGCGGCACTGAAGCTCCCTGGCGCATGTGGCCACCGGGCTCTGACGGCTGCTTTTCTCTCCCTGTCTCTGCAGAAGATGCTGATGAAGCAGCAGGACCGCCTGGAGGAGCGGGAGCAAGACATCGAAGAGCAGCTCTATAAGCTGGAGTCGGACAAACGGCTGGTCGAGGTAACTGGTGCTTCCCCCTGCTGCGGCCAGCCCCGGGGACTGTCACCCCATGGTGTGATGGGGACAGAGAGGGCAGGGAAGAGGCCAGCCCCGGGGACTGTCACCCCATGGTGTGATGGGGACACAGAGGGCAGGGAAGAGGGAGGACATGCAGGGGAGGAGCAGCCGGACAGACCTGTTGTCTCCATTCCAGTCTTGGCAGTCATTCCTTTCGGGGAATTCAACATGTTTGGGGCTGCCCCACAGCCTCGTGGGTCCTGGGGTGAGTTAGGGGGCGAGGAATAAGGCTGTCCTTAAATATCAGGTGTCCCATCCTGCCCTTGGCTCAGCACAGCCTTCTCCAGGCCACCCACTTCGTCCCAAATGGGAGGGGAGGGTCTGGAGGTGGAAGATCCCCAAATAAACCGCTGAAATACTCCGGAGGTGGAAAAGAGGCAAGCTTGTGGTTTTTTGGGACACAGGTAAAACAAGATCAGCTCGTGGTCCTTACAGCCCCTCAGCCTCCCAGAACGTGGAGGGATGGGCTCTGGAGTATGACGTGACCCAAGCCTGGGGTGGGGAGGAGGACAGGGATGAGGACAAGGATGGGATGGGCAGGGTTTTTTAAGAGAGCACACCCATCCCAGTGGTGCAGCAGGTCATTGCTGGGTATTAGCTGTCCAGAGGTGATCACCATCTAGACCCCAGGAGGTGGGTCCAGGAGACCTGCATCTTCTGTATTAGCCAAACCTCCACAGTGGAGGCTGGGTCCTCCCAACCAGGAGTCCCACACGGCAGCTCATGGCAGGGTTTGGTCTGTGTGGGCATTGCAGGAGCTGTGGTGGAGCTCTCGACTCACACCCACCCCTGCTGGGGAAAGGACCCAGGTGTCCTGGGGCATCACAGTGGAGGTTGGAGGGCACTGAGGGGCTGACCCTGCTCCTCTCTCCCAGGAGAAGGTGAGCCAGCTGAAGGATGAGGTGCGCCTGCAGTATGAGAAGATGCACCAGATCTTGGATGAGGACTTGCGGAAGACCATGGAGATCCTGGACAAGGCCCAGGCCAAGTTCTGCAATGAGAACGCGGCCCAGGTCCTCCACCTCAACGAGCGCATGCAGGAGGCCAAGAAGCTCCTCAGCTCTGTCCAGGTCATGTTTGACAAAACCGAGGACATCAACTTCATGAAGGTGAGATGAGCTGCCTGTGCCGGGGGTGAGAGAGGGCAGGGAAGAGGCCAGCCCCGGGGACTGTCACCCCATGGTGTGATGGGGACACAGAGGGCAGGGAAGAGGGAGGACATGCAGGGGAGGAGCAGCCGGACAGACCTGTTGTCTCCATTCCAGTCTTGGCAGTCATTCCTTTCGGGGAATTCAACATGTTTGGGGCTGCCCCACAGCCTCGTGGGTCCTGGGGTGAGTTAGGGGGCGAGGAATAAGGCTGTCCTTAAATATCAGGTGTCCCATCCTGCCCTTGGCTCAGCACAGCCTTCTCCAGGCCACCCACTTCGTCCCAAATGGGAGGGGAGGGTCTGGAGGTGGAAGATCCCCAAATAAACCGCTGAAATACTCCGGAGGTGGAAAAGAGGCAAGCTTGTGGTTTTTTGGGACACAGGTAAAACAAGATCAGCTCGTGGTCCTTACAGCCCCTCAGCCTCCCAGAACGTGGAGGGATGGGCTCTGGAGTATGACGTGACCCAAGCCTGGGGTGGGGAGGAGGACAGGGATGAGGACAAGGATGGGATGGGCAGGGTTTTTTAAGAGAGCACACCCATCCCAGTGGTGCAGCAGGTCATTGCTGGGTATTAGCTGTCCAGAGGTGATCACCATCTAGACCCCAGGAGGTGGGTCCAGGAGACCTGCATCTTCTGTATTAGCCAAACCTCCACAGTGGAGGCTGGGTCCTCCCAACCAGGAGTCCCACACGGCAGCTCATGGCAGGGTTTGGTCTGTGTGGGCATTGCAGGAGCTGTGGTGGAGCTCTCGACTCACACCCACCCCTGCTGGGGAAAGGACCCAGGTGTCCTGGGGCATCACAGTGGAGGTTGGAGGGCACTGAGGGGCTGACCCTGCTCCTCTCTCCCAGGAGAAGGTGAGCCAGCTGAAGGATGAGGTGCGCCTGCAGTATGAGAAGATGCACCAGATCTTGGATGAGGACTTGCGGAAGACCATGGAGATCCTGGACAAGGCCCAGGCCAAGTTCTGCAATGAGAACGCGGCCCAGGTCCTCCACCTCAACGAGCGCATGCAGGAGGCCAAGAAGCTCCTCAGCTCTGTCCAGGTCATGTTTGACAAAACCGAGGACATCAACTTCATGAAGGTGAGATGAGCTGCCTGTGCCGGGGGTGGGATGGGGGCTGGGGGGGGACCTGGTTGTACAGGGGGCATCGGGGAGGTGTGGGGCATGGCAGGGAGTGGGCTGGGGACACTGACAGGAATAGCTGAAGCCTCCAGAGGGCTCAGCAGTGGAGGAAGGTGAGGAGGAGCAGGACAGGCTCAGTGCTGGCCTCAAATGAGGAGGTTCCTCAGCCAGAGATGGGGCTGGGGCAGCTTGTGATGGAGGGAGAGGGGGCTTGGCACCCCTGGGCAGCCTGTCCTCTCCTGGGGGGGCCACTGAAGGTGACACCAAAAGGGGAGGTGGCCACTGGGGCAGGAACAGTGTTACTGACCAGAGGTTCTCCTTCCCCTCCTAGAACACCAAGTCTGTGAAAATCCTAATGGACAGGTAAGCGCAGTGGGGTGGGTGGGTTTGGGGGGAAAGGGGACTGTTTTGGGGGTGGCAGCAGCAGGATGTCTGGAGGAGGAGCAGGGCCAGAGGTGCTGCAGGGCCTGGGAGGGGCATGTTCTGTGCCTCAGTGTCCCTCTCACTCTGGGGGGATGAGAAATCCCCTCCTGAGGCCACGGAGTCCTCCCCTTGGTCTAGGGGAGATGGTGGTGTGTTTGTGGAGGAGCAGAGCTGGGACCCAGCACCCCAGCCAGGGTGGGACCAGTTGGGTTGGGGCACAGGGCTTGGTCCAGCTCTGCTCTCCTTCTTCTCCCCCCAGGGCTTGGGGTTAAAACCAGTGCTAGCAGAGCTGGGGTGAGTGGGGTGGCGATGCCGGGGGGCACAGGGGCTGCAGGAGGTCACATTGGGACAGGACGTCCACAGCAAGGCTGGGTGGGGAAGGTCCTGCTGGGGAGGGACTGACCCATTGGAGAGGGCCAGCTCCTCACTGCCCTCGGTGCTGCCTCCCTGGGGAAGGGGTTTGGCCCTGGGAGGGTGCTCGTATGGGGGCTTTCTGACCCTCCCCTGAGTGTGCTTTGTCCCTCACGCCTCTTCCTCTCTGCCCGTGGTCCCCACCAGGACCCAGAACTGTACAGGTGGCAGCCTGCCCCCACCCAAAATCGGCCACCTCAACTCCAAGCTCTTCCTGAACGAGATCGCCAAGAAGGAGAAGCAGCTCAGGAAGTTGCTGGAAGGTGGGTGAAGCCTGAGGGGTGACAAGGAGGGGCTCGGGACCTTGCTACCACCAGTATCCATAGCTGGGTGCCCTGGAGATCCCAGTAGAAGAGGGTGGGGAGAGCTGTTGGGGTGCAGGGGCCCCTGGGAACCCCTTGGTGGTCAATGGGGGCATGGAGATGCTGTGAAGCCAGCTCCTGGCTCTGCCCAGGACATCTCCCTTGGCTTGTGAGATGGCTGTGTTTTGGGGTGACACATCCAGGGGGCCAACATGGTCCTGCAGCCCCCAGCCCACACCTGGGAGCAGACTATGTCCTGTGGAGGCTTCCCAGTCCTCTGTCCTTGGGGGATTTGGTTTTGTCACCCGGGCTGTTCTCCTCTGATCCTGTCATGGACTGTAGTCATGAGCTGTACAAGGGCTTATGAGGAGGAACTTCTTTCCTGTGAGGGTGGCAGAGCCCTGGAAGAGGCTGCCCAGAGAGGTGGTGGAGTCTCCTTCTCTGGAGACATTCAAACCCCACCTGGACACGTTCCTGTGGGACCTGCTCTGGGTGGCCCTGCTTTGGCAGGGGGTTGGACTAGATGATCTCCAGAGGTCCCTTCCAACCCCATAGCATTCTGTGACTCTGGCTCAGCCTGCGCAGGTGTTTGCAGGGCAGCACTTGGGGCTGCTCCGAAGTCCCAGAACGGAAACTGAAAATTCATCTGTGTGCCCAGTTTGGCACTGGTGGGATGAGCTGGGGGACCCTCTCCTTGCGTGGGGCTGGAGCATGGGTCATGGAATCACGGAATTGTCAGAGTTGGAAGGGACCTCTAGAGACCCTCCAGTCCAACCCCCCGGCCAAAGCAGGGCTGCCCAGAGCACATCACTCAGGAGCATCCAGGCGGGGCTTGAAGATCTCCAGAGAAGGGGACTCCACACCCTCCCTGGGCAGCCTCTGCCAGGGCTCTGCCACCCTCATCCCAAACAAGTTCTTCCTCC
Source organism: Calidris pugnax (assembly GCF_001431845.1). NCBI lineage: Eukaryota > Metazoa > Chordata > Aves > Charadriiformes > Scolopacidae > Calidris > Calidris pugnax. The sequence continues at coordinate 3,448,751 of NW_015090781.1, forward strand.
CATTGGAGTGGAACTTCCCATGGCCCAGCTTGTGCCTGTTGCCCCTCGTCCTGTCCCTGGGAACCACTGGAAAGAGTCCGGCTCCATCCTCCTTCAACCCCCCCTTTAGAGACTTGTCAGCATGAAGAAGGTCTCCCCTCAGCCTTCTCTTCTCCAGGCTGAAGAGCCCCAGCTCTCTCAGCCTTTCCTCATCAGGGAGATGCTCCAACCCCTCCATCCTCTCTGTTGCCCTACGCTGGACTCTCTCCAGCAGTTCCCTGTCTCTCTTGACCTGGGGAGCCCAGCACTGGATGCAGGATTCTCCCCAGTGCAGAGCAGCCCCTCCATCATCTCCGTTGGTCTCAGGGCTGTGGGTTGGGAGCTCCCTGGAGCTTTGCCGTGCATTGCCTCAGCCCCCTCTCTCCTCTTCTCCTCCGCAGGTCCTCTGAGCACCCCCGTCCCCTTCCTGCAGAGCATCCCCATGTACCCCTGCACCGTCAGCAACTCCGGCGCGGAGAAGCGCAAGCACTCCACCGCCTTCCCCGAGGGCAGCTTCCTCGAGCCATCGTCCGGGACTGTGACGAGCCAGTACATGAGCCAGGGCGCTTCGGCCGGCGAGGGGCAGTCCGCACAAGCCATGGTGCCTTGTAGCTCCACGCAGCACATAGTCGGACTTCCCAGCGGCCCGCAGCCCGTGCACTCGGGCTCGGTTTTCAACCCATCTCACTACCCCAACACCACCTCATCTCAGCAGTCCGTGCTCTCCCAGTACGGCGGGCGCAAAATCCTGGTCTGCTCGGTGGATAACTGTTACTGTTCCTCCGTCTCCAACCACAGCGGGCACCAGCCCTACCCGCGGTCGGGGCACTTCCCCTGGACGGTCTCCTCGCAGGAGTACTCCCACCCGCTGCCGCCCGCCCCCGCCGTCCCCCAGTCGCTCCCGGGACTTGCCGTGAGGGAATGGATTGACGCTTCCCAGCAGCACGGGCGGCAGGATTTCTATAGGGTCTACGGCCAGCCCTCGGCGAAACACTACGTCACCAGTTAACCGTCACCGCAGCGTCCCCTCCGACGGCGCCTTTGCAGAGAAAAGTCTGCTTTGCTTTGGCTTTTTTTTTGTGTTTTTTTTTTCCCCCTTTTTAAATCAAACCCAACCTTGCGCCCCTCCAGGATTTTGGGGAGGGTTGTTCTCTCATCTCTCTCTCTCTCTTTTTTTTTGTTTTAAATTCTTTTCAAACAAAATAATATTTTTTTTTCTCCTATTAATTCCTTTTTTTTTTTTTTTAATTTAATTTTGGAAAGTCCTTCCTGCCCCTCGCTGGGAAAAAAAAAGACGAGGGAGAAATTACCGAGAAGAAATTGATGGGGATTTCAGTCGGGCGTCTGGGTCTGTGTGTCGTGCTCTTCCTGGTTCCTCTTTGCCTTTGGAAAACTCCAGAAGGGACACTGGCACCTTCTCTCCTTCCATTTCTCCCAGTTCATTTTCTTTTTTTTTTTTTTTTTTTTTTTTTTTTTTTTTTTTTTTTTTTTTTTTTTTTTTTTTTTTTTTTTTTTTTTTTTTTTTTTTTTTTTTTTTTTTTTTTTTTTTTTTTTTTTTTTTTGGTTTGGTTCAATTTTTCCCCTTTCCCCACCCCTCTCTTTCCCTTTTTAAAGAGAAAAAAAAAGAAAAAAATCTATGATTGATTCAGTATGAAACGATACTTGTAGATTTTGGGTTTGTTACCTGTTTTTGTTTTTTTTTTTAAAGGCTGATATTTTTTTTTTTTGTGTTACGAGGCCACTTCTCATGCATATTGGCATTTTTTTTTTTTTCCTTCTTTCAGAGATTTGTAAATACACAATGGCAGGAAATTTAATGCACAAAAAAAAAGAAAAGGGAAAAGAAACTTAAAAAAAAAAAAAACACGAATAAATAGATAAAAAAAAAAAAATCTGTTCTAGTTTTCAGGAGGGGAAGCGTGGCCGAAATGCACCCCCCCTCCTGCGTATCGCTGATGCAACTTCCTGTAACAAGCACTTTGTATAAAAAAAAAAAGTGGACTTCCTGCTATAAGGCACAGGTATTTATTCTGTAACCGATTTTAGAAAACACACACAAACACACACACACACACAACAAAAAAAAACAAAAAAAAAAAACTTATTCAAATAAATGTGATCACTTAGTGCAAACGGCCTCGCTCTGCTCCAGCTCTTCCCCCCGGGAATGTGGGGGGAGCTCCCACCAGTTTGGGGGAGTCACCGCTCCCTGGGTCCCCGGATGGCGGAGGGGATTTTTTCCATCTTTGGGATGGGGTGGTGGCGGGTCCTGGCCGGGGAGGGGGGTCCCCAGCAGCCCCCGTCCCGTGTCCCAGCCCCGCGGGGAGCGATGCCGGAGCCGGGGCTCCCTCCCTCCCGGCCGGGGAGGATGTGAGTCAGGCGTGGGGCTGCATCCTGCCCCGGCCTCCTGAACAATCCCCATTGTGGGATGGGATCGGGATGGGGATGGGGATGAGGATGAGGATGGGGACAAGGCCTCCAGAACAATCCCCATTGTGGGATGGGGACGGGGATGGGGATGGGGATGAGGATGAGGATGAGGATGGGGACAAGGCCTCCAGAACAATCCCCATTGTGGGATGGGATCAGGATGGGGATGGGGATGGGGATGAGGATGAGGATGGGGACAAGGCCTCCAGAACAATCCCCATTGTGGGATGGGGATGGGGATGAGGATGAGGATGAGGATGAGGATGGGGACAAGGACTTTCCTGCTGGCATCCCCCGTGCTGGCCACACTGCACCCCCAAGGGGCAGCCTCCCCACCTAAAGCCCCACTGCCCCGTGGGGCTCTGTGGGTGCTGGCAGCCCCCCCAGGCTGGTTAGGGGGACCCCCCCCGTGGAAGGGCGAGGAGGAGACCTCCAGTTGGGGCGAGCGGTGGGGCCGTGGGCTCCTGGGGGGGCAGCTCCTCACCAGGGGGGGGAACGGGGCCGTCTCAGAGGCACTGGGGTTTTTCTGTCTCTCCGTTCAGGCTCGGCTTCCTTAATTATTGTTATTATTTTTTTTCCTGGTTGCAAAACACCCCTACTTTCAGTTCGGTTTGGATTTCCCCCCCCTGCTTGGGTGGGAAATGGGAAGGGGAGAGTCTCAGTGAGCTGAGACCGGGGGGCAGCAGGTCAGAGGTTTGGGGGGGATGCACCCCAGCTCCCCCCATTCCACCCCGGGGGAGGTGGCAGCGAATCCCTAGTGATTGGGACCCCCCCCCCCTTTTTGGGCGATGCTGGGGGGGGTTTGAGGGCACCCCCTGCCCCGTGCGCAGGGGGCTGAGGCCAGTGGCTCGGCCCCACTGTCCTGGTGGGCTCTGCCCAGCCCCGTCCTGCTCGGGTGCTTCAGGAAACACCCAAAATAATGGGATATTTGGGGAAGGGGGGGGTGGGTGTCACTTCTCCGTCACACACAACACCCCCCAGGGCGGCAGGAGGGAGCGGGGTGCTCCCAGGATGGCACCCCCTGCCCCCGTGGGGAGGGTGGTGACGGGGACACTGGGGCAGGGGGGAGATGAGTGATGTCCCTCCCCGTGGAGGGGGGGCTCTGGAGGGGTCCCCGATGCACAGCCAGGGCCAGTCCCCACCCCAGGGTGCCCCCAGCCTCGGCCCCTGTGCTCGGTGTCCCCACCGTTGCCCTCCCAGCTGTCCTCAGCATCATCCTCCTCCTCTTCCTCCGTGGCACAGCTGAGAGTGGGCAG
>NW_015090781.1:3452573-3454666 GCF_001431845.1 Calidris pugnax
ACAACCCCCCACCCCACAGCGTGACCCCCAGGGGCTTGGGACATGTCCCTGCTATGGGCCACCCTCCCCCTGCACCCTGAAACAGCGGAGCCCCAGTGCCATGGCCCCTCCGCGCCCCCCAATCCGGGCAGAAGACCCCAAGGTCCCAGCCACCCTCAAACCCTGGTGGTGGGGAGGGGGCTGAGGGGGGGCTGAGGGGGTGCTCAGCCCCCCAAGTGACACCCCCCGAGCAGCAGCAGGAGGAACCCATGCCCTCGTCCCAGTTGGGGGGTAACTGGTGTGTGGGAGAGGAGGCACTGGTGCTCGGTGGGGTTTGTGTTGATGGATGGCTCTGTCCGGGGGGTGGGAAAAGGTGGGGAGCCCTTATTTTTAACCTTGTGAAGGGGTTTTTGGGAGGAAGCCCCGGGGACAGCTCCGTGACCTGTGGGCACGTCCGGCTGCGTGGCTGCTCCCACCGATGCCACCCCAACGCACCCCCAGCCCCACGGGCACCCTCAGTGCCCCCCCACGTCCCCCCTTTACCCAAGAGAGCAGACACCTCACATCTTTGCGGGAGGACGGACACCACGACACTCTCCCCAAAAACCTTTTCGGGGCTTCTCTCCCACCCCCTGAGCCCCCCGGGGTCCCGCTTCACCCCGGGGTCTGTGCCTGGGGAACCCCCTCTTTTTCCCCCCCCCCCCCACCCCGGGAGTGAAACGCCATTGCTTAAAGATGAGGGGTATATTTAGACGGCATCAATTTAAGTTTGAACATCAACCTTATAAATATGAAAGCCCATCTCGGCGAGATGTTTAAGATACCTCATCAGCCCTTGGAAAATATGCAGGAATATTAATTAGCCAGATTTGGGTATTATCTCATAATGAATAAATGAAGAGACTCGCTGCCTAAGATGAATCACTGGCGGCTCGTTGCTTTTAGTTTGGGGTTTTTTTGGTTTTTTCGTTAAGAAAAGTGTATTTCTAAGGTAATTCACTTTTCAACTTAACGCTCGTGGAGGGGCTCAGGGGATGCTGCTGGGCCAGGGCCGGGCAGGGTGGGACACCTTGGGGTGGGACATCTCAGGGTGAGACACCTTGGGGTGGGACATCTTGGGCTGAGACACCTCGGGGTGCCCCTTACACAGAGGGACCCCAATGTCTGGTGTTTTACACCCCCTGGTTTGGCCCCTGATGGCTGCAGCACCTCCAGGACGGAGGGACGGGGACAGGGTTGGAGCCCTGCCCTGGCTGCAGCAGCCGCGGGCCCAGGAGGGAGGTGAAAACTGCAGCCTCAGTTCTTTAAAAACTTATTTTTGGCTTTTTCCCTTCCTGCCCTCCATCCTGCCCTCCTGCCCTGCTCCCCCCCGGCTGCTTCGCTCCCTCCAGCCTGGATGGGACGGGATGGAACTTCCCTGTTGCTGGAGAAACCCAGATGAAGGACACGCTTCAACCCAAAAAAAGCCAAACAAGAAGTGGCTTTGTGCACGCCCGGGTGGCTGCTTTTCCTTCCCGGGATGTGGCAACTTCAGGGCCCTTCTTGGGGCCACCCCATGTGGCCGAGGTGTGGGGGAGGGGCTGTGGGGCCAGTGGAGGCTCCCTACATCCCCCAAAGCTTGTGTTGAGCAGAAAGCAGAGGCTGGGGGTCCCTGGGGAAAGGACTTCAGAGGTCTCTGGGTGCTCAGAGCGTCACCGCAGTGCGGGATGCAGCAGCCGTTGGGTGTTTGCCATCCCTGCCAGCTCTGGCACCATCTCCCCACACGGGTGGCCTTAGAGCTAGAGGTGTGCAAGATTTTTGGGGTGGCGGAGGAGTTTCCAGCTGGGGGGAAGGGGCTTGGGGCTTGAGCAGGGGGCAACCCGGGGTGGGTGGGAGATGGCACAGAGGGTGACACAAGCCTGGAGGGATGGCCAAGGGTGGCAGAGCCAGGGCGCAGGGAAGGGGCATCAGAGGAGATGGGTCGGGATGGACAACCCATGGCTGCTGCCACCCTTGGGAAGTGTTGGCCGGACCCCCCATCCCTCGTGTGCGTGTCCCCCCGTCCCTCGTGTGCGTGTCCCCCCCCCCAATGCCACCGGCGCGTGGCGGCTGGCGGGGCCGGGGCGGTGCGTGGG
>NW_015090781.1:3454898-3462296 GCF_001431845.1 Calidris pugnax
CCCTGGCTCCCAAAGGGGCCACCAAGCCATGGCCACCAGCTCCCAGACCCCGTGCCTCAGTTTCCCCTCCCCCCCAGACCAGCCCTCCCACCCTGCACCACCACCCCGGCCCCCCACGGCGTCACCCCCCCCCGGGTTATCCCTGCCTGGCGCTGCCCTCACAGGTGCTGGCTATAAAAATGAACTCAAAATACATATAAATCCTCCAGCCTGACGCGAGGAGGGTGACGGGGCCGGGGCAGGACAGCTGGCGCGGCCACCCCAAGGCTCTGCCCGGTCGGTTGGGACCCAGCTGTCACAGGCTGGGGGCCACGCCATGTCCCCAACCCAGGGGACACGCTCTCGGTGTGGGGAGACTCCCCGGCCCCATCAGTGTCCCCCCCTCAGCGCCCCGAGCCCCCCCTGCCTCCCCTCCCTCAGCCAGAAGCCCCGGGGGCTCCGTCTCCCATCAGTAGCCACAAATAAAGGTTGTGAAGCCCAGCAGCAACGACGACTTCTATTTAAAAAATACCTCTCCCCAGGATGATTTATTTGGGGGGGTGTCTCTGCCAGCTCCTAAAGCAGCTCAGACTTGGGGGCTGCCCTCCCCGACAGCTCCCCTTCCCCCAGGGTTATTTACTGGGGGCTGCGTTGGGCAGAGTGGCTCCTTCCATCCCTTCCATCCCCTTCCATCCCTTCCTCCTCCCACTGGGATTTTTACTTCTTATTTCTCCTTTTCCCATGAAAAAGGGCACAGATATTCACCTTGGTGGAGGGGGCACACACTCCCCGTGCTGTTCCCCCCACCAGCATTCCTCGACCCAACCGCAGCTTCCCGGGCGTTTCGCTTCCGATGGGAAGGGAGATAATGGAAGAGATTGCAATAAAAACCCCAACGAGCCCAAATTCAGCCAACTGAGCCCAAAGCCGTGATTTCACCCGGAGCCGAGCGCAAGGCTGTGGTGCGAGCTTGCTTCCCCTTAAAACAAAACAAGATCAAATAAAATAAGATTAAAAAAGCTTCAGCGCAGCACCGGGGTGGGTGCCCGGGTGGGTGGGCAAGTGGCTGGAGCATCACCGTGGCCACGGGTCCGGGTGCCCCTCGCCCACGCGTGCCCGGGCAGAGCAGGGCAGGGCTGGGGGTGCCCTCAGAGAGAGAAGATGAAGGTTGAAATCTCCGGTCCCTCTCTGATAAAGGCAGCGACCTGTGTGTGTGTGGAGGGGTGCGAGGCCATAAAAAAAAATGGGAAATACCAGTCAAAGAGGGACAAAAATCTCAGTGTTTATTTCTCCTTCAGCCTGGGGATGATTATTATTATTATTATTGTTATTATTATTATTTTCTTTTTTTTTTTTTTCCCCTGCCCGCATCCAATCCGCTCGGTCCCCGGCCCTTTCGGGAGCATTAAATTCATCACGTGCAGGGAAAGTGGGGCTCGTGCGGGGAAAGGGAAGACACAAGGAAGGTCACACGCAGCCCCCCCATAAATTACAGCCCCGTGTCCCCCCGTGACCAGCGAGAGGGGAGGGGGAGAAGCGCGGCGGCTCCGGGGGCAGGGGGGGGCAGCGGGGGCCGATCCATAACGCCGTGACAAGTCAAACAACTCTCCCAGGGCGTTCACTTGCCAGAGAAGTATTTCTCACATCCCATCCGTTAGGCAAACAAGATGAAAAAGTATTTCCTACTTTGCTGAAAAAAAAATATTGGGGCTCGGTAGAAAGCGTGCCTTAAAAAAAATTAAAAAAAAAAAAAAAAAAGAAAAAAAATTAAGTGGAGAAATTAAGTGTGACCATCTATAATGTTTTTTTCCAGCCGCTCTGACAGCCTTCCAGCCATCCTGGCCGGGCAGGGAGGGAGCTGATGCTTTAAAGAGCCCTAAGAGTTTCTTGCTTTTTTGGCTCGTCCTGGAGCTGCAGGAACAGTAACGAGTCAAATTAGTTGGAAAGAAACAACCCCAGAATCTGCTTCCCCCTCCAAACCCCCTCCAAACCCCCCCCAAACCCCACTTCACTGAACCAAACCCAAATAATTTGCTGCGTTTCTTTTTCCTCTTCCCTTTTCCTGCCAGGTCAGCGGGGAACGTGTTTCATGACATGCTTTTTTTTGCTTTTTTTTTTAATCCTACCAAATGATTTTTGAAACCAGAAGGTCCTCCCAAAGTTTGCCTTTCTCGCTGGCTGCCTTTTCTGATGCTTTTGGACAAGCCAAAAAAATCCAAAGGGGAAAAAAGGCTTCTTCCAAGGGTTTTGATCACTTCTAGTCCCGGCGGTGGCCTCCGACGGGGAGGAAGAGGTGGAAGAGGAGCTTCACAGACCGACTGGAAGAGGCAGCCCCTGACTGGCCGCTGGAAAAAACCAAACCTGTGAAAGAAAAAGGATCACCCCCAAACACGAGTTGTCTTTCTACTAAATTTTAATTTATTTCTTTTTTTTTTTTAATTTTTTTTTTTTTTGGACAAAGACATCTAAATTATACACTGAGTAACAACATATGACCAGATATTGCAAATACCCCTTTTTGGTGAAATTCAAAAAAGGGAACATAAAAGAAAGAGCTTGGGTGGACCCGGCGGGTCCAGGGAACGCAACAGCCGCCACCGTTGGCTTTCGCAGGAGGGGGAGCCCCGTGGGGCAGGGGGTGAGTTCCAGGGGGCTGGTCCCATCCCACCACATCCCACCACACGGGATAAAACCCGTCTGGTGCTCAGTTATCTTTTTGACAAAGGTCATTAACACGCAAGAAGCAGGACTGGTTGGGGGGAAAATGGGAGAAGGTTGGCATGAGGCTTTGGGGAGCATTCTCCAAGGGCATGGAGGGAGGTTCTCCAGCAGAGCCGCAGCTGGAGGAGGAAACCAGTGCTCGTGGTCAGAGCAAGGGTTTAGACCCACTGGCCCTGATGTGCCCTTGGAGGATTCACTTCTCCATCCCCTCTCCCCTCCAGAGAACACCACGGGGCAGGAGAGGGAGGGGGGTTCTCACCTATCGCAAAGGTAGAGCCAGATTGGATGATGTGAAATGAAGCCAAACTCCCCAGGGAGGGGATTTAACCCCCACGACAAACTTGTGGAGGTCTGTGGTGGATCTGTCTGCCACCCCCAGCCTTTAAATCAAGGCTGGGTGTCTTCCCACCAGAGGGGCTCTAACTCAACCGCGCGCGGTGGCGGCGGGGCGGCGTTTAATGGGCTGTCAGGGAGGTCAGGAGAGAGAGGAACATGATGGTCCCTTCTGGCTCTGAAGATCTATGAATTGAGAGCTCCACCCACACCAATGAGACCCTTCACTTCCCCCAAATCTCACTTAAAGGAGGGCGAAGCAGAGAGAGTTGGAAGGACAAAGCCTCGTGTGCACAGTTATAAGCCATAAAGAGGAGTTTATGGAAGGGAGAGGGGGTTTTGCTGAACGGTGGCGGGTGTTTGGTTTTTTTTGGCTGTTCCCAGCCAGTTTTACAGGTGGTCCTCAGCCAGGTGCTGGCCAGGGATGGGCAAGAGCCCGGCGGAGGGTACAGCAGATGTAAACACATTCAGATAAGGAGCGGCGAGTGAAGAGAGTCTCAAATCCTTTCACATTTCAAAGACATCTAAATTATACACTGAGTAACAACATATGACCAGATATTGCAAATACCCCTTTTTGGTGAAATTCAAAAAAGGGAACATAAAAGAAAGAGCTTGGGTGGACCCGGCGGGTCCAGGGAACGCAACAGCCGCCACCGTTGGCTTTCGCAGGAGGGGGAGCCCCGTGGGGCAGGGGGTGAGTTCCAGGGGGCTGGTCCCATCCCACCACATCCCACCACACGGGATAAAACCCGTCTGGTGCTCAGTTATCTTTTTGACAAAGGTCATTAACACGCAAGAAGCAGGACTGGTTGGGGGGAAAATGGGAGAAGGTTGGCATGAGGCTTTGGGGAGCATTCTCCAAGGGCATGGAGGGAGGTTCTCCAGCAGAGCCGCAGCTGGAGGAGGAAACCAGTGCTCGTGGTCAGAGCAAGGGTTTAGACCCACTGGCCCTGATGTGCCCTTGGAGGATTCACTTCTCCATCCCCTCTCCCCTCCAGAGAACACCACGGGGCAGGAGAGGGAGGGGGGTTCTCACCTATCGCAAAGGTAGAGCCAGATTGGATGATGTGAAATGAAGCCAAACTCCCCAGGGAGGGGATTTAACCCCCACGACAAACTTGTGGAGGTCTGTGGTGGATCTGTCTGCCACCCCCAGCCTTTAAATCAAGGCTGGGTGTCTTCCCACCAGAGGGGCTCTAACTCAACCGCGCGCGGTGGCGGCGGGGCGGCGTTTAATGGGCTGTCAGGGAGGTCAGGAGAGAGAGGAACATGATGGTCCCTTCTGGCTCTGAAGATCTATGAATTGAGAGCTCCACCCACACCAATGAGACCCTTCACTTCCCCCAAATCTCACTTAAAGGAGGGCGAAGCAGAGAGAGTTGGAAGGACAAAGCCTCGTGTGCACAGTTATAAGCCATAAAGAGGAGTTTATGGAAGGGAGAGGGGGTTTTGCTGAACGGTGGCGGGTGTTTGGTTTTTTTTGGCTGTTCCCAGCCAGTTTTACAGGTGGTCCTCAGCCAGGTGCTGGCCAGGGATGGGCAAGAGCCCGGCGGAGGGTACAGCAGATGTAAACACATTCAGATAAGGAGCGGCGAGTGAAGAGAGTCTCAAATCCTTTCACATTTTCCCCAGGTGGATGCACAGAGAGATGTTTACAATACAAAGAGCATCCTCAGCCATCACCGCAGGGTGATCTGCTGGAGTCCCCTCGTTGTAACCACCCCCACCTCCTCCTCGCTCTGTCACACTCTTCCTCTCTCCCTACCTGGCCCCGGTTAAACCAAATGAACCTACTGGATTAGAGGCTGAAGCTCTGGCTGGTGCAGATGCACACAACCCCTACGTGTGGCTACACGCAGACAGAAGGACCAAGCCAGCAAACACTCCTGGATCCTGAGTTCAGTAAAAGGCAACTCCTCCTTCCAACCCAGAGCCATAGGAAAATTACCGTCTATTTATTTTACACACCTTTCCAAGTTTAAGCAAAGTGAGCCTATAAAAACCAAATTACCCTCTGGGATGTTTTTTGGATCCTGGAAGCCAACCGTGGCACAGGTGGGGTCTCACTGGGCCAGTTTGCTGCTGGGAAAAACGTAGGGAGCAGGGAAGCACCAACTCAACTCCTTTGCAAGTGAGAAGGATCCACGTCTGACCCCCCAAGGGGACGTCGCTCTGTCCTGCCCGGGCCAGAGGAGGGGTACCCCAGCACCTCACTCTGCCCCCGACATGCAGTGGGGACAAATCCAAAGCTTGGGAGGATCTGCCACCAAGCTCTGCCACCCAGCCAGCACAGAGCACACCTTAAGAGAGAGCTGCAATTCTTTCCAGAAATGCATTAATCACAAGGAAGGGGTGATGCCAGGATGCATTTCTGCTCCTCGGGCTGACCCAGGTGCTCAGATTCCTGGGGTTCCTGACACGCCAACGGGGCTGGGGAGTCACCGACCGAGCTGTGTTTAAATGAACAGCTCTCCTCATCTCATGGCTCCTTACTCAACCCCTGCGAAGCCGGAGCCGTGTCACTCGGTGTCATTAGCGATTGCTTAACAGCTCACTTCAGCCTGGGCTCCTCTTCCCCCTCCCAGGCGCCCAGATTTTTTTTTCAAGCAAGGCTGTGCTACTCGGGCACGCACGTCCTGCCGCGGTGCCGGAGACAGATGCACTCCGAGGGTGCTGACTCACGGACGCAGGCAGATTAAAGTTGGATTACTAAAGCAGTTGCTGTCCCAGCTGTCCCTCTGCCCCCAGCCACAGCAAAGACAGCTGAACTACAGGCAAGATCAACCCCTCGACTGCTACTGCACATCCTGATGTATGAGGTGGGGAGGGAAGGGGGGGGGAAGAGAAACGGACCCCCAGCTCAACCCCAGATGATTTTAATCTGCCGGGCTGTAACACGTAGGCGGACAGGGGCCGCTTCACGTACAGTGCAGATGTTTCTGGAGACGTCCAGGGGAAGGGAGGAGCAAAAGTGCTGGGAGCTCCAGGGGTGTCAGCCGTCTGCCCGGGTCCGTGAGTCAACCCGCTGACGCGTGGTAAAGCCACATGCTTTAGTCCAGGCAGCTTTTCCCCACGCCGCCCGAGAGGTGGAAGGGGTAATGCAGTCCCTAGTCATTCCCTGGCCTTTTGCAGGCAGGCAGCAAACAAAGCTGGCAAGCAGGGCAGTGGGATTATTTTACCATCTGTGCATTAGAAACCGGCCCAGGAGTCACCAAGCTCTCTTCACGCAGGACATGGCTGCTCTGGCGCGTTAATGACTCCCGCTCGCTGTCAGCTGGGGCTAGATTTGAATCGGGGATGAGGAGGTGGAAAACACATTCCCTTTCCTCTTCCAGCAACTGCATCCTTTTAGAGGAAAACCAGTTCAGGGGAGAATGAATCCTCGTTTTAAAGGGAGCTTCCCATCTGCTGCCCATCAGGCTCCTCACCCTCCACCATGGCATTTCCAATCCGCAGCCGGCACCGGGCTGGGGGGACCTCGGGTCCCAGGGAGCCCCCCAAGCCCTCCGAAGGGCAAAGCAAGGCCTGACGAGGAAGGGGAGGGGGTGGGAGAATATATTTTGCACATTTCGAAAAGGAAACCTGGGACCTGGTATCTCATTCTGGAAAGTAATCATGGACTTAATTGCATTTTGCTGCGGAGTTGCCTTAACATCAAGGGAAAATCAACAGGGATTGTTCGACATCAAGACTAATCTCACACATGGAACTTACTGAACGCAGGAACCACGTTTTTGCTGGCTCAAGGTGAAATGCTGGGCTAAATTCTCCTTCAGCTGCGAGAAAAGCCCTAGGCACGCTCACCCTGCATTATTCCAACTGTAAAGAGCTTCAATTATCCACACATAACCCTTCTCTCCCTTCTCCGGCGGTGTCGCAATGCAACAGTGCCTCGTTATGATCAAACTCCTCTTTTATGGCTCTAGGAATAGGGGGAAGTCTTCTACCCTCATTACACAAATGACTCCTTAGCAGCTTTATTTTAAGAAACTACCCACAAGTGGTAACACAACCGCGTTTTATCTGTCACTGAGGGGAAGCTGTGACTGACACCTGAGCGTGTCCTCAGCAACCGCAAACCCGCACGTATAGGGCAGGTCCTATGCATCTAAGCCACTACAGTAACTCACCACTCCCTCTGCTCCACACTGAATCACACTCCTGCTTCTGCTTACAAACCTGCTGGCTAATCAGACATTTAATACTATTTATGCATAGGGAGGAAATATATAATTCCTTTATTGGGATAAAAAAAAACGATACTAAAGAGCAGGTCAAGTTCCAAATCCAGCAGTAGGTTTTAACTGATGTTGTTCCCTTTTTTTTCTCTCTCTCTCTCTTTTTTTTTTTTTTTTTTTTTTT
>NW_015090781.1:3462309-3492314 GCF_001431845.1 Calidris pugnax
AAACAACCCACAAGGGGTAACACAACCGCGTTTTAACTGTCACTGAGGTGTAGCTGTGACTGACACCTGAGCTTGTCCTCAGCAACCGCAAACCCGCACGTATAGGGCAGGTCCTATGCATCTAAGCCACTACAGTAACTCACCACTCCCTCTGCTCCACACTGAATCACACTCCTGCTTCTGCTTACAAACCTGCTGGCTAATCAGACATTTAATACTATTTATGCATAGGGAGGAAATATATAATTCCTTTATTGGGATAAAAAAAAACGATACTAAAGAGCAGGTCAAGTTCCAAATCCAGCAGTAGGTTTTAACTGATGTTGTTCCCTTTTTTTTCTCCCTCCTCCTCTTTTTTTTTTTTTTTTTCTTTTAACAGCTGTAGCTGTGCACAGATGGAAAAACATTTGGTCAGAAAGCAGCAAATTAGTGTTTTCAGGCTAGAATTCTGCTCCCACCGCTCCTCCATTTCCATGCAGCTCAGAACGCTTTATTTCTTCTTAGCATTGACATTTTTGCACACCCAATTCATGCCGTCCTTCAGACAGAGAAAGGTAACGTTAGTCAAGGGAAGGGACCAGGAACCCCCCAATCCCACCCCACTGCAAACACCACGTCCTGCCTCCTCATCCACCCCCCACCTGCCCTCCCCCTCCGAAGCCGCCGGGGGTTAAAACACAAGCTCTCCATTTGCTGAGTGGATGTTGTCACACAGAGGTTATTAAATCTTTCATCTGGCCATAAAAAGTCTCATGGTCTCATCGTGTGGCTATGTGTGTGGGTCCTTCGAGGAAGGATGGCTTTGCAGTCAAGGTATGTCAGTGGCAGACGAGGGCTCGGTTCCAGGTTCAGCGAGAGATGATTTGTGTAACCTCAGGCAAGTCATCTCATCTTTGAGACTGTGGATTTTAGGGGGCTGGTTGTTATACAGTCAGCTCCCTATTAAGAATACGGCTCGTTCTCTGCTCAGCTGCAAGCCTTGAAACCCAGATCCGTGAAAACCACTGCAGTAACTGGATCTGGACCCTTTCCCTGTTCCTCAGGGCCCCTTTCCACCCCTGGAAAACGGGTTCTGAACCCCACAGGGGTTCACTGAGAAACAATGTGGTCATATTTTAAGACACTGTTCTACTCTTTAGAGGATCTCCAGAAAAACATGTTCGCAGCTTTTCTGACCACTGCAAGCAGGACTGGAACCCTTCTGCCATCAATACTCAATTCATGAGTTTATTGCTGAGACCCCGGGATGGGATATGCTACTGAAGGGCAAAGCAACACTTTATCTGCTCCTGTCACTTATCTGTTAGGAGACGTGTACAATGGAGCACAAGATGGACAGGCTCCTCCTATTTGTGTCCCATCAAATCCATTACCTCTACCCTGCCAACGAGGTGTCTCTGCTGACAGGCAGAGAGGGCAGAAAGAAGGCTTTTGGGGATGAGAGGGGAACAACAGCACATCTTTCTGCTTGGAAATCAGGCAAACATCACCTTAGAGCTCTGGGGAGGTGGATTTCACTGTCTCATGTTCAGTGGTCATTTTTGCATCATGAAAACAATAGTCAGACCCTAAAAAAAGCCCAGAGCCTTTTGGCCAGCATCACTGTTACCCCCATGGCAGCAGCGTTGCTGGCTTCCTACACCCTTGTCCCCAGACTGACAAAAGGCTGCCAAGGACCTCAGCTGCCCCAAGGACAGACGGCCAAAGCCACAGCACTTGGGGTGACCCCAGACCCACCGCTGTGCCCCCAGGTGGCCCCTCAGCCATGAAGGTGGTGGCCACGTCGGAGGGGAGCTAAAGAGTTAAGAGAGAAGAGAGGGAGTCCTCAGGGCTTAATCAGAAGCAGAGAGGTTCTCACTTGAAAATACCAATTCACCTTGATAGCTGCGCTATGTGACACTTCTTATCTGAAGGGGAGCAGCAACTTCTGAAATCAGCCCTTGTTGCTGCGTTAAATAAAGACTAAGCGAGCCCAGCCTGTGCTGGGGTGCACACGAGGCCCTACACTAATAACACTTCTCACTCTAACCTTGGGGAGGGTTGATGTCTCCGGTTTCATTTATTTATCTCCACAGCAGAGATCAGTGTAAAACAAATTGTCTGAAATCCTCAGAGCAAATGGGAAAAGACGAGAGGTAGATTCATTTTAAGGCCCAGTAGCTTTGTGTCTTCCCCTTTCAATAACACTGATAACCTAGGTGTAAAACATGTAATGCCTTAAGCAATCAATAGCGTGGTTTAAAGCTTATCACTTTAGAGAGAGAGGGAGCGAGCGATTCCCAGCATGAGGAATGCCAGGGCTTAACAATGGGGCTAGGAGGAGAGGTGTCAAGCCTTTGGCTTGATTGTGTGCTTTAGAAATCTGCATGATTGCCTGCAAAGAGTAAAAATAAATAAATAACTAAAACTAAATAAATAAAAAACTAAAAACTAAATAAATAACTCCCACAATGATTTCAGCTTCCCCTGCCTCGGAAGCAATAATCACATTTGCACACATCATGGCATACAAGGCAAGCAGAGCTCCTCATTCATTTTGAATGTAGGTTTATTTGCTGAACCAGAACAGCTGAGACAGCTTAAAGTAATAAATATCAGCTGACACCCTCTGCTATTCAGCACAGTAATCCCAGAAACAATACATCACTGCAAAACAACAAACACGCATCCTATCTTCTACCTAATCTGACCACAACCTGAATTCACAGTGATTAAAACTCTTGCCTGCTGCCTTTTGGGAGCTGGGGAAGGGGAAAGACAGAGCATTTCAGCACCAGCGCGGCGAGGGTCATAAAGCAGAGTTTATGATGGGATTTACCATGGCTGGGAGCCTGGCTGCACCAAGCACAGAACGAGGGCAAAAGAATGACATAGCAAAATGCAAGAGGAAAGGTGAACTCCAAACAGGCTTGAAACACGTTAAGTAGGTCACCGAACTTTTAAAGCAAGAATAGATTTTAAAAACTCTCTTCTGGCTTGAGTTAATTGACAGGGAAAAATCACATCCAATTGTAAATATCTCCCTGCCTGACAGCGGAAAAGGGAAGATGAACATGCTCAGCTCTACGTGTGTTGTATCAAAGAGGTATGTGTGAGACACCTTCCTCATCCTCAGCCACAGCACAGCCACGTCCGTGGTGCCACTTCCTTGGGGGGCGTGTTCTGCAGCGTCCCCAGGTGCTTTGGAGAATAGCAAATGCAATGGAAAGCAAAAAGAACTACAAGGTACGTTTCCAGTTTTTCTACCTAAGGTTTGAAGTCGGGCAGAGGGTTGGTAAAATAGAGAAATGCAGGGAAGCTGCTCCAAACACAAAGAGCTGTTACAGGGAGGGCACACGGGAAGGAGGAAACGGTGCTTGAAACAGCCAAGTCCACAAGGAGTCAACTGTTGTCATCCTTTGTCCCTACACGCTCTGTCCCTATATCTGCATGCTTAAAAGATGGCTCTGCGCAGAAAACACAATCCCTACAGTACCATTTAGATCTTGATAGATGTCCTTGGGCTGCTTTGTTGAGACACAGAGCCATTGGCAGGTACTCTGAGGATGGAGCCGGATACAATATTAGTATTCCAGCCTCAAGTCAACCCTGGGAAAACCTTAGCCAGGGAAAGATTTCAGATCTTTCAAGCTTTGCCTCTCTTAGCTCCTTAACAAGCAGCTAGTAAACTTTACCAAAGCAAAGAGAGAGAACTCCAGGGAAGAGGATAATGCTCCTTGCAGAGAAATGCTGCTTGGCACAACCCCGCCTCGCTGCAGTCACATCTGCTGTCGTGCCAAGGGAGTTGTACTCTAACACCCTTTGGGAAAGGACTGCTAGAGCCTTCCCCAGGAGAAATAAAAAGTCCTGCTTGAGATTAGCCCACCGTTTGCTCATTCTCTGCATTATCAGCTTTGCAGCTATTGGGAGTGAAGTAATCTGACTTCAAACACAGCCAACAAGTCCTTTCCGCCCCATAAAAAGCTTCCCAATTTCTGCTCCCCTGCAAGACGGGGATCAGGCAAGGCCACAAAGTTGTGACCCCTAACGTGACCTTAAGGACAGCAAAGCTTAATCCTTTCATGTAATCCTCTGTCTGCCATAACAAATTGGGTCAGGCGAGTGCAAAATTCTCCATCTCTAGCATTTTTGGTATGCGTTATTTTAACTGTCACTTTCTTCTCCCTCTGCACAGCTAGGACTGTGCCTTCATTATCTGTCATTTCTTTGCACCTCCAGTCATCACACAGGCTGGCTTTTACAGGCTCCCCCAAGTACCTTATCCATTGTTTTTTGCCTGGGTGCAAGCTTTTCTTTTGTCCTCTGAGACCTCGTATCCCTGATGCAGCACTGTAGACTCCCTGCTTAAAAAAAAAAATAAATCACAAGACTTTGCCCTGTAATCTGGAAACATGGCTGCTTTTCCTCAACAAGCGCTGCCTCTGCCTGCCCCAGGAGAGCTGCAGTCATCAAAATTGGTTTTAAAGCACATTTACAAGTAGCCCTGGAACCTCATTAAGATGTGGGAGATCCCCATCTAGCCTGCCCTGGCTAAGACATCTTGAAGACAAAACCCAGCTCTGAGGATACAACATTGCCGGGGGGTCCTGTGCTGAATCTTGCCCTTACAAAAGTGCTGAATCGCAGCATCAGTGAAACTTAGGTCTTGGGCTTCGTTCTCAACTGGGTTGAAAGAGCCAGGGAGGGGAAGGAGGCTCAGCCCTTCCCACCCTCCTTTGGGCCAGCCCAGCACTGGCATAAATTAGAGAAGTTTAGTGGCTACTCTCAGTTCCACTGGCTTTTAATGGTCTCCAGGGGGCCATTATGCTTGGGAGACTCTGGACACAATACGCTGTAGCATCATTCTGGAGGAGGATTCCTCGGGGCAGGCTGAGCTCCTGCTGCCTCGATCGGAGCCTCTTGCTTCAGAGAAGAAACAAGCTGCAGAGCACGGACCGGTTCAAAGCCTCAAGTCATGTTTAACACGCACCCTGGCCCCAAAACAACACCTCCAGCAAGAGGGCAGGATGCAAAGCAGAGGAGTCCTGCTTGCTTTCACCCCACCCCAGCCAGCTAGGGTGGAATCTACACAGCTTTTGCACGCCAAGCACTACAAGTGGAGATCTGGTCACAAAACACAACCCCAAGAGGGCCATTGGGAGGCAACGGCTCCCTTCTGTTTCTCTGCTGACGTTGGCAATCACCTCCCTCAAACCCTGCCAGGCTCTGGGTGTAAAGCTGGTGCAAGACCCTGCTCCACAGGCAGAGCCCAACTGGCTGTGGTGGGGAGAAAAGCCTTTCCTGCCTTCCTAACTAGGGCTGAAGAATAAAATCAGCCCCAAGCAGGCGTTTTGCTTGAAAAAGCCTCTAAGCACGAGGGATGTCACCCCTCCCTCAACGGCACCATGAAGTCTGATTAACAAGACAAGTGCTGCCCATGGTTCCAGTCGGCAGTCAGGAGGTAATGAAGTCTTCAGCTGGCATAACAGGGGCTACCAGCTGGCTTCAGGACAACACGACATGGGGTTTCCAGTTAACCCAGTCACCTCCCTTCTGAGCCTGCCCAGGACATTGCTGGACCCCTTTACCAGAGTCCTCAATGGTTAATTTTAAAAGAGAAGATGACAATATGGATTCCCTCCTTAATTAACAGTTTTATTAAATAACCCATTTCAAATAATAGTTAAATTCTCTAAATTTATATCATTCTATTAACCATAATCTAATCTCATTAACCTTGAAATCCCCAGTCTTAACTACCCAATTCTATACACCATGGTGCTAGCAGCTAAACTAATTAAATGACCTTCAAACTATTTCTCCTTCATGTCTTGGCATTATTTATCTTTGCTCATTGCTCTTCCTTCAAGCTATCACAAAAATCTTCCCCTATGAACTCTGTTCCCACATGTGCTCAGTACTAGATATGCCACAGCTCTTCCTTACAAAATCCGTCAGCGATGTCTCCAACTCTGCTCTAGCAAATATATTCCACCAGCAGCGCCCGTTAGCGTGCTTGCTCCTTGGCTTTCAGTCTGAATACCTGATGCTTCCACGTCTTCATTTATTTTGCTGTCACTCATTGTCGTTTCTCCAAGAAGTCCTTAAAGCAGTGACCTGAGATTTAACTACACGTAGAGAGCTCCCTTTCTGAGCCATAGGTAGAGACATCATGTACCACGATCCTCAAAACTATCCTTCTTAATATCACTCCTTAAGTTCCTCTTTGATTCCCCTAAATTTTGAGCATGTTCACCTCTCCTTAGACTCTCAGGACTGAAGATGCTGTTTCTTGCTGGGCTGATCCAACTGCAACTAAAAACCTTGCTTAAAAGCCATCTCCCGAACCATTTTGTTCGATGAATTTGCAAGAAAAGGGAGAGCTTGGCGCTCTTGCTGCCTGATTTGATAGGGTTGGAGTTATGGCAGAAGAGAAACGTAGATGGTCTTTTTCTATAAGCTGTAGAGAGTTTGCAACTTCCCTGACCTTCCTGCAAAAATCATTTATGGAATAAGCTGCAGTATTTAGAGCAATGAGACTGCGGTCAACAAAGCGGTACATTATCTGGCCTGCATCTAAATTACTTTGTCTAGATAAGCACGATGAACAAAATATATAGGCCTGCAAATACTTTTATTTAGCTCTTGTCTTCCGTTTTCTGGAAGTGAATGCAGAAGCAGATTTCATTTCCCTGGCAGAGGGTATCAGGCTACATATTTTACTCTATCGAATGCACAGGGAGGCACTGGGTTTCAAGAAGGTGAAAGCAAGAAAGCACCACGAACAAAGACGTGTGCAGGTCACTCCAGAGAGCCTGCAGATCAGGTTGAGAAGGAGACATGTTTTAAAGCTCATGAACAGAAAAGCTCCACTTTCTATCATTTAGTTCCTTCCGCATCCAAACACGTTCCTGAATTTCATCTGCCACTTTACTGTCCCTTTGCAGCTGGAGAACTAACCTGGACTTCTATAAACTAGAGGAGGGCTTGGAGGAGGGAAGGAGGTGACCTCTGTGTGGCTGCAACCCTGTGAACTGCAGCCTTGCTTTCTTGATGACATTTCTTTGGACTTGAATCCACGCTGCCATTGTGGAATGCACTTCCCTCTACCACCACCACCACTTGAACACAAAGGTTAGAGCTGCAGCCTTTCAACTGAATTCGTATCTTAGCTGACTAAACAAAGGCCCTTTAGAGGACACCACCTACTAGACTGAGGTCTAAACATCAGGTGAAGAATTTTAAATCAGAAGAACTGCTGTACTGGGTTAGATCAATGGGCCATCCAGGCCAGCATCTCCTTTATGGATGCCAAGGGAAAGAACACGTAGGATCAAGATCTCCCTTGCTCTGTTCTTTCCTCCCAGTCCATGGCCCAAGTTGTTCCTGATGCAAAAGCTGCCTCCAGATCTTAGCAGTCAGTTAATTGCCTGTGGATCTCTTTTTATCAGAAATTCACTTAGTATTTTTCTTGATATCCTTGGACTTCACCATATCTCATGCCAATGAGACCTACAATTTAATTATGCAACGCACAAAGATGCACTTATTTTCATTTCTGTTAAGCTGTTGTCTGATTATTTCATTAGGAATGCCCTTCCTCTAGCAACATGAAAAATAGTATATAGCCTGACATTTTTATACCTTATTTTATAAATCCTGAAGATGTTCCCACTCTGTCCTCTCTTCCAAGCTGCAAATCCTGATCTACTTCTTATGCCTGTGTACAGATGCCATTCTGTGCTACTGATTTTCAAATCTCTCCTAATTCTAAGCAGATATATGGACAATATTTTTTCTGATGAGGGTAGTTAAGTGCTAAAAAGCTTACCTAGAGAGGCTGTGGAATCTCCATGGCTAGAGATATTTATAACTTGACTGGACAAGGCTCTCAGTAACCTCCTCTAGACTCGTATTTATCCCTGCTTTCAACATGAGGTTGGTCTAAAGATCTCCTGAAGACCCTCCAACCTAATTTTTTGCTGGACTCTATGATTCTACTACTACTAAAATTTGTTTAGATGGGGCAGAGGCAGAAACTAATGTCACGTTCAACGTATGGGCCCACCATGCTTTTATCTTCCTACAAAAGAAATGTTTTCTGGAATGTTTCTTGTTTGCTTTCTGATCATTTTCTAGCATTGGATTTTCCTCTCCGGCCTGTGATGAGCAGTAACCTGCTGTTCCCAACGATCTGCTTCTGAGTAATGGCAGTTAATTTTGAGTCCATCATTATATGAGTATAGTTAGGGTTGTCGTTCCTCATGTGCATTATTTTGCACTTGTCAACAATGAATTTCATCTGCCATTTTACTGCCCACTCAGTTCTGCGGGCTGCTCCTGCGACTCTTCATACTCAGCTTGAGATCTGACTACCCTCAACAGCTCTGCAGCAGCTGAAAATAAGGTTTTACTGAATCTGCAATGAAGATAAATGTCTTCACCATTCTGTTTCTTTAAATATGAGTGAAGGGAGTACTCCTGACTGCTCAGATTTCAAGCATTGCAAATATTTCATTAATTCAGGAAAGCCTAAGAGTGAAATAAACAAACCTAGGTCCCATTTACATTACAAAGAGCTACTATACTGCAGGAAGTGGCTACAGCACAGAAGCCCAAGACACAGCTATTACAGTTCAGCACAGAAACACAGCTCAGCCCCCTTGGTGGGCTTTTGCTGCCCCACATGCTGCCATTAGAAGTGCTCTTTGCCCCGTGTGCAACTCTTGCCTTTCTTTGGATCAGACAAAATTGATCGGTTTCTCTCTGGCGCCTGGGTTGAGCAAAATGCCAAGTGACTTTAGTAGAGAAGGTAAATCAGATTTCTAAAGTGCACACTCCTAACAGTCAAAGGGGTTAATAGTAAAAGATGATTTGTTTGGTGAAAATGATTAACCTGACAGCAGTCTCTTTAAAATAAATCAATGTCTTTCATTCGGCCCAGCCAAGGGGTCCTAGGTGGAGAGGCGATCGCTCTCCCCTTTCCTGGGGATGGAGAGATCCCCAGAGCTCACAGCCCCCCCTTCCCTTTGCACAGGTGACGAGACACGTGCCCCCCTCCCCGTGTTCTGCGCTGCAAGTGTTTGGCCGCACTGACCCTCCTTTGAGAGGCAGCTGGTCCAGCCTCACCCTGCAGATCAACAGTCTCTTAGAGATGGCCTGCTGGCACAGCAAGCCTTCTCCAGAGCCTCACCTGTACTCCCTCTCCTGAAAGAGCTGAACAAGACTGGATCTGCCAGACTCTGTCCCGGATTGTGTGTAGGTTCAGTCCCTCGGCAATCTCCGAAGCAGGGGCAGCCGTCAGCAAATCCTGCTTGTTAGCGAATATGAGCACGGGGACTCCACTCAGCTTTTCTTCATCCAAAAGCTCAGCCAGCTCCTATATCATTTACAAGGGAGTGGGGTGAGGGGAGAGAGGGAAGAAAACCTTCAACCACCAGTGGTTGTCTCTAATTAGAAATATATTTAGGGCAAATACTGGAAGAGTGTGTTCCAGTGAAACCTAGATCGTATTATAAGAGAGCAAAAATGTATACAATCATCTCTGCCCAAGGTTCAAAAGCTATTTCTTCCAATTACAGGTTACAAAAAATCTTCATCTTGGTCTGAAATTAGCAGTTGCCTTAAAGGCTACAACTCTGTGTTTTACCATTCCCCGCTCCCAGGAGACCAAAACTGATGAAACAGCAAAAAACATGTAGATGGGCAGCATGAGGAATCTGTCTTCAGTTATTGCCTGACTGGCATTTGCACCTGAGCAGCTGTTGACACCAGTCGTGGTATCTTTGCTAATAATGAGTTTCAGGGGTTTGTTCCAAGTTCTATACACTGAAATTTGAGCAGGAAAGGACTTCTTTTTTTCCCCACCCGGAAATGGCAATCTCCCTCCCCCAAGAAAGTGCTGATGCTTTTGAAGGCCCTGGCTAGCTGAAGACAAGCCAGGTCAGCTTTCCTAGCTGGATCAGGGCTCCATATGCACAGCACACATTGGGTGGCATCTTGACAAATGGGTTTGTTCGTTCAAAACTGGGTGACTCAAAGAGGTTCTTTTAATAGCTCCAATCTGAATCTGCAGTGGATCAACGATGGCCGAAATACTTCATGTCTAGGGTTGTGCAATGGCCTCGTGTGACACAAGCACACGGTCTCAAGGCACTTCCCCACGTGAACATATGACAAACCCAGCAGAACTTGAACCTGTAGGGAGTGCTGGCTTTGCAGGTAGATGGCTACATGAGATTTTTGTGGGCTCCTCATTTAGAATCACAGAATGGTTTGGGTTGGAAGGGACCTCAAAGATCATCTAGTTCCAACCCCCCTGCCCTGGGCAGGGACACCTCCCACCAGAGCAGGTTGCTCCAAGCCCCATCCAGCCTGGCCTTGAACCCCTCCAGGGATGGGGCATCCACAACTTCCCTGGGCAACCTGTTCCAGTGTCTCACCACCCTCATAGTAAAAAATCTCTTCCTGAGATCTAATCTGAATCTTTTTTCTTCCAATTTAAAACTGTTTCCCCTTGTCCTATCATTACACCTCCTGGCAAAGAGTCCCTCCCCAGCTCTTCTATAGGCACCCTTCAGATATTGAAAGGCCGCTGTAAGGTCTCCCCAGAGCCTTTAGCTGCAAAGGTCTCATGCTCTCAGATGCTGTCCTAACATCTTTCATCCACTGACTTGAAACTTTTGGATTAAGACTCCCTGCAGTCGGGGAGATGCTAAACTGCAGTGGAAATCTGACTCCATCCCCCCAAAAGCAATGTTTGGTTTGGAAACCAGGACGAGAGAATGGAGTTATAAACAGAGTTGGCTGGGAATTTTTCAACAAAATAGGTCTTTCATCTGACAAGGCTGATTTATTGAAACCAAAAGGGTTTGTGGAAATATGAGGGGTCCAGGCTGACTCAGACAAGTGCTCTAAGCTTCTACTTCCTCTCCCTCTTTTTTGCCCAATGAATATTTAATCAATGATATAAAATGAAATAGCTCCAACAGGGGAAAGATTCCCCCCACCCCTAGAACAACCAGCAGTTCTGCTGTTAGAGTGTGTCCACGATACTTGAGAGGTGAAAGATCAAGTACCTCCTCCAAATAAGGCAGAACAGAGGGCTTTAAACTAAATCTTCCATTTCAGGGGGGTAAATCTCTTGCTAGCTATTTTGGGACACTGTCACTTTCTGAATTTTACAAAAGAAAGTTCAAAAGTCCTATTTTTGCTTCATCCTAAAATACAAAATGTAACAAAACAACAAAACTTTGCAAAACGGAAATCTTATTTTCTGGCCAGTCCTAGTTACAAAGTTCTTAGTTTTTTTGTTTTGGTTTTTTTTTTTTTTTTCAATTACATCCAAAAGACAATCAAGTCAATATGATTTCCATTTCAACTTTGTAAATAAGAAAACAGGATTCCTCAGGGTCTTGGTTTGGCAAGGTTTAAAGGACTTAGAGAAGTTTGTGCTTTCAGTATTAGGCTCCATTTGCTATTATTGTATAACTTTAATGAAAACCGTTCTATTTAAACGGAATTAGGCTACCTATTTTCCTTGTTTCACATCTACCAAAATAATCTGCATTGATGTTGAAAGGCAAGTCTCTTGAAATGCAAATTTCCCTCATAAACAACAAAATCATTTTCCTAACTTTTGTGAGCAAGGGGCACTCAGAAGCACTGAGTAACTTCAAAGGAAGCTGGGCATAAGTAACTTACCTGACCCGTTTCTTCAAACCTCTTCCTATCTGCACTGTCAATGACATAGATCTAAAAAAGAAATGAGAAGAAAAGTTACTCTTCCCAGAAGACACTCTTCCACTGTATCATGCGCTTAAGTGAGCTGAGGCTAATAATTATGTTTTGGGGCACAAAGACCCATGGTATTATTTATAGCAAATGTTGACAAAACTTCATGACGTTCCGAAAGCAGATAATCCACCTCTTTTAAAGCTGGTGGGGTGGACAACCACGTGTGTAGGATCACAAAGGAGCTGGGGGGCAGTACTGGGGATGCTCTCACCATCTTCACAGCATCTATTATCCAAAGAGAACAGGAGACTACCTGGTATCTTTTCAAATGACCAGCTTACAAGCTGAAGCTGAGTCACAGAAGGGCAAAACCTGGGGAGCCAGACGTGGTCTTTCACCCCAGCAAACTACACAAGCACTGCACTGGTGTGACTACACCATGCTGTGCTCCAGCAGGACACATCAGCTCCTCAACGAGCCACCAAGGCACACAATGGCACTCGGGGGACAGATTAATATACTGGGGACACCGAGTTCCTCTCCACCAGCGATCCTACCACAACCTCCTGAGCAGGTTGAGGAGGAGGGTGGTTGAGAAGGAGGGCTGGATCCAGCCTGTGAGACTCTATCTCCAGCTGCCAGCTTGTCCACCAGGCTGATGGAGAAGACAGGGAGCAGCTGGCTCACAAAGACTGACAGCAAGAGTCCTACCACCCTCTCAGGGTTAGGCACCACATCTCATGGTCCACGAGGAGGTCCCAACCAGACACCTGTCCCCTGGTATGGAGAAGGGTGGATCCCCTGGCCTGCAGGCTTCCCCTGCCTTGGGAGGGGGTCTCACCCTCTCCAAGCAGCATGGCACACACTGATTTCTTGCTGTAAACGCAAACAAGCCTTCTCAGTGAAGGCAGCTGTAGGTCAGCACAGACTAAAAGGCTCCTCCAAGGTCCCCCTAAAGATGTAATTAGCAAGTCCAGCCACCCTCCTTCCCCCTAGCAAGGCTATCGCAGTTCAGAGCACACAAGTATCAAGCTACATCTAAAGAAATGGGGAACCTCAGTATAACACTCAGGCAAGAATACCTTGCTATCTCTTTTTCATTACTTGGTACAGGAATGTTTTTGAAGGAGAAGGGTGCTGGGACAGCAGACAGGGACAGGACTGGTGACAAACACTGAGCATTTTGCTTCCAGTCCCTGCCATTCCCCATCAGTGGTGATTGAAGCTCCTAGCATGTCATCTGCATGCTCTTTGGTGGCTTACAGGGAGCAAGTGTCAGCCTGGTTTTCAGGGAATAGATGAGCACAGCACCCCGTCACCAAGATAAATGGCATCCTCGCAGGCAGTCTCAGCATAAAACTCCACGCTTCCAGGATCATTTTGACCAAATAGTAGGGGGAGGGAAGATCTCTAGCAGCAACATCTATTAAACTGTAGGCACTCCCTTAATGAGCAGCGCTAGCGGTGTCTGAAACGGGACCAAACACGCAGCAGGAGAAGAGGTAACCCAGCAGCCTCGCAGACCTCTCTGCTGATGACCTGGGGTCTGCTGTCCTCCTGGGGCCGGGCTGATGAGCACTGACAGAGGCTGGGGGACACGCGGCAGGGCTGGACGCAGCTGCGTGGGGACACGTCAGCGGTGCCACATGATGGGGAAAGGCCCGTGGGCACAGCGTGACACACAGCCTCTCCCCACAGTGTGAGCCCAACCATGGGCACCAATCCTGCATCACTACGCCTGGTCCCCTCTGCCCCTCCCAGGCATCATAGAATCATAGAATTGCCCAGGCCAGAAGGGACCTCCAAAGGCCATCTAGTCCGACCCCCCCGCAGTCAGCAGGGACACCCCCAACTAGACCAGGTTGCCCAGGGCCTCGTTGAGCCTCTCCTTGAATATCTCCAGGGAAGGGGCCTCAACCACCTCCCTGGGCAACCTGTTCCAGTGCTCCACCACCCTCACAGTGAAGAACCCTCTCCTCATCTCCAGTCTAAATCTGTTCCCCTCCAGCTTGAAGCCATTGCCCCTCGTCCTGTCACTGCAGGCCTTTCTAAACAGGTTCTCCCCAGCCTTCCTGTAGGCTCCCTTCAGGTACTGGAAGGCTGCTATTAGATCTCCCCGGAGCCTCCTCTTCTCCAGGCTGAACAACCCCAGCTCCCCCAGCCTGTCCTCGTAGCAGAGGTGCTCCATCCCCCTGATCATCCTTGTGGCCCTCCTCTGGACCCTCTCCATCAGGTCCATGTCCTTCTTATATTGAGGACTCCAGACCTGCACACAATACTCCAGGTGAGGCCTCACCAGAGCAAAGTGGAAGAATCCCCTCTCTGGACCTGCTGGCAACACTTCTCTTGATGCAGCCCAGGATGGGATTGGCCTTCTGGGCTGCAGCTGCCCACTGCCTGCTCATGTCCAGCTTCTCATCCACCAGCACCCCCAAGTCCCTTTCCTCAGGGCTGCTTTCTAATACCTCACCCCCTAGCCTGTACTGATGGTGAGGATTGTTCCAGCATCCACCCCTCTGCATCCCATTTTGGGGTAGGGAACACAGGCAAAAGAAAAGCAGAAGCTGCAGGGCTGTGGTTGTGCTCTGGACTGTCATCTCTCCTCCTTCAGGACATCTCGGGAAGCTCAGCAACACATGAAGGCAACAGTCAAGTGCTACTTCTCAACTGAAAGGTGGCACCTCCCATGTTACGGTGCTTCTCCAACTGGTGAGGAAGAGCTGTGAGTCCCAACCAGCCAGGCTTTCTCCTGCACCACTCCGTTCCTTGCTAGGGAGCTATTTTGCAAGATGAGAATTGGGAGACAACAGCGCTTGGGGCCAAAGCCACAAAAGCACAGCACAGAGAAGGTAAAGTATGTGCAGAGTGCCTACTTCCAAACCAGAAAGCACTGTGCCAAATAGCTGCAGGTGCCTGTCTGAATATGCAATCAGCCAGATATCCACACCTTATTTGCCTGGGTTAAGCTTCCAAATATCACAGGTGTGTGATGCAAGACCAAGTTCTCATTCATTGGCACCTGCATGGATTTGAATTTGCAATCACTTCCTGCTTTTTAATACCCTTTAGAGGGTCCTTTCTGCTCTGTGAAATACAGTTTTGGAGAAGATAGGAGTAGGGGGTCCTGGGAACTGCAGCATCTCTCATCTCCACCTTCCTTCTATGGCCAGGGCCACACAAGAGCCTGTCTCTGGCTGTGGTGCTTTGTAGCACAATTTGCCAGTTTAGAACAGCCATTAAATACACCACGATGGAGAAAAGGATCTTGAGAAAGAAATTTCCTGTAAAGCTGGGTGTCTCCTTTGAGCAACGGGCCAAAACAAAACCTGGAGTAAGCAGTTGGGCAGAAATTGCAAGTGGTGGGACTGGATGAAGAAATAACAGGAGGGGTAAGTGAGCTCAATTTACAGAGGCACAATTTGCACCACGTTAGTCAGAGGGTAAAATTACCAGTAAACTGGGGGTGAGGGCTGGCAGAAGAGAGAATAGAGCCATCAGCATATGCTTGATCCCAGTTTTGGTGGATATGGCCATAGCAAAGCACTGCACTAATATGGTACCAGCTCCCAGTCTGGGACTGGGTGTCAGCACGGAGTGCAGGCAGGGGAGCTCAGCTCCACGCACGCACCAGTTATTCCCTCTGAACTCACACCACCTCTTCCCCAAAACTGATTCTGCTTCTATCTACCCATTTTCCTACTCACATGAAAAGAAAGGTTTTCCCTATACATTGCTTTAACTGGGGCGGGAGGAGGGCAGGGAAAGCAACTGCTTTCATCTCCTTCAGTCTTCAAATCCACCTTTATTTCTGCACCTCCCATGCAGCACGCACTGGGAAGGGGGGAAGCCCAGTGCAGCTCATTGCCAGCAGAGTCTTCCAGATATTGTTTTGTGGTTGCAGAGTCTCTGCAGCCTGAGCACCTGCCACAGCAGGCAAACACCCCTTAGCTGCTGCTTCGCAGGGTTGACTTTGATCTGCACACCTCCTGCCTCCCCCCACACACAGCTGCAGAGCGGGGACTCGATGGGTGCAGTCACCCCACAGCCATGCCCTGTCCCCCTTCTCCATGGCCACGGAGGAGCACACCAAGTGTGTCCTGCTAGTTTCTCAAACCCACATCTTCCCCCGAGGAAGATCTCATCACTACGCTTTGCAAAAGCAACCAACCGGGTCTATGCTGTGGTGGCTGCCCTCAAACATCAGATTCCAAATTAAGATTGAAAAAGGAAGATCTGCAAAAGAGATTACTGAGGGTTTATTAGTACCATTTAAATAACGGCTTCATTTGGACAGTGTTTTCCAAACCTGCAGGCACAGCCAGGCCCTTCAAGACCCTGACATAAGTCCTTGTTGCACTGATGCTTCTGTGACTGTTTAGTGTGAGGAAGAGGAGGCTGAGGGGAGACCTCATCACTCTCTACAACTTCGTGAAAGGACACTGTAGAGAGGTTGGTGCTGGTCTCTTCTCCCAGGTAATTAGTGACAGAACGAGAGGGAATGGCTTCAAGCTCCAACAGGGCAGGTTTAGATTGAACATTAGGAAAGAATTTTTCACAGTGAGAGTGGTCGGGCATTGGAACAGGCTGCCCAGGGAGGGGGTGGAGTCCCCATCCCTGGCTGTGTTTAAGGGCCATTTAGATGCAGTGCTGAGGGATATGGTGTAGGGGAGGACTTTGTAGAGTAGGGGAGATGGTTGGACTCGATGATCCCAAGGGTCTCTTCCAACCTGGACGATTCTATGATTCTATGTGGGAGTGCACTGAAGCACCTGACACGTTAGTGACTTTGTGTGTGTGACAGGAGGGAGGAAGGGAGAGCTCTCTGAGAGAGCTTCCCGCTTTCCCATGGGAGCCCTGCAGACCTTGCTCAGAATAGCCTTTTCTCTGTTCCCACAGGCAACATTGCTCGGGGTGGGGAGAGGCCTGGAGCCTGCCTTCATCCTGGCACACGTGGCTGCACGTTAGAGGTGATCTTTGAAACTAGTCAGGACAGCACTTGGAGGGTCCCAGGGTAACGTGCTCTGGCATGGAAACACAAAGGTTTCCATCTGCACTGTAAATATAACTGTAGTCATCTGTAGCTAATTATAAGGTAATTACAACTAAGTTGTCAAAACCATTAAAGGAGAGTCTTGTGATTAAAGGAGTAAAAGAAAAGACAAGGGGTCTCTGTATGTCCCTCAGCCAGAAGCTTTCCTACCTGACATAGCATTTAATTCTGCTGTGCCTCAGTTTCCCCAACTAGAAAACAAAGGCAGCACACTGACCTACCTCTACACGTGAGGCTTAAGTCACTAATGCCCATGACAGGCCTTCAGAGTCTCCAGTGAAAGGAGCTATAGATGGGTAAACACCAAGTTATTAATGGTCTTTCATTTGAAGGAGACCGAGATGAGAGGAAAGGAACTGGCTATAACCAGCACCATCCTGTGAAAGTAAAAACATACAACTGAATGGTTTCTCCAAACACCACTGTATTTTTCTTACTGCACCCAACCAATCTTGCCATTTCACTCAGAATAACTCCTGTTACAATGGCAATGGTGTTGCTGAGGACCGGGACATTACATTACTTGTTCTTGAATTTCTGGCTGAGACCTTGGAAAGCCATTGCATGAACACAGCATTCAACTGCAGCCAATACTCACAAGGATATCAGTGTTTTCAAAATAGTTCCTCCAGTACGGCCTGATCTTCCTCTGGCCTCCTATGTCCCATACGTTCAGCTTGAAGCCTTGAGACTGTACACTTTTGATGTTAAAGCCCTGGAAAAAGGCAGAAACAAAGCCACATAGAGCAGAAACCTGAATGGCTGGAGCATTTTCATAAGCTTAACATTAACACCTTATATATCCCATGCCTGCAATGTGCAGCAAGGTGGGCCGGGCAGCCACAAAGATGGATCAGCTGTGGGAGAGGCACTGGTGAACGTGAACACAGCCCCCAAAATATCAGTTTGCCAATATTCTTGGGTCAAGGGTTGACACTGTCATGGCTACGGAGACATACGATGCAGTTAGTGCCCTGGGAGGGCTCAGCAGGGTGGGTGCAGGAAGAGGTGGGAGAGCTGCAGATAAGGAGAAAACAAGGGCGCTGTGAGAAACAGGATTGAGCTTGTGAAAGCTGAGTAGAGAGTCCCAGCTACCACGAAGGCAGAGGTCTCAGCTCAATTCGACACGACACAGCTAATGCCGGGCTTAAAAGAGCAACAGCTGCATGTCTGAAGGGTCCATTTCATCAATTAGAGCACCAATTGAAAGGGCATTCAAGTAGAAAAACAGGATGTGGCGTGGGCTGGCAACGTGCTGCCACACAACCCAGG
Source organism: Calidris pugnax (assembly GCF_001431845.1). Lineage (NCBI taxonomy): Eukaryota > Metazoa > Chordata > Aves > Charadriiformes > Scolopacidae > Calidris > Calidris pugnax. Next base: position 3,480,347 of record NW_015090781.1, read on the forward strand.
GGACTGGAGCTTGGAACTGGGGTGTTGGGGCTGGGAGCCTTGGGAGGCAGCTCCGGGGTGGGGGGAAGCATCTCCCATAGCTCTCTAGCAACCTCCTCTGGTCAACACAGGAGCGATGCTGCACTGCTTCTGATGGGGGACATCCCTGTCCCCAACCCTGAGGCTCAAAGAAAGGGGACCACAGGCATCAGAGAGGGAGCGCTGGAGTATGCAGGACCCTTGCAGTTGGTTGGGTGAAAGATGCAAGGAGACAAGGACTTGCCCAGTGCTGCAGCATCACCTCTACATGTCCCCTGTTGGGCAAGGACAAGGAACAAAGTCTCATCCGTGCAACCCCAGCATGATCCAAAAGCCCTCTGCAGAACTCCTCAGCACTCATCCACTTTTGCACGGCCTGACAGATCTGGCCTGATGCTCTCTGGCTCCTTCAGGGAGCCTCCTCTTATGCAGAAAACACACCAATTTAAGGATGCACCAGGCTCCAGTTGCTCCCCCTTTTACTAAAATACTCTGCTGAATCATGAGTGCTTTGTATAATAAAGCAGGTGGGACCACAAGAACTGCCTTGGGCAGGGAAAGGCCTTCCTCACCTGTGTTGGCGTGATGTGGCTGATGTCCTCAGATGCCAGCTGTTTCAGGAGTGTGGTCTTGCCTGCATTATCCAGCCCCAAGAGGAGGATTCTCACCTCCTGGTCTGGGGCACTTTTCAGTTTACGCAGGATCGACAGTAAACCCTAAATCCACAAGAAAGATGGTAGCTGTTATTTCCCCCCTGACTCTCTCCACCCCTCCCCATGACATGCCCTCCTCCCTTGAAATGGGTTCAGTATGGTGGTGGATCCCAGGACACCTTCCACCCCTTCCTGCAGTCCCTATTCCCATTTCCTCTTCTGCTCCTCTCCCCTATTTTCCTTCACAGAATCATCTAGGCTGGAAGAGACCCTCGGGATCATCGAGTCCAACCATCCACCCTACTCTAAAGTTCTCCCCTACACCATATCCCCCAACACCACATCTAAACAGTTCTTAAACACAGCCAGGGATGGTGACTCAACCCCCTCCCTGGGCAGCCTGTTCCAATGCCCGACCACTCTCTCTGTGAAGAATTGTTTCCTAATGTCCAGTCTAAACCTACCCTGGTGCAACTTGAACCCATTACCCCTTGTCCTATCATCTGTAACTTGGGAGCAGAGACCGACCCCCGTCTCTCTACACCCTCCTTTCAGGGAGTTGGAGAGAGCGATAAGGTCTCCCCTCAGTCTCCTCTTCATCTCAGAGCGTATCGACGAGGTCTCAGACAGCACAAATGTCACTCAGTGGGGTGCATCACGGGCTGCATTGCTCTTGTCACACAGCTGTCTGGCATCAGGAACACAGTTGCCTACGCATATCGTACAGAAGCTGCAAACCAAGTTCTTGCGAGCTCTTCATTATCTTCATCAGAGGGAAAACCCCATTAATTTAATCTCCCTCCTAGTTAACTGCAGGTTACTACGTACCTGACACCAGTTCTTTTCATAGTAACTCCCTGATCATCTCAAACCCCGTTTATCTGCCTAAAACATGCTGGACCCATGGGGCACGTGCAGTTCTGATTCTCAGGATGTAGCACTTAACAACTATCTCAGATCACCACACATCCTGGCTAAGAAAAGCACAGTGGATTTCAGTCATTAGCCAGGCTCAGCTCTCTGAGCTGACAGTATCACTCAGGATTAGGAAAGAGAATATGCAGGTCAGCTCATTTACAACCGTGCACGTTACAGCAGCACACCCAAGCTTTTGTCAGCGCCGCCACTCAGAGACCTGCGCCCCCCCCGAAATGGCTGGAAAAATATTCTGGATCCTGGTGCATAACCAAGAGATGCAAATCACCCCACTTCCCCCCACCTCTCACTACCCAGCCCCACAGGAGAGGGGCAGCTGCATCCGAGGGCACAGGAGCAGGCAGTGAGTCCAGGGTGTCCTTGGACACGTTGCCGTGCTGCTCTGCACCCCCTGCTTGGCAGGGACTGTTCCTGGGAGCCCGAGCAGCACACACCACACTGAGACCCAGCCTGGGGACACAGATGCTCTTGCAACTAATTTGCCTGAGCAAATCCGGGACAGGAATACACCTACAGCCCTTTCTGGAGCCCTCAGGACTCCTGCTTGGTCTCTCCCAGACAATTCCCATGTTGAAGACCCAGAGCCAAGAGCAAAGTTCAAATATCAGCACAAACCTGGGCCCACAGGGCCCCGTCTCTCAAGCTTTTTTTTGTTCTCCCATTTGCAAAACAGAGACAAAGCTTCTTGTCGACCTGCAAGGGTGAATCAGTTAAATGTCACAAAGTGCTTTGTTGCTATGAGGAACTACACCCTCTAAATATTCCTGCTGGGAGCCAAGGACTATTTGAGCCGTGAAGGTTGCTCCCGATCCCCTCCAGATCACGGCAATCAGAAACCTGTCCTCAAGATAAAGAGCTGCAGGACGCGGCACGACTGTCAGGGCTGCAACGCGTAGTTGCAGGGCTGTAGCAGTGCCCTTCTGCCAACTCGTGGAGAGCCCCACCACGGCCATTTGGGAAGCAGGGCTTCTGGCTGCTCATCACACCGCTCTGAGGTGGGGAGGGTCTTGGGAAGGACACGGGGCTACAGGTCGTGATGCCAAAGGTTTCGGTAACGCAGGATGAAAACACACTCAGATTCAAATGCACGTGAGATTCGATCCACCTCTAAGCATTTTAGATTTGTGAGTAACTTAATGGTTTTCCGTTTAATTAGCTGAAAATACATGCAGGAGGTATAAGAAACAGGTGAGAATTTCACTGAATTTTAGAGTTGGAAGGGACCACAGAGATCATCTAGTCCAACTCCCCTGCTGAAGCAGCATTGCCTAGAGCTTGTCAGAGCATGTTACTCAGGAGCTTCCAGGCGGGTCTTGAAAATCTCCAAGGAAGGGGACTCCACACCCTCCCTGGGCAGCCTGTTCCAGGGCTCTGTCACCCTCACCGTGAAGAAGTTTCTCCTCATATTTGAGTGGAACCTCTTCTGTTCCAACTTGTGCCCGTTGCCCCTCGTCCTCTCACTGGGAACCACTGAAAAGAGTCTGGCTCCCTCCTCCCTCAACCCTCCCTTGAGATACTTGTAGGCGTAACAACATTGGGTTTGAAGGGTATCTGTAGCAAGTCGCAGGATTGTCACTGTTGCTGTGTTTTTAAAAAGCACTGTGGAAAGCCGAGGTTCAGAAATTCAGAGCTCGCTCAAGGAAGAGCAAAACTGCAGTCTCACAGCCCGATTTGCAGGCTCAGGGTGTCCCCATCTCATAGACACACCGGTAAAAAACTGGGAACCCAGACCCCACCGAAGAGCTGCTCATGGGGAAGGGGGTCTGCTCGCCAGCGGGTGCCATGGCTGCACGGTGCTGGCACAGTAAATCCCCAAACTGCTTTTAGTCGAAGCGTACAGTCCTGTAACATCCCCGGGGGCCAGATGTTCACAGCTGGCTCTCGCCTGTGGGCCCGTAGCTAATGAATTTGAAGGGCTGCCTTCAGCGCGGGCAGTCGCTGCGAGCCCTCCCAACCCAAGAGCCCCTCTCAGCCCCCAGCCCTGGTTCTGCCCCGCCGAGGGTCCGGGCTCCCACACGGCTGAGGGAAGAGAAAAGGAACAGCCACAGAAATACCTCTAACGCCGACTTATTTACATACACGTCCTGAGTGCCCTTGACATCATTAAAAAACACAAGGTTTAACTGCGCGACTAGCAACACACATTTTCTTTTCACCTGCAGTCAAATTCACAGTGGTGTTTGTTGGCTTGTAAATCCATGGATTTCAGCTCCGTGCGGACAGACCCCACAGGAGCAGGAACTCTAAAATTCACACGTTCTCCCTCCTTTCCAGGGAAAAAACTGAGTTTCCCATTCTTATGGGCCTGACCCAAAGCCAACAGACCCCAGCTAAAGCACTACTGCCGACTGCAGAGAGCTCTGAATCAGGCCCTATTATTTTAGTTTATTGCTCATGGTTAAAAAAAGAAGCTGTTGAAATGCTAATCCTATTCACAGCACCACTCGCTAAGAGCAGAGCAGTGTATCCCAGAGCAGATCAGGATTAGGAGCCTTTTACATTTCAGAATTCTAACTCCAAACTAGCGAGCGCAAAGAAATGTATTACAAAGTATTGCTTATCTACCAGGGAGCAATTCTCAGGGGTCGGGAAGAGGAAGAGTTGTAAATGTTAATAGAGCTTCTCCCATTGTAGACGGATGCTATTTCTGGGCCAGTATGACAGCCTACGAGAAAACGATCAGCATCGTTCCATATTCTACTCAAGTGACACTGCTGCATGGCTGATCACAGGATTATCTGGGCTAGCCAATGGAAGAGAGGATATATATAGAAATAAAAGTATTCTCTAAGGTATAAAGTAAGCTGATTTAAAAGGCTGGAAGACAAGCAGGCCAACATCGAGAAGTGGACTTTATTTCAGTAGCTGCCAGCACAGGTTACACGGCCTGTGTATACAACTTAAATCAAGAGCCAAATAATAATACTGGCTACTATGATTGTTACTATTTTGTAAATAATATTTAAAACTTGCATCCAGCATTCTCCCTCTAGTTAGTGAAGAATTAAGATTAAGGAAAGTCATGCACAGATGGGTTTGTAACATTTTTTTTTTTTTAATTGGTCTTATGAGCACACTGGCTAGGAAGACAAAAAGCATTTCCTGACAGCTTAGTAGACTGGAAAAAATAACTCAGCCGAGTTCCCTGCTGCATGCCACCACTGTGTGGGACAAGCAGCCCTCACTGCACACACACTGATGCACAAGCACTTCTCTGCAGCACAAACACTGAAATTAACTCGGGCTGAGGAGAGTCAGAAAGCAACCCTGTGCTAGTGATGGGAAATGTCAGGTGGAAAGCCACGAAATGGGGAAAATCTGGTGCAAAGCCGATGCTCTGAAGCAACAGGAGAAGAGCAGGCCTTTGAAGCAGGGCAGCAAAATGTCTCAATGCTGTGACTTAACCTGCAGCAAGGAGGGAGGATGCCCAGATGGCAGCCAGGCCAGTGGCACTCACTCACTGGGACGTCCAGGGTGAGGAGCAGGACAAGTTTTGAGCAGAATGGAGACGTCAGCTGGCTGAGGAGCTGCAGAGACAACTCAGAGGAGTGTAAGGGCAGCGTGTCATTTGCACAAAACTAAGCAGACTGCGGCATCTGTAACAGAGAAGGGTACTGCAGATGCTGTTCAGATAATGAAGAGCACAGCGTGGCAGCGCGCACAGCCTCTGCGAAGGGCAGCCACATGCAGCAACTCAAGGCTGGGCACAGTCAGCCAGCAACCGCTTCTTGGTCACCTCTGGGTTAAGCAAACTATGTTTTATATCAGATGGGCTTGTTTAAAAACATCTTTGTCCTTGATGGAGAGGGTTTTCTTTACAAGCACCATGAGGAGACAGACTGATGGGGTCAGCAATGAGGAGACTGCATTTTCCAGACAGCGAGCGGGGACATACAAAAAGGGAAAAAAAAAAAAAAAAAAAAAAACTCCTGACAATTACTATGAAATCAGAGTGGGGCATTAAATTCAGAGATGCAACTAAATGGGCAAGAGCACTCATAAACACATCGGGCATGAAAGCAAAGCTAACCATCTTATTAGCATCCTTCAGAAAACAGGGATGTGTGGTTTTATGAAAGTGTATCATTGCTAGGTTTAAAATACCCCCTGAATTATCAAAGGACTTTCAGTTATAGCTGCATGCAGTAATTCTATTCTCTTAAAAAAATAAAATACAGACATATATAAAAATACAGTGACATTTATAGTCCTAGCTAAGGGTTTTGTGGGTTTATTCAGCTTTAAATCCATGCTGTATATGGGTCTTTTGAACTAGTTGATGCATGTAACTACATCCTGTACCACAGAAGCCGCTGAAAGGAAGATTCACTTTATAGGCCAAAGCAAAAATTGGTTTGGGACAAACAGAGCATTGAGATAATCTGTTTAAATATTGTATCAGATTGGCAATATAAAGCCATAATGGAAAGAACAATTTCCCCTTGTACTGAGGGCTGGATACATAGGGCATGGATAGAGCACGGCCCACAAGCCGCTGCAGAGCACAGTTGATTCCTATTAGGACAGAGAAGTAAATGTATTCTGTTTAACTTTATTAGCCACAGAGCTCAGATAATGAATTTCAAATAAAACCACCCTCAGTCACCAGCAATTGCTTATCTACTAGATGTGGATATTTAGCTGGAATCAAATCAATTCACCGAGAGACAATACAGCCACAAGGCTCAGCACCTCAGCCTGCCACCGCGACCGCATCTCCCCCATCTCTACATCCCTGCGTGGACGCCCTCTCCACCGCTGCTGCAACCACAAGTTACTCGTCTTCACCTTCAAGGCCTTTCCCAACCAAGCACGGCTGCTGTGGAGGTGATGGCTCCTGTCTCCCCACGGCTCGTGATGCCCCAGCCCCACCACTGCTGATCTCCATTCTCAAACCTCTGTGCCTTTCCTACAACCGTGGGAGAAACTTTGCAAAATATCCATAAAACCACCCCATGATTCCCCCGCTAATTCCTTGGCTGCCACACCTACAAGCCTTGATGAGGTTTAGGCAGCCAACCTGCCAAGTTCAAACCTGTCCTGGGCTCTCCTTACTCGTATCACTCAGTTATCGCTCACCTCGGGCAGACCCGACCTCCAGAGAGCGGGGAACATCTCCGTGTTCTGCCTGCACAGCGCCTAGCACGGCTCTGGCCCACTATTTATTTTTATTTAAGCAATTTTGTAGTGGTTCACTGTTTTTAAAGAGTAAGTTAAAGACAGCAGGTGCACTCCAGAGGGCTGTGTTGCCATTCAGAGTGACCTGGACAGGCTGGAGAGCTGGGCAGAGAAGAACCTCATGAGGTTCAACAAGGGCAAGTGTGGGGTCCTGCACCTGGGGAGGAAGAACCCCAGGCACCAACAGAGGTTAGGGGTGGACCTGCTGGAAAGCACTGCTGAGGAGAAGGATCTGGGGGTCCTGGTGGAGAGTAAACTCTCCATGAGCCAGCAATGGGCCCTTGTGGCCAAGAGGCCAATGGGATCCTGGGCTGCGTAGGGAAGAGTGTGGCCAGGAGGTGGAGGGAGGTCATTCTCCCCCTCTGCTCTGCACTGGGGAGGCCACAACTGGAATCCTGCCTCCAGTGCTGGGCTCCCCAGTTCAAGAGAGACAGGGAACTGCTGGAGAGAGTCCAGCGTAGGGCAACAGAGAGGATGGAGGGGTTGGAGCATCTCCCTGATGAGGAAAGGCTGAGAGAGCTGGGGCTCTTCAGCCTGGAGAAGAGAAGGCTGAGGGGAGACCTTCTTCATGCTGACAAGTCTCTAAAGGGGGGGTTGCAGGAGGATGGAGCTGGACTCTTTCCAGTGGTTCCCAGGGACAGGACGAGGGGCAACGGGCACAAGCTGGACCATGGGAAGTTCCACTGCAATGGGAGGAAGAACTTGTTTGGGGTGAGGGTGGCAGAGCCCTGGCAGAGGCTGCCCAGGGAGGGTGTGGAGTCCCCTTCTCTGGAGATCTTCAAGCCCCGCCTGGATGCTCCTGAGTGATGTGCTCTGGGCAGCCCTGCTTTGGCCGGGGGGTTGGACTGGAGGGTCTCTAGAGGTCCCTTCCAACTCTGACAATTCCGTGATCCCATTTCAGAAGGTCATGCAGGAGAAACTAACATGGGGGAGGACAAGGGGCTTACTTGAGCCAAATATCCTTCCTTCAGCGGTGGATATTTGAGGCTACATTTGCCATCCAGGGTGCAATCGTGCGCACACAGAGCTGGAGGGGGGGAGTCCTTCCTGACAACTGCACTGATTAGCTGGTGCCCCAAAGAATGACGTTTGATTACCTTTATCTTCGGCTGCAGAACTGCAAATGTCACTAATGGTCATAAAATCACCCAGTCTTTTTCAAAATACAACCGAAGTAAATTAATCTATTGAGCACGGTTTATTCAATACTTCTTACTCTGGCAAAACTCCCAAAAAATCATTTGCTTGCTGCATGTCTCCACCATATGGTGTCATTCAATGCAGACTTTCTTTCCTGCACTGAAATCCAAAATTTAACGGAGTCGAGTCACCTACAGAGTTTTTTCCAGCTCAAACCCAATAATACAGTTTTCTGTCAAAGAGGTCGTGCAGCACTTTCTGGCTTGGTACATTGACCAATATCAGCATGAGTCCTCCTTTCATAATTAAAATCAAACTCCTCGGGTTTTAGCAAGTTTGAAGGAAGTGTTATGCCCTGTGCAGAGAAGATACGACGCCCAGCACTGGACAATGCCAGCAGTCTTTGTCTGCTCTCAGAACTCAAAAGTTTTGGCCAGTTGCTGGTATATTGTCCTATCTATAGGGACCTTCTCATACCAATGTCTCAGCAATCAGTAAAATAAACCAAAACCATGACATGACATGAACTGTGCTGGGAAACTAAAAGAGCAAGACACTTTTAAAGCTCTTGAAAGCTTGTTTGTTTTGGTTTGGTTTTTTTAACAGGGACATTTCAGACAGTGAGGGACTAAAGCAAACTTCTGGGTATGAGTCCACCTACAGCAGGCAACAGATAGATGCTGGTTTGGCTACAAACATGACCTCCAAACCAGGAGGAAGATGCCTTACTACACATTTAGCTATGCTGGTATTTCATCCTCCCCACCGGATCTGCCTAGCGTCAGCTACACAGTCCATGACTCAGTTTCCTCAACTGTCAAGTGGGGGCCATGCTCTGACATCCCCAGTTTGGACACAACGATGTCATCTTCTATCAACGGTTTTAGAAAAAAATCTCTGGCCATCCTCCGGCCCCTGCCATCTGTCAATAACATACCACCCCCCTTGCTAAAGATTGTTATTGTAGTGATGAGGAAGCCACAAGCTCTGCTTCACACAGCATTTCCCAAACTTTGGAAAGCTGTGTCTCCTTTCATGTCGCAGCCTCCCCTCGCCCTCGCTGGGCGCCCACCGCAGATGCTGCTTAACGGCGCCAAAGTCTTCAGCGCTGCGCATCCCTCGTGCTACACAGTTTTATGGCTCATCCTTTCCCTCCGTGCTCCACCTCTGACCTTCCACCACCCCTGCCCCACAGCTGGGAGAGACGCTGGTGTGCTCTGCAGGAGGAGACACTTCCCCTCTGTACTTACTCACTGGGATGAACACCAAAATAATTTAAATATCAGCATTAACCCTCTTATCTCTGGAGCTGGAGCAAGTCATCATTGAAGGGAGCTTAAGCACTTCCCAACGCAATCACGACACGCCAGGAACACGCTCACGGGCAGCTACCACAGCTCAGATGACAAGCAGTAAATCATTACATCAAGCTGTCTGGATCATTTTTGACTGCTGACCCACACCCCCAGGCTGCCATAGCTGCCTGGGATGTATTTGCTGGTATTTTCAGAGAGTTTCTACCACTAAAGATTATTCTGCTTTAGCAAAAGTTGAGAATCTAGAGAGACAGTAGAGAGCTCCGCAGTCCTCTGCCCAGCCCAGCCAGTCCACCAGGCACCCCGAAGCGCCACCCACCCTGCCTGAGAGGCTGCAATTCAAAAAAACAACTCCCAGAAATGGAAAATAGACAAAGAGGCAGTAAAATGTTGTATCAAATAACACGAACACTGGAAAACACCCAGTCCACCCTCTCCACACACAAAGCGCTCGGATAACAGCGGCCAGATCCCAGACTACACCAGCTTATCGGGACATCACAAGGCAGAAGAGGAGATTTGGCCAGCAGCAGCTGCAGGCCAAATGTGTCCCACAAAGCACTGCACTGCTGGAGGCAGCTGCCCTCATCTTTACAGCAGATGTCCCTCCTGTGATGGCTTTGGTGTCTGGTGTGACATGCTCCATCATCAAGTGATCTAAAATAGAGCAGATCCCCACAGACCTTATCTCAATCTCTCTCCCTGTGGCCCAGCAGGTGGGGACACAGCCAGGATTAATCCAGGGAAGATGAGGAGCTGCCTTTGCTGCTCTCGCTTACGCCTCCTTTCCATCCAAGGGGACACATTCATGGTGTCCCCTTGCATGAATCCACAGAATCACAGAATCCAGCTTATGTTCAGAGGACTCCCGGACAAAACACAGCTTTGCCCTTGGAGAAGCTCTTTCCCCATTGCTATTTTCTTCTGCCTGTGCTCTCTGCACATGCTGCATCTTCAGCAGCAGCTCCCCCACAGCTCTCTCTTTACCACCCCTCACCCAGCAGCCCCAACCCTTCCTTCCAGTTCTCACTGGACTCTGCCAGCATCCCACCGCAACTACTCTGGAACCTAAACCCAGACTGTTTCCACCACCCCAATCCATCACTCAACCTTATCCCAACCTCAATTCAGAGTACATTACACCCTCACCACCCCACCAGTCTTCCAGGATTGCCCTCCACCCTAACCAGATCCTTCACTGCACTCAAGACCCCAGTTCCTCCCTTTGGTCCACATTGCTCCCTCTCAAACAAGACATTTCTCCCCTTGAACACTTCTTTCCTTCCTGGGTCCTCTCTTTCTCAAATCAGTATCAAAACTCCACTTCCAGCCCTTCCTGCACTGTATTCTTAACTATTCTGTTCAACCCAGACTGTCGCTCATCTTCTTAGTCTCTAGCAGAACACCCCCAGAGCACATAACGTCCCAGCAAACTGTCCCAGCCAGCCAATGTTGACTGGGTTTTCCCAGTGACTCACCAGACTGTCCATCCCACCCAGCTGGCAGGTTTCTTTCGGTCCCCGAGCCCTGTGCCTCAATCCTGTCCATCCCTGAACACCCAACCTCTTCAATCCAGTCTTTCTCTGCCATGACTGAACACCCTTTCTAAGGCTGTTCCTCAACAACTGGCTCTTCTACCTCAGCAAGCTCTCCTATACCTCCCTCAACTCCTGTAGCCAGGATCCAAGCACCTTGGTGGGATTGTCCAGTGTCCCTTCACAGTCACAGATGCTCCCAGACTCTCCACAATTAATCCCTGAACACTGTCCTCCATCTTCACCAGTCTCCTCCATTGCTCCTTCCCTCCTCTGGCCAAGTGGGCCACTGCCATCCTGCTCCCCAGCCCTCCCAAGCACCCAACCCTGCAACGTGTCTCCCACACCGTGACAGAATCAACCCCAGGCAGGCTGACCCCATCCCAACAAAGTCCCACCCCTCCCCTAATAACATCCACAAACCTCCCAGCATCTGCCAGGACCTGACTCGACCCCCTTCTCCAGTCCACCATAGCCTCCAGCTCCTACCAGGATCTCCTGTAGCTGGAGGCCCCAAATTTACACCGTCCCCAGCCCTAGAGGCATCCCTTGGGCTGCGTGCCCCTGGCCCCCACGGCCCCAGGCCCCCATGCCTGACCGGATGCCCCTGCCCTGCCAAGCCTGCGATGCCCCAGGCCCTGACGCTCCCCTTGAGTGAGCACCCGGTGATCCCAGGCCTGCCAGACCCCCCGGGTGGGCTTCGCCAGCCTTCCCGGTCCCAGCCCTACCAGAGCGCTTGGCGCGAACCCCGGCCGGGCAGGCCGGCCCCACGGCCCGGGGCCCGCCGTGCCCCCGGGAGGGTGTCTCTGGCCCCCATTACTCCACGCTCCCCCGCGGGGGGCGCCCCCGGCCTCAGCCCCGCCACGCTGGGCCTTGTACTGCCCGCCCGGGCCGGGCCCCGCCGTCCCCCGCCCCGCTCACCATCCTCTGCGCGGCTCCGGGGTTACCATGGGCAACTGCGTCACACACACGCCGCCGCTACGTACGGCGTCACCGCTTCCCGCCGTACGTACGGAACGTGCTGACGTCAGGCGGGAGGGGCGGAGCTCGGCACGGCTGCCCGAGCCTGGCTCCGCCCCCTCAGCCCCGGCGCGTGCGCACAAGGGGGCTGGGGAGGGGGGAGATGGGCGCGGCCGCTCGGGTCTCTGTGATTGGCTGAGGGCGGCCACGCGTCGGAGCCCGCGGGGGCAGG
>NW_015090781.1:3492884-3504318 GCF_001431845.1 Calidris pugnax
GGACAGGGCAGAGCGGGGCAGGGCCGGAGGTGTGCGGGGTGGGGTAGGACCAGGGGTGTGCGGGGCAGAGCAGAGCAGAGCGGGGCAGGGCAGTGCGGGGCAGGGCTGGGGCTGTGCGGGGCGGGGCTGTGCGGGGCAGGGCCGGGGGTGTGCGGGGCAGGGCAGAGCGGTGCCATGCGGGGCGGTGCCGTGCCGTGCCAGAGGTGTGCAGTGCTGGGGGTGTGCGGGGCAGTGCCATGGGACAGTGCGGTGCCCCAGGGGTGCAGTTACCGGGGGCTGTGCGGTGCCCTGGCGGGTGTGGGCAGTATTTGGGGGGGGGACAGGAGAGTGCAGTGTGCTGCTGTGGTGGCAGGCAGTGCTGTGAGGGGACATTCGAGGGGGGTCATTCTCCCCCTCTGCTCTGCACTGGGGAGGCCACAACTGGAATCCTGCCTCCAGTGCTGGGCTCCCCAGTTCAAGAGGGACAGGGAACTGCTGGAGAGAGTCCAGCGTAGGGCAACAGAGATGATGGAGGGATTGGAGCATCTCCCTGATGAGGAAAGGCTGAGAGAGCTGGGGCTCTTCAGCCTGGAGAAGAGAAGGCTGAGGGGAGACCTTCTTCATGCTGACAAGTCTCTAAAGGGGGGGTTGAAGGAGGATGGAGCCGGACTCTTTCCAGTGGTTCCCAGGGACAGGACGAGGGGCAACGGGCACAAGCTGGACCATGGGAAGTTCCACTCCAATGGGAGGAAGAAGTTGTTTGGGGTGAGGGTGGCAGAGCCCTGGCAGAGGCTGCCCAGGGAGGGTGTGGAGTCCCCTTCTCTGGAGATCTTCAAGCCCCACCTGGATGCTCCTGAGTGATGTGCTCTGGGCAGCCCTGCTTTGGCCGGGGGGTTGGACTGGAGGGTCTCTAGAGGTCCCTTCCAACCCTGACAATTCCATGACTCCATGCCATCCAGCAGAGTGCAGGGGACGCAGTGCCGTGCCCCCTGCACAGGAGTGGGGGTGCAGACAGTTCCCAAGCTTGCAGGGGGGGGCCATGCATGACAGTGCCATGCAGCCCTGTTGTGGGGTAGCCCATCTCTGCAGCACCATCCTACCCCAGGGAGGGAGTGCTGGGTGCTGTGGGAGGCAGCGCAATTTTGGGGACCCCATGCAGGGAGAGCAGCGTGTGAAGGAGCACACACACCCCCCCCCCAGCAGCGGAGGCGCAGGAGACTCCCAGGGCTCGGGGCTGCTGAAAGTCCAACTTCCCCGTTAAATATAAACCTGCCATGGCTCTCGCCCAGTGAACCGCTCCCTGTGGCCCTGTGGCCGGCAAGTGAGGCAGGATCCTCCCGAGCCGCCTTCCTCCCCTTGCCCAGACCCCCACCAAAATGGCCACCGTCCCCCTTGGCTTCAACATCGACGCCCCACGCTGGGACCAGGGCACCTTCGTGGGACGCCTGAAGCATTTCCTCAACATCACCGACCCGCGGACGGCGCTGGTGTCGGAGGAGGAGCTGGACCGGGCCAAGGCCCTGGTGGAAGGCTGCAGGTGAGGGGCTGGGGTGCAGCCATCGAGAAGGTGCCATCTTGATGCCCACCAGGGCCACGGGGGAATGGAGGTGGCCCTTCTCCAGCCAGCATGCCAGGACCTAACCTCCACCGGGGGTGGTTTTGGCAGGGGGGGGAGGGTTTCCCAGGCTTCTCCCAGGAACCTCAAGCTGGGACAATTTTCCCTCATGGGAGATGTTTCCTCTGCCTTTCATGTTTGGTGCCCAGGGCATGGGGGCTGGTGGTCCTGGGAGGCGGTGGCTCTGTGGGGCTCCCCCGTGACGGGCTCTGGGGCTTGCAGGGCTGGGCTGGTGCCACCAGGAAGCAGCCAGGAGCAGCTGCTCTATGCCAAGAAGCTGTACGACTCGGCCTTCCACCCCGACAGCGGCGAGAAGATGAACCTCATCGGGAGGATGTCCTTCCAGGTGCCGGGGGGCATGGCCCTCACCGGCTGCATGCTCCAGTTCTACCGGTGAGCTCCTGGGGATGCAGCCCTGACAGCCCCCAGCCCCTCGAGGGGTCCTTGATGGCCAGGGTACGGCCAATCTGCCTTCTGTGGGGCTGGCCATGCCCATGGCTGCCGTACCTGCCTGTGTCCCATGGCCAAGCCCCGTGTCCCTGTGCCCTGTCCCTGTGCCCAGCCTGTGGCAGAAGCATTGTGGGCCCTCCTGGCCCCTGGTATGGCTGGGGTCGGTCTTGCTTCACCCTGGGCACTCAGCTTAGCTCTTTCCAGAGCTGTAATGATTAACACAAGTCCTGTATGGCTGCTGCTCGTGCTCCATGGACCCTCATGGCTCCTCAAACCAGGAACCAAACATGTCCCCAGGGCTAGATTGCTGCAGCATCTCCACCCCTTGCCAATCTTCCCCCCTGCATTTCCTTTCTGAAACGGCTGCTGGGAGGGGAGCGATCCTGTCCCCAGCACAGGGGCTGTGTGGGACAGACACTGCCTTTCCCAGTGGGTCCCCGTCCCATCCCACCCCTGCTTGCTGGTCTGGTTTGCCGGTTGCCAGTGAAGTCCAGCCTGGGTGAGAGACCTCCTGGTGCTGATGGGTCACCCTCTTCCCAGCCCATCTCCACCCAAAGTTTGCTGAGACCCATGACTCCCCGTGTCCCCTCCTGTCCCACCTCAGTTTCACTGAGACATCAGTAGGAACTCAGGCATCGTCCTGGTCACCCCCAAAGCCATCTCTGTCCCCTTGTGCCCCCTCCTTGCCGCTCCCGTTGACAAAGGCTTATCTCAGCCCGCAGGATGGCTGCCACCCTGCTGAGAGCAGGTCTCCCACCCCTGGCCGAGTGCCCTGCAGGGTTGGTCCCCCTCCTGTGCTCCCCAAAGCCCCGTGGCAGCCAAGACTCCTGGGGTCATTTCCCAGCTCTGCCACTGGCTCGTAGCTTTGCCACAGTGCCTCAGTTTCCCTTGTGAGACACCATGACAAGAGTATTGAGGGCATCTTGGCTGTCTCTACACGAATCTTGGCCACGGGCACAGACCAGGTGTCCCTGATGGCCCTCGGGAGCTCTCCCATCCCTTCCCTCTGCAGGACAGTGCCCGCCGTGGTTTTCTGGCAGTGGGTGAACCAGTCCTTCAACGCCATCGTCAACTACACCAACCGCAACGCCGCCTCTCCCATCTCGCTGAGGTGAGCGTGCCCTGGCGCAGGATGGGGACCCTCTATGTTGGGACCCCCCTGATGCCCCATAAAGACCCTCTGTGCCCTGTCTCAGGCACCGAAGGAATGAGATTGAGTCAAACTTGGGGTTTCTGTTCTCTCCTTTCTTTGGAAATCACTCTCCAGGCAAATTGGGGTGGCGTACATCACAGCCACCGGTACGGCCCTGGCCACCGCAGTGGGACTCAACCTCTACACCAAGGTACGTGGAAGCTGGGGCTGGGTGAGGCAACTGGCCTCATCCTGCCCTCCCACACTGATGCCAGCCTGTCTCCTGCAGCGAGCACCCCCCTTGCTGGCCCGCTGGGTCCCCTTTGCGGCCGTGGCTGCTGCCAACTGTGTCAATATCCCCATGATGCGGCAACAGTAAGTGCCATGCGTGGCCAGGGTGCTCGAGGAACCTGGCTTCCTCTGAAGGCAAGCCAGTGGCCACCAGGCTCCTGGGCTGCCTGGTCGCCCTGCCATGGTTTCCCATCCCAGGAGGGGGTGGGAGTATGGGAGGGAGGTGACATGGGGTCTGCGAGCTTGTGGTGCCAAGTGGGGTGGCTCAGCCTCTGCCCGGAGCAGGAGAGGGATTTGGGGCTGAGGATCTCTGTTCTGGTGTCTGGGCTGGAAGATCCCTCAGACCCAAAAGTCTTCTCCATGTGTTCACGGGATAGCCCCAGTGGATGATGTCCTAGTGGTGGGACTGCCCAGATGGGGCCCACGTGGAGACCTGTGTCTGCTGCTTAGGGTCCTCTATGGGTGATGGCACAGGGAGGTGGGGTGTTGTCCTGGGGACTGTCCCCTGGCTCGACTGCAGGTCCCAGGTGGGTGTCCGTCCATGGGACAGCTGGACCCTGTTCACAGCCATGCCCTGAAGATGGCAGCATCGGCTGGGCTGGGGACCATGGCACCCCAGGGTGATGGAGCCCTGTGCCCCGGGGACAGGTCTGGGGGTGGTGGGGGCTGCTGTGCCAGCACAGCACAGATGATGATGGCATCCCCTTGGCATCCCTTCACCCCATTGTTGTGTCCTCACGCTTACCCGACCATCCCATCCCCACTTACATCTGCCTGTCTCCTCCAGGGAGATCATCAATGGGGTGACAGTGACAGATGAGGACAACAACGAGCTCGGCAGCTCCAGGGTGAGTGTCGGGATGGATGTCCAGGTCGGGGGGTGGTGTGGTGTGTGGTGGGGGCTCACCCACTACTCTTGCTTGCAGAGGGCAGCGGTGAAGGGCATCGCGCAGGTTGTGGTCTCCAGGATCACCATGGCAGCACCGGGCATGAGTGAGTGTGGGGTGGGAGGGTGGGGGGCCAGTCCAGGGGCTCCCCCAGGACCCGCCACCTTGCCCTCCCTTGCCTCAGTTTCCCCCTGGGAAGGAGAGGGAGGGTGGTCCTGCATCCCGGGTGGTGTTTGGTCTCATCTCGCTGATGGAGCTGGTCCCTTCATCCTGCCATTCCCATCAGAGTCCCCCAAGCTCCCAGCCCTCCCCATCCCAGCCCATGGGGGATGTGGGGTGCTCCCATGGTGGTTGGGGCCCACAAGGACACCTCTCACACTCTCTGGCCCTGACTCCTCACCCCACATCCCCCTGCTATCATGGACCCTTGCTGTGCCACAAGCCTGGCAGGAGGGATAGGAGCACGAGGAGTAGAGACTGTGCTGTGGGGACGATGGATGGATGGGGGTCCTGTGCCAGATCCCTGCTGTGAGCAAACACCCAGTAGCCCCCAGCACAACCAGCCGCTGCCACGGCCTCTGGGAGGAGGGTCCTGCTGGGGCAGTCCTGCAGGATGGCTTGTGGAGGGGCCCTGACCTCTTCTTTCTGCACCCAGTTATTTTGCCCATCATCATGGAGCGACTGGAGAAATACCCCTTCATGCAGGTGAGCCCACATTTCTCTTGCCATGGTTTTTCAGTGGGTCCTGCAGTGCCCCAGCCCTGCTCCCCAGCTGCCAAGATGCTGGGGATACAATGTTGGGGGGGTTGCAGACCCTGGCTTGCTCTCATAGAATCATATGGGGTTGGAAGGGACCTCTGGAGATCATCTAGTCCAACCCCTCCACCGGAGCGGGTCTACCTAGAGCACATTGCACAGGAACCTGTCCAGATGGGTTTTGAATGTCTCCAGAGAAGGAGACTCCACCACCTCTCTGGGCAGCCTCTTCCAGGGCTCTGCCACCCTCACAGGAAAGAAGTTCCTCCTCATGTTTAGGTGGAACTTCTTATACTCAAGTCTGTGCCCATTCCCTCTTGTCCTGTCACTGGGCACCACTGAGAAAAGACCAGCCCTGTCCTCCTGACACCCTCCCTTTAAGTATTTGTATGCATTAATTAGATCTCCCCTAAGCCTTCTCTTCTCCAGACTCAAAAGACCCAAGTCCCTCAGCCTCTCCTCTCCCCCCTGTTCGAGTCACCAGTACACCAAAGGTCTCAGGTGACATGGAGAGGCCGTGGGAGGGTGGAAGGGGTTGGTGGCATCCCAGAGATGGTGGGCATTCAGCCCTGTTGAGGGGAGAAGACTCTCCACGCCATGAGTGGGGCTTACTGTGAGGGTGGGGACTCACTCCTGGCTCTTCCCTTGCAGCGGATCCGGGTTCTCCATGGACCTCTGCAGGTGCTGCTGTGCGGGGGCTTGTAAGTATCTCACTGCTCGAAAGCCCATGAGTGCCCAGAGCGTGGATCCGAGGGGTGCTTGAAATCACCCCAGAAGGAAAACCTCTTTCCCAGCAAGGGATTGCAAAGCTGCCTGCCTTTCAGCCTGGGCTTTTCCCAGTTATTGGGAGTTCTGGGGCACAAGCAGCATCCCTTGGGCTGAGATCCCCATGGCTGCGATCCCCAACACTAACACTCTGCCCCTCTCTGTCCCACAGCCTCCTGTTCATGGTGCCGACAGCCTGCGCCCTGTTCCCACAGAGATGGTACCTGTCCCCCTGTTTTCTCCTCCTTTGTGGGACCTCGGGAGCCTTCCTCCTCCCCTAGCTCTTCTCTGCCCATCCCAGGAGAAGCATGATGGACAGCCACCCTTCAGCCTGAGACAGCACCTGCCCTGGGCAGCAGGAGAGCATGTGCCTCCCCTGCTCCGTGGGCTCTGTGCTGGGAGCAATGGGAGATGGGTGGTGGGTCTTGACGTGAGCCTGAAAGATCCCAGGGACTGCAGGGGACCTCAAATGGCAATGGGAAGGGAGGGTGGCCTGACCAGTCGTCAGGGAGGAGGATCACGGATCTCAGTGTCTATCTGCTCTCTCTGTAGCTCCCTTGCGCTGGCTGACCTCGAGCCGGAGCTGCGTGAGAGCATCGTGGCCAAACACGGGGACAAAGTGCCGTACGTCTACTTCAACAAGGGACTGTGAACAGAGACTACCTCAGGAGCCACTGTACTCCTCCAGCCCCCTGCCACCACCAGCCCCCATCCCCTGAGCAGGGCTCAGAGGCACAGTCCAGCCAGACCTGCCCCCCAACCCAGCACTATCTCTGCTGCCTCCTTCCCCCAGAGAGGCAGGATCTGGCTCTGTGTGCCCAGTTTGCAGCACTTTGGCTTTTCCTGAGCCACCCCACCCCACAATCTGGTGCTGGACATATCCCTGCCTCCCCATGTCCCTCTTGCCCTATACTTCCCGTGCCTTCCTCCTGCCCTGCGCAGGAGGATCTGCCCAGCCTGTCTGAGCCCCAAATGGTCACTGGGTTTGGCCCCACAAGGCATCAGGACCTCTCCCTGGGGCTCAGAGCACAGTCCTACCTCTGAAGGCAGGTGCCCTGCCATCCTACCAGGAACCAAATCACTTTGCTGCCTTAAACCACCACAAAAGCCTCTTACCAAGAGCTGGATCCCGCCTTGGCAGGTGGGAAGGGACCTGTCCCCTCTGCACAGGGAGCACCCCAAAGTCCAGGGACCAGTGCTTGGACCATGCCTGCCTTGCTCTCAGGTTCAGGTTTTATTCACTTTGTGATTGTCACAATCAAGGAGAGAAATAGCCAATTGTTTATAAGCTCTAGTTTTTGCAATCTACCCATTCCTCTAAGCACAAGAACCAGCCATCACCCTTGTCCTGCATCTCACTGTCCCCATGGTACGACAAAGGACCTGTAGCCTTGGGGGACTATTCACTATGGGACCCCTTGGACAAGGGGGAAGGAGACACAGGAGTCACAAAGCTGTTGGCATGTTAACTCAGGCCCTGAACAACAACACTGCAAATGACAGAGAGGTGGGCTGAAAAATAAAATGTGATGATTTTTAAAAAACAGCTGTGGGTATTGGTTTTGGCTAGTCGGGCACCAGGGTGAGGGTGAGCACAGGGGCCAGGAGAAGGAGGAAGAGCCGTGAGGGTCTGCAAGGGCTATCATGAGCCCTGAAAGCCTTGGGCATCCCATGCAGCCTTCCCTGAGAGGGCTTCAAACAGTCCTGCGGCAAGTGACAGAGAGAGGTGACAGTGCTGTGTTCATGGTGACTCTGGTCCTATTGGGGGATGACACTGGAGAACCCTTCCTACACCCATTGACCCTTCCTACACCCATGGGTGCTCTTTGTCTTCTTGGCCAGGCAGCATTTGCATGATGCTGACCCGAGTCTGTCACGAGGCCTCTCTCACCCCGAAGAAGAGCAGCTCGAGTTTGCTGCAGACTATTTTTGGAGGAGGAAGGAGCCCCAGAGTTTAACCCAAGTCCTGGGCTAAAGTCCTGGCCCTCAGCCACCTACATCCAGGCTCTCTGTGTGCTAATGAACATCCCTCGGTGGGAGAAGCATCTTTCTAACCAGCTGTGTGATGTGGCTCCTCGGAGAGTCCTATGGCCCAGCAGATGGTCCTCACTAGTCCCTCCAGCCACAGATAGGTTTCAGACCCCAGAGGGCAGCAGCATCCTCACATCAGCCACATGCCCGAGTGGAGACACAGGGTCTGCAGCTGGAGAGGGCTTTTTGGCATTCACCGCTCCGCTCCTGCAAAGAGAGCGGCCAAACCCAAAACGTACTTCTTGAAGGGCCAAGCTGCATCCACGGTAGGTTTGCTTCTGCCCAAGCTTGCACCAGGCAGAGGATAATGTCTCCAGCCGCATGTAGCCACAGCTAGAAAGCTGCACAAGAGCTCTGAAATAATTAATAGACCAGCAGAAAGTAGGGAAACATGTTCAAACTCGTGCATCTGTTCCCTGGGCATTATTAGATCTCTTGTTAATGTGCAATTAAAATAATAGATAAGCACATGAAGTGTAACAGATGTCACTCCTGTTGGGAGTGGGAAGAAGCCACCAGAGACATTTCTGCTCCCTGCTTTTCTTAAGCTCCTTAAGAGAAGCTGCTCTTGCCCTACACCCAAAACTGCTTTGAGCACTTCCAGACAAACACCTGTAGCAGCCTGGGCTGTATTTGGGTCCAAGGTGCCTCTGGCACACTCGGGAGCACAACGATGCTTGTAAAACCATAAAACCATGTGCCGCAGCACCCTGAAACTGCCACGCTCTTGCTGCTGACCCTTCCTGCGCTTGCAGTGCAGGGGTTCCTAGGAGAGCAGGGCAGCAGCCACCCAACGCCAAGGCAGGGACCACAGTGGGAAAGCCTCAGAGATTTTGTCACTCCTTTTTTCCTGTCCCCAGCTATACTGGAGGGATGATGGAGCAGGGGACCCTCTGAAGAGCTATTGCCACCTTGTGCCAGCTCTCCCTCTGCCCTGGGGAGCGGGACATGGTGCAGTTCCTTGCTCTTGGCCAGGGAAAGAGGGTTGCTCTGGGCTTGGAGATTCGGCAAGCCATCCTCAAGCCAGATCTCCCCCCCTCCCAAGCTTATAGCGGTGGATTCCGTCTTCAGATCGACATGGATTTATGCCAGCTGACAGTTTAGCTCAGCGGGGTTTCTAGGTTTCTAGGTTGTAGCTGGAATCTCCCCCAGAGGATGCAAGTCATCTCAATGGCTCACGTCGCCAGGGTGTTGGGAGACGGTCGCCACAGCTGGTGCCTGCCTGCACACCCCAAAACTGCAGTAACTCCCCAGCCTGCCTTGGTCTTGCCAGGGAGCAGAGAAGTCACAGCCAGGCTGCGGACAGCAAGTCCCCGTGCTGCCAAGGGTGGCTCTGGCCAGCCCTGCCTCCATTTCCCATTGCTGCAACAGGAAGGAAACCTCATTGCCAGGAGTCAGAGACGGACTCATTCCTGTTTGGGAAGAGCCGCAAGTGTTAATTGCTCTCCAGCAATGAGTCACACCTGATCTGGGCTTGTCCTGTGCTCTCTTGTCCTTGCTCCTGTGCACTCGCTGCCTTCTCCCTGCTGTGCCTCTAATTTCAGGGCCAGCTGGAAACAGGAATAAAGCTCCTTTAATAACTGTGCGTAGCTGAAATGTCAGTGCTGCAGCGTGTTTATAACCTCCCTTCAAATGATAATCAGACCAAAGATGTCATGTTGGGCTGCAGCAGAGGCCAGGGAGGGGCTGGGAGGGGAAATGGGGGGCTGGGGTCTCCTCTGAGGCATCATCAGCCCCAGCAGGCAGGCTTGGCTCACTGCTCCTCACCCAAAGGCCGGTGGAGGCTGGTGAACGGGCTGCCTACAGAGACAGGAGCAAGCAGGTTGCACATGTAATGGGTTAACATCTACTGGGGAGCTGATCCAGCGGGGTTAGGTGTGCCCCAAGTACTGCCCTGATTGAAAAATGCCAGGGTAGGAGATAAGCTGCTAAGTCGATTATTTTTCTTCTGGCTTTTCTTAACGTGTTATCTGAGCATCTGATAATGCCAATCCGGCATGGAGGCCTGGCATGCCGAGAGCTGTGGTGTGTAAACCCTCAGCCACTGCCCCAGAAGCACAGGCCACCTCCCCTGAGTTGTGAATTAACCCCAAACACTGGTGCCCTCACTCTCCCGGGGGGTGCAAGCCCAGGAGAGGGACCACTGTGTGGGGACACCCTGGCTCCTGGCCACGGTGGCAGACCCTCTTCTCCACACTTCTCCCATCTCCGGACAGGGCTGGCACTGACACCTTAGGTCTTGCACTTGCACCCAGAAGGCCAATCCCATCCTGGGCTGCATCAAGAGATGCGTTGCCAGGAGGTCCAGAGAGGGGATTCTGCCACTTTGCTCTGGTGAGACCTCACGTGGAGTATTGTGTGCAGGTCTGGAGCCCTCAATATAAGAAGGATATGGACCTGATGGAGCGGGTCCAGAGGAGGGCCACAAGGATGATCAGGGGGATGGAGCACCTCTGCTATGAGGACAGGCTGAGGGAGCTGGGGTTGTTCAGCCTGGAGAAGAGGAGGCTCCGGGGAGACCCAATAGCAGCCTTCCAGTACCTGAAGGGGCTACAGGAAGGCTGGGGAGAGTCTGTTTACAAAGGCCTGTAGTGACAGGACAAGGGGCAATGGCTTTAAGCTAGAAAATAGCAGATTTAGATTGGATATTAGAAACAAGTTCTTTCCTGTGAGGGTGGTGGAGCACTGGAACAGGTTGCTCAGGGAGCTGGGTGAGGCCCCTTCCCTGGAGATATTCAAGGAGAGGCTCGACGAGGCCCTGGGCAACCTGGTCTAGTTGGGGGTGTCCCTGCTGACTGCGGGGGGATCAGACTAGATGACCTTTGGAGGTCCCTCCATCCCGGACCATTCTACTTGAATCTATTTGTATTGGAAAGTCCAGCCCCATGCCGCTGCCGCCATTTTCGCACCCTCTGTGCATCAAGCTCCCCGGTGTGTCTCTGTGGGGGCACTGGGAGGAGGCAGAGCAGGAATCACCCTACCTGGGTGTCACCAGGTGAATGGGGAATGAGTGCCTGGGTGCCGTTGGGGTGCCAGGGAAGCCACAGCAGGCTTGTGCACCCCCCCTTTTTGCAGTGCCTAGGTCTGCCCCCGGGGGTGCACTGCGCTGGGGGTGCAGGCTGAAGGGGCAGCCCCCACACCCCCTCCCCAGCCAGTTCCGCCACTCACAACATGGCGGTCCTCGCCCCTCTCCAGGCTCCCTCCCCCGGTGCGCCACACTCAAGATGGCAGCTCCCAGCGCGCAGGTCCCGCCCCTCCCGGTTCTACCCTAAGCGACAGTGCGCTCAGCCAATGGTAGGCCAAGAGCTGCGCCGCCCGCCCAATAGGCGACGGGCTGGGGCGGGGCGGGGCCCGGGGTGCCCCCTCGGCTCCCGTCCCGGGCCGCAGTCGGGCTGGGGAGGCGGGGAGCGGGGGGTGGGGGGGATGGCGAGGAGGCTTCGCGCCGCCATGGCCTTGCTGCTGTTCCAGGCCCTGCCCGAGGGCCTGCCCGCCAGCGTGGAGCCTGCCCAGGTAGGGGCTGCCCCGGGG
>NW_015090781.1:3504765-3585371 GCF_001431845.1 Calidris pugnax
CTCTGGGGCGGGGGGTCCGGCTGTGGGGGCCCGCCGGCCTGTGGGGGGCCCGCCGTGTGAGCGCTGTGGTCTCCGGGGTGAGGGGGGGCGGCCGGTGGGGTAGGAGGTCAGGCTGGGCTGACAGGGGTGGGAGCGTCCGTGGGGTGCCTGGGGCTCTCAGGGCTGGAGGAGGAGGCTTTTGGGGGCCCACCTAAGGTTTGGGGAGCCCCCTTGGCTTAAGTGGAGCTGGAGGAGATGCAGGGACCTGAGTTCGGGGGTGCCTGTGTGTTGTGGGGACGGAGAGGTGGTGTAGGGACCTAGGTATGGGTGGCAGTGCCTCTTGGAGGTGCTTTGTGTGGCAGGGTGGCTGCGGGACCTGCAAGAAAGGTGTCTGGTGGTTGACTGGAGATGATGGGAAAGGTGGCTCTAGTGGGGGCAGAAGGCTTGAGCTGGCAGGTGTGCAGGGGCCCGTGGTTGGAGGTACTTGTGTCTTTTGGGGGTGGTGACAAGGAAGAAGGTGACCTGTGAGGAGATGGGGCTGGAGGGAGACTTGGGGTGAGCTGAAGGGTGACCATGGGGCAGCTGGCCAGAGGACCTGGGTCGGCAGGGAAATGGGACTCGTGTGGTGATGCACAGGTGAGCTGAGCTGGTCTTCCCATGGCAGGAATGGCGGTAGAGATTCCGTGCGAGCCTCTGCACAGAGAGAAGGAAGAGGGGAGCGTGTCTCTACCGGGATGGGGGGAACTAGGCTTTGTCTTTGTAGGCTCTGACCACCTGCTTACGACCTTCTTTGTACCTGGAAAGGGCTTTAATGAAGTTGATTCTCTCTTCTTTATCTCTTTACTTTGTCTCCTGTCTATGCTGCAATGTCAGCCGTTCAGATCTCCGGTGATGTTCTTGGGACTCCCAATGTAGACGCCTGTAAACCTCTCCCACCTTGATCTGTATGCTCAGTGTCACTTGGAGAGGACTCTCCAAGGCCAAGCAACCTGTGCACGGTCTGGATCTTACTGTTCACGGAGTCAAGATGTCTTTTTCACCCTACGTAGAACATAAATCAAATACGATGACTTCTGATTTGATGTGGTCTATTATAAGGTACAAATTGTAGTTTGCATTTGTTGAAGGTCTGAGCCCGTGAGATGCTGATCTGTGACTGTAGGTCACAGATACTGTGGGTTGCACGGTGCCTAATGTCACAGGGAGTGTCCCTTCAGGAAGGGGTCCATTGAAATATTTCCCAACGTTCCTGCAGGAGGAGGTGAGGAGTTTGTCTATGACTACAGATGTTTTCCCCCTTTTGAATTTCTCTCTTCTTCTCTCATGCTGAGAGCATGAGATCTGTTTTATAAGCTGTAGAATTTGTTGGTAGCGCCATCCCAAACCTCCTTCAGGCTAAGGTTTTGGCCATTGCTGCCTTAGGGAGCCAGGGGCAGGACTGTGCTGAACGGTGTGTTTTTCACCTTGTCACAACTGCCTTTAGCAGATGGAAGTCCTACTGCTTGCTCCGTTTCACCTGCGAGCCGAGGTACACAAACTAAGTGTATATAAGCTCAGGCCTGTTTTGCTCTGGTTGTTGCGGTATTCCAGCTGCAAGAAGCAATCAGGTGGTAGGATGATCTGTACAGAAGCTGTGAAAGTCTTCAACCTTATATGTGCTAATAAAAGTACCATACCTGCTTTGAAGACGGTGAAAAATGCTCCCTGCTTTGTACAGTTTATGCATTAGTCAAGGGGCAAGTAGAAGAAAGGAATAGGAAGTAGAAAAGGAGGAGAAGAAGTAGGAGGAGAGCGTGGATGCGACCATATAGCGAGGTTGCTTGTGGAATAGTTGCATACCTGCCTTGTGGATATCCTCTCCAGTCACTGCACCAGAAATAATCCTAAAATAATGTCTTGAGTGGTACAACACATGAGAGTGGGGGAGAAGAGCTTTGGCGGCCTGTGTTTTCTTTCACTTGGATACGGAGGCATCTTTTTACTCCTTTTCTTTTCATAGTTTGTCTATATAAAACTCTCGTGGTTTATTTTAGATCTTAAATGTAGACTCTGTCTGTCAAAAGGCTGGTATTATCTCACTGCATACTAGCGATTGACAGCTACCCACTCAAAAATGACAGCGGTAATGTAGGATCTTGAAAACGAGCATGTAACAAAACTTTGTCTGCTTTGGTGCTGCCTTAGAGCCCCATTTCCTCAGAGCTGTCGGGCTCGTAGCGAAGAGCTGCAACGGGGCAGTGCAGGACTTGGAAGATCTCTGCACCGAGGGTTCCTGTGTTTCCAGCTGAAGCCCTGACAGCATTTCCCTCTTGTCCTCTCCACATCATCGCTGCCCTTGCTGCCTCTTGTGACTGCTGCCTGCTTCCATCTACCTCGCAGACGTTTGCCATGCCCTGCTTGCTTCTGCTGTCAGGGAGAGCTGCTTGTTCAGGGTCCGTGCCTCCTCACCTGCAAAAGCTGTCCCGTCCCGCAGACCTGGTGGTCTAAGGCTGGGTGGTGCTGCAGGAAATGTGTCCTCTAAATAATTCAGGAGGTGGAGCTGTACTGCCTAGCTGCACTGAACAAACATTCCCGAGAACACGCTGTACTCTGCAGGAGGGTCTGATTTTTTCAGGTTAAAATAAGTCCAGGCTGCCTAGGATCTTCAAAGACCTTTCTTTTAACTAAGACTTGGTTGGGGTGGTGGAGGGAGGAGAATGAAGATAATTAGCTCGTGGCCATCCTGAATCCAAGTTGTTTAACTGTCTCCATGGCTATTCATTGCAGTTTCGCTTATAATCAGAACACAAAACTCCGTTATCTGGAGTTAAAGCATTTATCAATAGATTATGGGCAGAAGTACTGCAGTTATGTAATAAAATTGGGATAAACGTCACAGGAAGAAGAAATCCAGCCATGTTCAGTTGGGACTGTGGGTGTACAGCCTTAACTACATACCTTTTGGAAGGAGAAGGAAGTGAGTTAACATCTTTAAAAATGAGCTTGATCAAATTTGTAATGAAAGACTTCGAGCGTTAATCATTTTTCTATTGTAGTTTTTCTCTACAGGGCAGAGTAAAGGTTATTTGACTGCCTTAACTATCTGTCTGCTTCCCATGCCTGCAGCTTAATTATCACATAGTTTTCTCAACTGTTGTTTTCTTTAAAAACAAGAGATTTAAGTGAATGTTAACTATGTGACAAGTTTGAGGAATCCGTCTTTCTCTAATAAGGTGGTTTTGAGCCAAAATCTGACAGAAGCATGCTCTTCTTAAAGGCCCATTTCATCCCAAATTAAAGATTTTGCTTGAAGTGCTGTGACTTGAGGGATGATTCATTGTATGTGACAAAGAGGACGAATCCTTGCTTTAAGGAGGAACTCAGCGTGACTGTTGCTGTGGCTAACACCCCCGTAACACAGAGTTTCTGTCCAAGGCAGTGCTCGAGCTGTGACCGCAGCTCTGATTGCACCAATATGGACTTACCAAGCTTCAGCCAAGAGTTTGGCTGCGTTCGAGCCCTTTCAGAGCATCACTTCAGGTAGTCTGTGAACTCAACGGCAAAGTTTCAGTTATCCTCACGTAAGAGAGGCTCATGTCCTCGTCTTGGGAATTTAAGACAACTTTTTTGGTTAAGGTACAAGTGATTAGTTGCATCTGAACTTCCATGTCTCCTGAAATGCATCGGGGTCCTTCAGGAGGAGAGCTGCTTGTAGAGCGGTAGGATATATTTTGACTGCCATGATATCTTTGTGACTCTTGGTTTTTGGCTTGCTAATTTCCACAGTTTTGGCAGGAGGCAGCAGAGATCAAAGTACGTCCTGTACTTGCTCAGAACAGGAACCTCTAAATAACTGTGCAGATTGGATTAAGGACTGCTCGTACCGTGATGATTATACCACCGCGAACTCCGGTGGCTCATCTGTATAGCACGCTTTCCCGCTGAATAAATTTGGGTTTTGTTGTGAGTTGCCCTCACAATTACAGGCGACGCTGTAAGGATTTCTCCTCCTATCTCTGCAGCTGTGCAGCAGATGGAAAGCCTGCTCTGAACGTGTCCGATGCATCTTGGGGAGGAGTGTGACGGTTTGCTTCAGGATAGTCAAAGCAACTCTGTGACTGGGACCTGTCATTGCCTTTCTGAGAATTTCCCTGCCACCTTCCAAATATTAACAAAAAAATATAACGCAACCTTAACAATAAACTCGGGCAGCTCTTGCAGAGTTGTGCTGTGCTGCGGGGGGACTCGGAAAGTTTCATCTGCCAGAGTTGTTCCGATATGGTTGGGGATTTTTCCATCCTCCCAGCCTCGCCAGGGTCGGGCCAGGTCAGGCTGGTGACAGCATCCAGTCCCCACTGTCCCCGAGCGGTGGCTCTGCTGGGTGCCGTGCTGCTGGGCAGCAGGGATCCTCCCCAAAATGGTGATACCATCATCGACCCTTCTAGGGAGACCAAGGGATGGATGCGCTCGGTGTTTGGCCATATTTCAACGGCGGTTACTCAACCCTGGCCAAAACACCCATCGACCCCTCACTTCCATTCCTAGAAGCCCCGCTCCCCTGCGCATCTTCAGCAGCTTTTCTGCTGGTGAAAGTGGGAACTGTGCTCTTGGCTATAGCTCTGTCAGCCTGCATTAACCCAGGGTAACCCAGGGTTATGTTGAAGTTGGCCTTTGTCTTTTTTTTTTTTCCTGTGGTATTTGAAAGGCATTAATGTAGGTAACACTTTGTGATTTTTTTGTAATCTGAAAATACATGGACACCCTGTGAGGTAATGGGCAGTATATTTAGTAAATGCAAACCACCCATCTTTACTTTTTGACTTTTTTTTTTTCCCTTTTTCCCTCCTTTATTGGGAGGGCTGACAGGCTTGAAGAGGTGTTCGCTTGTGGCAAAAAGCTGGTGATGGGCTAGTGATCTTCTGGCGTCCTCCTCCATACAGTGTTGTCTGTGCTGTGCCCTTTGGTCGTGGCTGTGCCTGTGCAATTGTGTCCTTGTCAGGCATGTTCTGCAGTTTTAGGAAGCCTGAGCTACACGTGGCCTTTTGCTCTGTCTCCTGACAACGTGCATATTTGGTACTGGGTTTGGGGATGTTCCTCTAGTCTGAGCTGCCCTGTTTTACAGGGTAAGAATTTGCCCTTTCTAGTTAGCTGCATAGGAATTTTCTCAGCTTATTAGTGCATTTAACCGGTGATTTTTATGGCTGTACATGCTCCCATCTTGCATTTGTTTCAGGGGGTTCATGAATCCAAGCTGCTCCTGCCAGGGTTGCGCAACGTGGGCGAAAGGACTCAGCGTGTCAGAGACATCTCAAAAGCAGTTTCTGAGGCAGGGCTGGTGACAATCTCGGAAGGGCCATTACTCAGGGCAGGGCAGAGATGCTCATTGCACGTTGCGGGACAACCCGATTGCGCCAGCTTTTGGTTTGTGCTTTCGAGATGGAAGAAAGTGAGCCCTGAGCGTAGGACTGTACTCCTGAATGGCTTCCGTGGAGAGATGCTGATGGAAAGTCAGGTCCGTCCTTCCCCCTGCTGTCTTGTGTGAGTTGAAAACTCACAGGTAAGAAGGTACGTTTTGAGATGCCAGGACCTGAGTGCTGTGGCTGGAGAGCTCTGACAGTCAGTTGCTCACGTGGCTGAGCCTGTGAACAGTTCAGGCAACAAACACACCTGCAATAACAGCTGGCTGGAGAGAACAGGCTTGCCAAGCAGGAATTGCATGCCCATACATTGCCTGTGACACCAAGCATGTTGGTGTGGCAGTCACATACAATGCTTTTCCGTGATCTCACAGATACTGTTTGACTGCAGAGGAAGGCTCAAGGTGCTGCAGAGCCCTGCGGTTTATCTGCTTGGACACGGAGGAAGTTGGTTTGCCTCTAATGATGTGATTGTCAGTGAAATCACTGCCCCCCAGTATTATTTTTAGCTGACCGCTGTAGTCCCTGCAGTGGCCTGTGGAACTCATGGGGCACTTTGCAGGAGGTTTGCTGGGTGCAAAGGGAGGTGACGTATGCAGGCTGAACCATTAAATGCCAGTGTGGCCAATGTTCCCTGGCACGCTGTGCCCAGAACACCACCTGCAAAAAGGAAGGAGAGAGTTTATTTTATGTAAAGGCAGCGTGTGGTGCTGCTGGTTTCCTCCAGGCTGCCTCCCCTGAGCCACTCTCCATCCACCCGGCATCACCCGAGGATGGTCCGAAACAGCAATAGAAAAAAGGATGGGAGAGCTGGATTGTGTCGGAGACTTAGATGCAGTTTCCCAATTCTTCCTTCTTACCAAGCACTTTTACGCCAGCACATTGTAAAACAAATCCAGCCACTGACAGTGCACTGACAGCCTGCTAGGAAGTGACTGCTTCAGCATGGAAGAAATCCCCAGTGCACCAGGGGACAAAGCTTTTGCCATTTAAAATGCTGCTGGGCTCTTGCTGATAATGGAGATGAGGCTGGGGAGCAGCTACCAGTACTGACAAGCTGTAGGGTGCTGGGTTTAGGGAAGGAAACCGGGACCTTTCCTTTTCTCATGGAGATTTGAGACCTCAGGATCCTGAATGTGGTCCTTAGGACTGGCAGAGGAAAGAATTTGCCTAAAGAAAGGAAAGAGCTGCTTGCAGTAAAGAAAAGGATTCTCCCTTCTTCTTTCCTTTTTAGTCTTCCGCATTACTGTGAGATAGAAGTTTGTACTATGGACTAGATGATCTTAAAGGTCCCTTCCAACCTAGACTATTCTACTTTTAGTGGCAATTGTGTTTTTATTTCATCTCTGGTTCCAGTGTGCACAAGGCAGCAATAGAAATTCCAGAGGCAACTCAAGAGCAGGGATCCACAATTTAGGGGAGAACTTTGTAGAGCAGGGTTGATGGTTGGACTAGATGATCCCAAGGGTCTTTTCCAACCTAAATGATTCTATGATTTTTTTGAGATCTGGGAGGGTTCACCTTCAAAGCAAAAACTAACTGTATCTTGATTCTACTCGAGGTTGAGGGAGCCTGTCAAGATACTGATTTGCCAAAAGTCCTGAGGTGGGTCACAGAGTGACTTCACCCAGGAAAATGGGTTTTGTTGATGCAAAGAAGATAGTTTACGGAAGGAGGTGAGCTTTATACAGTTACCAGTTTCTGTCTCCCCATTAATTAATTTTGAAGCCACTGGCTAACTTGAACTAGATAGGATAGGAAGAGATCTCAGAAGCATAAGATTTCAACAGAATTCCTGAAAACATAGGCACAGAGAGACCTTCAAAAATAATGGGGAGGCATCACTGAGCGAGAAGCTACAGTTGCAAGCTTATTAAACACTGGGAAATTTGCAAGTCCGTGATTGACTGACTTGGTATGTGCTACAGCTTCTGGAAAACTTCAATGGGAGCTCACAGTTTGCTAGCCTGTGGAGTCAGTCAGCCTTGTGGGTCAAATTGATGGGAGGTCAGCTTTACGGAGCTCCGGTGGTTACAGAACTACTTTTATTTTTCTTTTTCATCTCCTGCTGGCTGAGCAGCAAATTGAAGGGGAAAAGGCTGGTAAGCTGTAGAGACAGTTATGAAGAGTGTGTTTTGCCAGAAATCTCACCAGCCATCTCGAGCTTTCCCTGTGTAAAAGGTGTCGAGCATTGCCTATTGGAAATGGGGAGGAAGCTCAGACATGAATGGGATGCCAGCAGACTTTTTCGTGAGCAGAACTGATCTGCTCTTTTCTCTCGTGTCCTAGCACAGACAGATATGACCAGCAGGTCAAGTACTGTTGTCCACGAGAGAATTTCTTATTGTATTTTTTTTTACTTGATACGGAACTGGAGCTCATAATCAAGACAGTCTGGGATAATGCTGTCTGTCAAACAATGGTGCAATTGTGGCAGCCACACCAGAAACCTGATACGGAAAGAGTGCAAAATATGCAGAAATACTTGCCCTTGCGGAGCTCTGTATTCCTGACTTCTTTGTAATAAGTTTCTTGTTTGTTAAAACTGTATCAGTAGTTGCCTGCTTGTTTTTAAAGAAACACCTCTTTCTCTTGTGTGGGATCCTCTTGCAATCCCAGTTGGTGGATGATGGCCAACAGGAAGCCACGGGAGCTGTACGTCTTCAGCCTCAAGCAGAAGATCCGGCCATTTTGTTGCATAAAACAGTGGCAGCTGTCCCACTGGTTGTGGGCAGGGTATCCATCCCATGGAGCTAGAAACCTGCTGCAAAGGCACCTTTTAGAGCTCTCTGCTTGAGCTAAACAGGAATTGGGAGTAATTGGTGTGAAATCAAAGGATTAAATGGTGGCTGGGGTCTGAGGCAGGAGGTAGGGGAAGGGCTGGAAGAAGTGGTGGGCATTGTAGATGTGTTGTAAGGACTGGACAAAACCTGTTAGGAAACTTCTTTTAGTGTGTCTTCAAGGCCATGATACTGGGCTGACTTCATCTCATCCTGTGTATCAACTGTAATTGTGTTGGGAGAATTACCAAAAGTGCTCCCCCCAAGCCCTTCCTGGGGGGAGGAGGAAAGTCTTTTCTCCAGATATGATCTGAAAGACCTTTATTCTCTGCTTGGAAAGCATTTAATGCAGGTACCTGAATGCATGTGAAGGTCATGACTCGAGTCTGGCTCTCTTGTGTGATGAATTCCTCCTTTCCTTACTGGTTGTCTTGTTTGTTCGTTTGCAGACTGCTTTTCAAGCCGTGAATGCTGAAGAGGAGAAGGAGGGTTGCACATGTATTGTGTGGTCTTCAAATTACCTTGTCGTTTTGACTTCTGTCTTTTTTAGAAGCAGCCGACTTCACAAACAGCTTGCATTTGACTCTCCAGTCTCCTGTGATCTGAAGCTTAGATAAAGCAGGCTTGCAGACTTCTGTCATTGCTTATTGTCTCCGTTTACTGACACTTAGCACTTGGGCTCCGAGGACGCCTGTCTTAAATTGCAGTGTCAAAAATAAGAGCCCTTAATTTATTTTCCTCTCATTTTCCTAGCTGTATTGTTTTCTCTTTGTCTTATTGTTTTGCTCCTTTTTCCTACCCATCTTATTAGGAAATTTCTGCGTCTCGCATACTTGATTATTAAATATAGCTCTCGTGTTTGTGGCTCATTGTTTTACTGAGTTTCTTTCTTACTTTTTTTTGCTCTGTCCTTGTATCCCTGTCCTTCCCAGGTCTTGCCAGAGTACGTGACCACACTAAACCACCAGCGAGTGGTTAGGCTGTGGAAAGCAGAGTCGGGAGTTTCCTTCTCCTCCGACCTGTTTTATGCCCTTAGGCCTGTCCTTTCACTGCAAAGTCCCAGGATCATCCTGCCATTAAAAGATGAATTCAGGAAGTCTAGGGTGATTTTGCTCTTTGTAGTATTGTTTTCCATTCTGAAACCTGTGGTCTGCTTTCTCTGGAAGGAGTAGCTGAAGAAGTGGTCGTATTATTTTCAGCAAGTTAGGTATTTATTGAGAAGCATTGTGCCAGGAAAGCTTTAGGTTATGGGACTAGACAAATCTGTTGTTGCCTCACTTCACCTTTGCCGGTGTGCAGCTCTTCTTGCTATGATCCTATTCTAAAAGATTTTAGAAGCATGACAAAGGGATTAAATATATTCAGTGTGTCCTAATAAAACAGGACTAAATTTGTATGTGAGCAGTTAACATTTTGGCTTTGGCTTGGGAACGTAGAGGAGATCTTCAAGGAAGGAAAACAGCACTAGACAAGATGTTCAGGGTGGTCTAGCTGGGTCTTGTGCCCACGTGCATCTTGATCTTCTTGAAGCAAGCAAGTGGAGGATGTATTTGTGTCCACGAACCCGTGAGCCTTGCATGAGCATCATCTGAAGGCCGGGTGAGCTGCTGCTGTTGATGTAGCCATCACTGTGCTGTTAAGACAGAAAAAAGTTAATTTTACAAATCTGGAAACCTCAAATTCTAGTGGCATTCTGCAAGTTGAGGCGGACTCTGAAATGAAGGACCCTAGATTTTGTTTATTTGTATCCTTGCTGCGAGAGCTCTTTTTATCACTAGCTCTTCTCTCGCACAGGCACTGCCTGCCAACAGTCCTTCTGAAGGCACTTCTTCCTTCAGGACAGGGTGCAAGGTAAAACTTGTTTATGCTTTTAACTAATGTCGTTAATTGAAAATAGGCTTTAAAAGTAGTGCTTTTATCTGGTTCAACCCGTTAACTTGGTCTTACACTTCTGTGTCTGGGCTTTTTCCCTGTCCTGACAGCCGGCATCTCGCATGTTCTACAGTGGTGAGGGCACTTGAGGGTCAAGTGTCTTGATAGTTCACATAACCTGAAGGATTACTGGGAAGGTAAAAGATTAAAAACCAAAAAAAAATATAGTTTTCAAAGGAAATTTATTGAGTTTAGTTGTTGGTGGGATTTTTTTGAGGGTGAATTTAAATCTATTATCAAGAATAATGATTTTTAAAAGCCACAGCATGCTCTTGAGTCTTTCCTTTGACACACTGGTGCTTTTTACAAGAGGTCTTCAGTCCTGACCCTGGCTTACCACATGATATTAAGCAAGTAATTTTGCATTTCTTATCTAAAATAGGGACGTTAGATGGTGAATGTACTATGAACTGTGGGGGTTTTTTGTATCAAAATAGTGGGAGATTGTGTAGTACCAGGTGTATAAATACCCTGTAATTTTCCTTTTCAGCTGAAGGCCTAGATGAGAGTCTTCAGGTCTAAATTATTAATTGTTAACCGAGAAACTCCTGGTTTTCTTCTGCAAGGTTTCGGTCCAAAGGTTTTCAATGCCCTCAAGTGCTATGGTCAAACTTTACCTAATTGTTGAGATACAGCTTTATTGTTCTTGGCTTCTTCCATACTTGAGTGGGGACTGTTCTTCTATTTGTCTGGAAAGCATTACTGTAAATAATCAGACAAACAAGGATCAAGCTTTTGTGCACCTCACAAATTGCATGTGCTGTGTTTACTGCATAGAAGATGAATAGCCCAAGCAAAAGCTTTTCCTTCTTTGCAACTCTAAGTGACTTGGTTCTGTAGTGAAGTCAAGAAGTTTAAATTCTTGTATCATGTTCTCCCTTGGAGGCAACAGCCTGCAGAGATGCAGACGTGGGACTAAACCAGCAGGTTCAGTGAGCAGAGCTGTGAGATGAGAGCAAGCTTGCTGAAATGAAAATACCGAACCCGAAAAGAGTGTACAGAACCCAAACTGGCAGCGTAAACTGTTTTGGTAGCTGCATTTGGGCTTGAAAAGTCCTCACATGCCTAGAAGTCTATTTTCTAGACCCTTGAGCTGCATATCAGGATCTTTGGATGGCTGTGAACCGTGAGACCTGCCGTGTGTACCTTGGGGCATGAAGGGGAGAGGGAGCCCGGAGCAGGTTGCCAGCAGGTCCTCTTTGTCGGGGATGGCCTTGGGCTGGACAGGCAGAGTTGGCTTCCAAATGCCCCTGAGATGTGGAAGTCAGCACGCAAGTTTGCCTTGCTTTCTTTGGCAGCAGGGAATTTGAGTACCCAGCTGCTGGGAAGGCTCAGACATCTGGTTTAAGTTCTTTACGGGATGGGATGCTTTTTATAATATCCAACCTTTCCGCAAAGAGTAAGATGATCTGATGTGTCTATGGAGGACGTTTTATATTTGTACACTAAGAAGACATCCTCCATTTCCAAACGAGCCCGTGTCTTGCATCTCTTGCTATTTTACATCACACTTTTCATTTAGGTGATAAAATGAACCTTCTAGGTTTGACTTCCTAGTTCTTAACCTGCCTCTGTCCCCGAGTGCTTGGCCTTTCCATACAGCAGAAGCCTCTCAGATAACTCTCATGTCCTTCTGCCAAGAGGGAGCAGGGGACTTCCGCGTGGGTGGTGGGTGTTCATCCTTGCATTTGTTGCCCTCATTAAAGTGAGAGGTTGTTCAGTTTGTGTCAATAACACCTTTGATCCTCTTATTTAAATTAGGTAGTGGGTGTCTTGCAGAAAAGACCTCTTTGAAGCGCCTTGCGAGGTTATGCTGCTGCAGGATGGTTAATAAAAGTTTTAAAACCATACTGGACTGGATACTATGAGTAATTTCCCAAGTACAGTTCTTCCTATTGTAGTCTGCCTCAAACACGATTTATACTCAGCTGATTGGCCTCATGTGGACTTGTGCCTGTGTAAGTAGCAGCTGAAATCAGCGGTCTGAACAGCAATCTGCAAGTTGCAGACAGTAGGTTATTATTTAGTGAGAATGCTCCCCAAGTCTCTTGCTGCAGCGTTTTCATTCAAAAGGTCACTTCCGTGAGTTCGTGCGCAGCTGAATTTAATGTTCTTTCTCAGCAAGGCAGGCCACACTGGAGAGTGCATAATTACAATAAATACAACTTTGTTCTCAGCTGAAAAACCCATCTGAAATAAATTTTTCCAGCCCTTCCAAGAAACGCTTTTAGTAAGATAAATAAAAGCAATTCTTGCAGATTTCACATTCATTCAGCAGGAATGTTGGTGGGTGTAGGGTGCCTCCACTTAAGTCACTCATCACTGTGCCTTCTGGGCTCTATCAGCTGGGATATTCAATAGCTGGCTGAGGCTTGCATTTACAAATTGGGTTTCTCGCAAACCAATTAAAACCAACTTCATTATTTTTTCCTTGGTTTGAATCCTGGTTGTTAGGTTGAGTACAATGGTTCTTAACAGCAAGTACAGAATTGAGATAGACTCTTAACTTGGGCAAACTTTAAACAATGCTTTGATAGGTGCATCTGTTTTTAGAGACGTGCGTGTATTTATACAAGTTTTTGTGGCTTTTTTTCTTTTTTTCTGGTTGGCACTTCTTTGTACGCAAAGTAGATGTGTTTTCTTCTGTCTTCTGTTTTGCAACACTGGAAATACCAAAAAGGTCTCTGCCTAAATACAGAAGAAAAGCTAAGAGAGTGTTTTTTTTCCCTGAACTTATAAGTACTTAAAAAAAAAAAAATCCCCCCTTCTTTCAAAAGACTGAGCAGAGTGTGAAATTCCCGAACTTCCTTTTATTTTTTTTTTTTACCAAGCATATCCAGGAGGCTTTACTAGCTGATCAGGATCTTGCATGCTGATGGGAGGTGAATCTTTGTGTAGTTTCTCTGGATCCATGAGCGGGTCTGGTTACCTCTGAGGTTTCAGAGGGGCTCTGCGAGGTGGTGGTGAGTGTCTGCTCTTTCCCTGCAGAGCCCGTGGAAAACCAGTTCTCAGTCTTCTCCACTCGTACGTCTTGCTCGAAACTGCCAGGACCTTGGGTTTGGGAAGTACCTGGTAATAATTTTTTGCTGCAAGGTCACTCTTTTGCAGGGTTCTGCTGGAATCTGTGAGGCCGCAGGGGAGCAAAGAGTGGCATGGTGATGTCAATGGTAAATTAAAGATAACAGAGCCATTCTGCTCTTGCAGTGAATTTGGACGGCCCCGTGCTGTTCTGCCTGGCATGAAGAGCTGGATATAAGTTGTGGCACCCTAGTATCTATCTTGGCCTATTTTCTCTTTGGTGAGAGGGAGGTGTGGAGGCCTTTCTAAAGGAAAGAAGAGCCTGATGTGTCTGGGCAGAGAGAAAGTAGAGGGAGGTCACTGAAATCTGACCACTCAGACTTCATTAAATGGAAGTGATAGTCCTGGGCCTGGGGAGGAGGGGTGGAAACTCATTTCTATTTCCATTCATGGGCTGAGCGCGAGGTTAGATATTCATCTCTCAAAGACTTGATATCTCTTCAGGCCCCAGTGGGTTTCCATTGACACTGGAGAATGATCAAAGGGAGAATATGCTCTCTGTCATCGGATTGTTGGTTTGGACCTTACGGTCACGTTCCATATCGATCGGGAGCAGGTTTCATCAGCACTTAGATCATGACAATCTGCCTTTTTTTCTCAAGGCATTCTAGTCTCTCCTTGCTAGTCTCCTTTGTTCCTGCCACCCCCTTCCTTTTCCTGATGCGAGTCTTTGTGTTCTCTTTATTTTATCTGCTGAAGTGATCAGGAGTTGAATACTTGGTACTTGCTAATGAAGTTTCTTTGGCAGGGAGAGGGCCGGGGAAGCTCATTTAAACTAATTGTTGTTTTAGGATCTCTCTAGGCATCCTGACCCTATGTGCAGGCATGGTTTATTTTTGAAAGATTGTCTTGAGTTCAAAAATCAGCTCTTGTCCTAAAACTAAAATACACATTCATCAAAACCTGAATTTCATGTGGGTTGTGTAAACGTGTAATTTGCGTTAGGTCCGGTCACTGGAAAATACGTGTTGCTGTTGTCCAGGAAGTTAGAGTGCAAGAAACGTGGGGAACTTCAGAAAAGTCACATTAACTGTGTCTCCTTGGAGAATTGCCTCAGAAATCCTGACCTCTGTGTTTCTGCTGTGTGCTTTGTATGACGCCAGCAAAGACGGTCACTTGGAGCAGTTGTGACATTCCTTTATCCATGTGCTTGTGTGACATTGTGAACTGTGGGAAGAATAATGCCGTGCTTCCCAAACTGCTTCCCAGGAACTCTCCCTTTTCCCCCGCGTGTGGCACGTGAGCCACCGCTCTGACCCACAGGCACCGTCTGCCTTGGCCCATGCCCTGTTTGCTGTGGTCAAATCACACAAATCTTTTGCTCGGGGTCCATGCACTTGACTTCCTGGAGGGTGATGGCTGGGGTGCTCTCTGGCACCTCTCCTCCTTGTGTGTAAGGTTTTAGGCTGACCTGGGTACCATGTTCCTTATCCCCATCCACCAGAGACATTAGTTTTACTGTCCTCTTTATCAACCCCGGCAAGGGTTGTTATTTAACTGTTGCTCAATATTTTCAACGTGATCTTGGGATGACTGCGAATTCCTTCAACCCCTTGTTTTGTTTTAGGATTCCTAATCCCATTTTCTATGACTAAGTTCAGTTGCGTGGTTTCCACGGCGAGGATTAGGGTTTACTGCTGTAGGTACGTCATTCTGCCTTTGAAGCTGCTTGCTCATGCTTTCCTTGGCAAGCTCCAGCAGACACGCTGAGCAACAATAGAGATCATATCTTTTGGAAGCTGCAAAAGGGTTAATCAGAAGCATGTTGATGAAACCAGGTTGCTTACCCTTTCAGGCTTTTACTGTGATCTTTCTGGAAGATTTATCACCTGCCTTTGTAATTTATATTACGTTTTTCTTTCCTTTCTTGAAGCTATTTTAACGCTACGTTTGATATTGTTAAAAGTAACTATGATAAGCAACTTTTCTTGGCAAGCCCTAAGTTGCACACCTCTTGGATGCAAACTGGAGAACGTGACTGTCTTCATGTGGACGGCATAAGATTTTTTTGCCTGGTAGGTTCAGGGAGCTTGAATGAACATAGGGCATCTGAAGTCCATCTGTAGCTTCAAAACAAATCCAACAAAAGGACTCGCGTCCCCCAGGCAGGGAAATGGCTCTAGAGAAAAAGCATCTGTACAAACAGGTTTTTTGTAGGAATGGTCACATTGTAGTTGAGTTTACTTCTGTGTGCAGGAAGAGGGGCTGACGGCTATTCAAGGGCGTATTATTTTTCATCAGGGAGATTAAAGGTATTGCTATTGATGAGGAGGTTTCTTTGTGTGGAGGCTCTCCAATGAAATGGAGCACCTGCGTGTACGCAGTACTTCTTTAAAAATGTTAAACAGGATCTACCCTCTGTTGGGAATTGTTAATTGTGCTTTTGGCCCTATCCACCTCGCAGCAGATGTACCATTGTGAAATTTTTACAACCTAATAAAATATTAGAGCATGCTTCACTTCAAGAGGAACTCTGATGGCTGCTCTCTGCTAATGCCTCTTTGAAACCAGGTGAGAAACGTGTGTTTGCTTCATTGGGACTTGGACCTACTTCTGCTGGCAAAGCACCGGGAATATTGATGGAAGGTTCACAGATTGCAAAGAGCTGGAATAGTTCTGGTAGGGTAGATGGTAGAAACCGGCGTATTTGGTTCAATGCAGTGGACACACGGATCATGAAAACCTTAGTTTTTAATACATTGACTCAAAGTGGAGGTATTTGTGGTTTTGATCCAAATGCATCTTGATTTTAGTGCCTTTCTAAAGACACGAGGGAGACTTTTTGGACTTGCTGTGTTCACCCCAGCCTAGTAGGGAATGCTGAGCTTTGCCAGTTGTGACTTTATGTTACATGCTTGTAATATCAGGATCTTCCAGAAACAGGAATCTGGTGACTGTTCCTTATATTTTCTTGTTTATTAAAATTGCACAAATCTAGAATATTTTTATTTCTGAAGATTTCATTTAGCTAACGTTTTTTTTTTTTTTCTTCCCAGGAAGTGTCATCTCCTGGGATTTAAATATCTGCTGATGCAAATCTTTGTGATCACAGCTACTTAAAGAACTATGGAGTGTCACATCATTTGGTTACCAGTTTGAATCTAGTCCATTTTTACACTCCTAATGCCTTTCATCAGGATTTATTTGTTGCTTAAACTAAAAGCAGAGCATATGTTATTCAGAATGATGGATTCAAGTGGAGAATAAAGGCGAGAAGGAGGTTTTTCTATAGCAG
This sequence comes from Calidris pugnax, assembly GCF_001431845.1. NCBI lineage: Eukaryota > Metazoa > Chordata > Aves > Charadriiformes > Scolopacidae > Calidris > Calidris pugnax. Next base: position 3,521,166 of record NW_015090781.1, read on the forward strand.
AAAATCCTGTTTGACTTGTGTCAGTATCTGTATATGCTTGTCAGTGTCCATGGTGCTTTACAGAATAAAGGTAGCATCTTCTCAGAGGAAGGTGTGGTTTGCTGCATCGGATGTGATGCAGAAAGGCGACCTCACTCAGCAGAGAAGTGTATGCATTAGTCAAGTCTCGTATTTTTTGGTGTGATTTCCTATGACTTTTAAATGGCAAGAGCCTTTGAAGAAAGTATAGGAGAACATAGACTGTGAGGAGAAAGAGATTCTGATACTGGAAATGCAACGTGAGAGCGTTTTGAATAGCGACTGAAACATTTTTAGAGGAAGTATTTCTCAAATGCTTTCAGGCAGCTGCTCTTCTAAAGAATGATGGTTGGTTGGGGTTTTTTAATTTCTTATTTCTTCCAGCATTTACATCAGGATCTTTGTATAAAGCTTCACTTCTAAATCTGACCACTAATCTCAGTTTTCTGGTCAAGAGGTGTGGACTTCACTTTAGAGTAAAATCTGTCCATTTCCCAGACTGCAGAGAGTTTGAAATGGTTCAGTTGAGCCACGTGGTCTTTTTGCAGCTTCACGGTTCCTCCTTGTCGATTCATTGTTTTAAAGTTGGGAAATTTCTTGCAATCTCTTTGAGAAGTGTTGGGATATGGAAAGCCTTGTGAATCCTTGCAGTCAGGGGTTGACCTCCTGCGTGCTGGGATCTGCCTGCAACTGCCTCTTACTTCCAACCTTTGCCTCAATGTTTCCTGAGCGCTCTCTGGCTTGTTTCAGGGACCAGCTTGGCAGCGTATCAGGAATCAATAGTTGGAGTCCTTCAGGAAAGAAGTTGAAGATGCTGAAGTATGAATTCTGGTGTCCTGGTTGTTAGAATCTGTTAGCAGACACGTCAAGATATGAAGAAGAGAGATGTGAAAGCCGGTACAAGTGTTCTCTTTCTTTGTGCTCCTGAGTTGAGAAATTAGGATTCCTGTGCATCTCATGCCATGGGAGGTTACTGGTGACTTATGTCAGTATTGGGAGGCACAAAAAGTATTTGTGAGGTGTGGAGGCAGGGAAAAAAAAAAGATATTTAATGGCATTAAGAAAAAAAAACAACAACCCAAAGCCAAATGCCTGTAGAACTTGAGTTATCACTGTTGGCATTATGTCATGGGGATTCCAGACCTGTGAGTCTTAAAAATAGGTTTTCATATGTGTGCACTCTGTAAAGTCTTCAGTCGTGTGGAGTTCTGATTTCTTGGCACTTTGGGAGAAATTATGAGATCATTCATTTTCATTCCTGATGCTGCTTATTGCTACCATATTCCTGGTTATGTCAGAGACTATTGGCAATATTATTTCCTACTTAGGCTATTCTGTTACAGTTGAGTGTGTGAGAAGGATCAAGTGCTTATTTCTGTGTCTTTTTTTATGCTGATTTGTTTTATAAACGCAGTATTGAAGTTCTGGCTTAGCAAAGGAATACCAGCCACTAAACTTCTCTCTGTATTTTAAATCTGATTTGGCTTTTTGGCTTGTAGCTGTGATTTCAGCCAGAAATGGTGCATGGCTAGAAATCTTTATAAATTACCATCTGTGTTTTTGCTGGAGACTAAAAGGGGAAAGTTAATGAAGTGCAAAGGATGCTTCTTTTTTTTGTTTGTTTGGTTTTTTGTTTGGTTGGGTTTTTTTTAATCTGAGTTATGAAAAAATTGGCAAGTTGCGAGGGATAATGTAAATCTGGTGTTTACTTACTATAGTTAGTGAAATCTTCCCTTTACAGAAAATTTTTAGAGTGAATTACACTTTCAGTTTACTTCCTACTGTGGATGAGTAAAAGAGAATATAGTTATCTTGAATATACACATGTATATACAAAAGTATACATTTGGGCTAGAACAGGGGGAAATAAAAGGAAGATGCCACATTTTTACTGATAATTATCTGAAGATTAGCCCTAAAAATATGGTTGTCATCAACAATTGCTAGTTTTCACAAATGGGATGACTTTGTATTGGTTTTCCCTCATTACAGGCAAATCACCAAGTCATAGGATGTCCATTTCTGAAACCTGAGATCTTTTACTTGGGTGTGATTCTAGTTGTTTTTAGTGCGTGTATAAACTTTAATACACTAAACTAGCATGAAAAGCCATGTCAAATCTTTTGCATTGTGCAAAACAATAGATGTTATCTATAAACACAATGACTCTGACTTCACTTCTGATATGGTAAATTCTGTTCTTATTAGGCTGATGGAAAAGAATAGAAAACTGACTTTGCAACACGTGAAGTCCAGAACAGTTTGAGAATGGTCCACAAGTTATCTGAAGTCCTAGTTCTGTGTTATATAAAGGCCGTAGTGTGTCTAGCTAAAAACCTGGCTAATGTTAAAAAAATGTATTATCTGTCTTTTTGAAAATAGATGAAATAGATTGCAGAAGAACATATTTGTCACCAGGAAGTAACCGTAAACTTAGGAGGCATGCAGGCGTGACGCACGGCTGAACAGGACTGCAAAGAATAAAGGCAAAACCTCTTTCCCCTGGCTTTTCAGGCTGTAAGTAGGACCAAAGAAGACCTTCCATGAGGGCTGAGCAGGCTTTTCAACCCCCTCTGGTGTGTGTGCAGTGTCTTTATGCGAGCCTTTCATGACCTGGACTGTGGGCTGCATGGAGCAAAGCTGCCAGTTGTCACCAGCCCACGGCCATGGCTCTTCCACTCCTGGTATCAAAGGAGTATTAAGATATTAGTGATGTTTCATGTAGGTCAAATCGAACAGGAGAGTTCCAAAGTGTCCCTGTGCGAGTCCCTGTCGTGCTGCCAGATGTGCTTTACTGAACTGTTGCCTGCAATGAAGGACCTTTTGTGATTGCATTGATCAAGATAGTACTGTGGGTGTGTTCCTCGTCCAAGGGGAAAAGTGAGGTCAGTAGGAATGAATGTTGTGCTGCAGCTCAGACTGGAAAAGAGATACTTTGCTGTCCTGGGAAGAGCTCATCCCTGACTTCTGCTTTGGGACATTCTGTCTAACGTGGCAGGTGACTTTCTTGTCTTCCTTGTTGGGTTGCCCTACCTGTTCAGGTGAAGGCCAGCTCTGTACTTTGTCCTCTGTGTTTTCCTCTGGCAGATGGTCCTTTCTGTTGTCCTAGTACAGGTACTTCAGCCTTGCCCCCTGCCTCCTGTTGGCTCAGAATTGCCTGCTGTGTTGTTGGGGCCAGGCATCCCACCCTTCAGAAAGCTGTAGGCCTGGTTTCAGGTCACCTCCACAATTTTTCTGGCTACGAGTCATAGCATGGGAGCTATTTGAATATGGGGCTTTCAGATATTTGGGGAGTGTGGTAGGAATAAAGGCCGGGAAAACCCTCCTGTCTGCTGTGTCTGCCGGTACTTCTGGAGGAATAAAGCTGGGATGCTCTCTTAGCTCTTCTCTTCTGCTTTTTGGGTTAGGTCTGCTTATTTGCTCAATGAGGGAAGAGTATTTTCTGTCTCGGAACACGGGTGGAAGTGGGATGGCTACGTATACTGCTCTCAAAAACTGAGAGAAGGCAATGTTGGCATTCTCACCATTTCCCACGTCTCCTATACCGACACACTGGCATTCCTCGTAAATTGATGGCAGAACGGATGAACTTTCTTGTTTTGGTCTTGCTTCCCTTCACAGTTTAACTTTTCTTACGAGGTGTATCTCTGAACAAGGGATATTAACAAAATGTTCATCTTCTTGGTTTTACAAATTTGGCTTAAAAAATTCTCTGCTTGAAAGTTGGCAAACACTGCCTTGGTATGCAAACAGTGGGGATGGGGTAGGGGAAATCATTTGGCTGTTGAAAAACTGCATATGGGAAAGTCACATGGAGCTTTCAGTGTTTTATTTATAATTCTGCAAAGGCCTCTTCTAATTTGAAAAATAAAAGAGACCAAATAGTGGCTTCTGGAAAGCAAACAGCTCGATTTTTCCATGAGTATTTTTAACACAAATATTAACTTCACAGATTGTAACACTCTTCCCTTCCTAAATACTTTTTTTAGCTTTCAGGATGTATAATTGGCTAAACTAACCTTAACTCCTGCAGCATCTGGCTTCTTAAATTCTAATTGTGAAGCCATAAGAGATGTTTCGTTTTCATTTAGCAAATGCATATTGAGTTTCCAGAAAGGTAACTTGATTTACAATAAGCATACCCAGTGGGAACCATATGCTTTTCACATTTGTATTTTAATGAAGGATTAGAGTATTTTTTTTCAAAATCTCTTTTCCAGAAGAGCACTAGTTTTAGCCATTAAGTAATGTTTAAGTAATAACTGAAGCTGGATTTTCAGATTTGGCTGTATGTGTGAACAGACATTTCCAAGCACAAGTCCTTGGAATGATTTTACTAGTTAATAATGCAACCATGACTTTTATGTTAGCTTGATTCATAGAATCATAGAGTTGTCTAGGTTGGAAGGGACCTTTCAGACCATCCAGTCCAACCATCAACCTCACTCTGATAAAAACCATCACTAACCCATGGCTCTAAGCACTATGGCAACCCGGCTTTGAAATCCCTCCAGGGATGGGGCCTCAACCCTTTCCCTGGGCAGCCCATTCCAAGGCTTAAGAACCCTTTCCATGGAAAAATTGTTCCCAATCTCCAATCTGAACCTCCCCTGGTGCAACTGGAGGCCGTTTCCTCTTGTCCCATGGCCTGTGACTTGGGAGCAGAGACCGACCCCCCCTGGCTACACCCTCCTTTCAGGGAGTTGGAGAGAGCCAGAAGGTCTCCCCTCAGCCTCCTTTTCTCCAGGCTGAACCCCCCCAGCTCCCTCAGCCTCTCCTCATCAGACTTCTTCTCCAGACCCCTCCCCAGCTCCGTTGCCCTTCTCTGGACCCACTCCAGCCCCTCAATGTCTTTTTTTTGTGGTGAGGGGCCCAAAACTGGCCCCAGCCCTCGAGGTGGGGCCTCCCCAGTGCCCAGTACAGGGGGACCATCACCTCCTGAGTCCTAGTCACCACGCTGTTCCTGATTCTGAGCAGTGTTTTGTGTATATGTGTGCGTATCAGTATAAGTATTCTATATCAGTATAAGTATTAAGTAAAATTGCTTGAAGAAAGCTAAAGGAAGAGTGATAGAAGAGGTCTGCTTGAGAGGCTCTAGCGTTCTCCTTCTGCTCAAATTGCTGAACATGACTAACTCTTTGCAGAATGGCATTTAAGGTTACATTTGGAGTCATTAGGTTATAAACAGTCCACAAAATATTTTACATAGTTCATGTTGATATTCCTCTGAAGATCCAGATTCCCTGGGGAGAAATGAGAATACGCACCACAAACATTCTCAGTTCTTGAGGTTTATCCACAACTTCCTAGATCACTGGAGATCAACTATCTCATGAAGAAATTATTAAAAAACAAATTTTGATGCAGCTCCGAGTGTTTATATGCGGGGGGAATATACTGGGTAACGCTCTTTCTTTTAGTTGGCAGATTTTCCTATTTTTGCTGGCTGGCTGAGATGTTGATTGTGATTGGAAAAATCTTTCTGACTTCAATTTGGTATGGTTATACGAACCTTCATATTCAAGAATGCTTTTGAGTCCAGGGCTGTGTTGGGAAAAGACATGGTAGAAGTAAGTGTTCAAATCTTGACAGAATGTCTGAATCTGTGCTATTGAATAGAGAGAGGAGTCCTTTCATTTGTGTTTCTTATGGGAGGGAAGTTCTTGACCCTTCTTGAAGGTACCAGAGTGTCTCTGACAGATCTTACCCACCATGTAATCTTTTTGCCAAGAATAAAACGATGTCTACTGTGCAAAAGTGACTGTTCTGTCCTAGGCACAATCCCTGTAAAACTGGCTCTGTGGGGGGACTGTGTTGTACTTGTGAAAATGGTCTTGTTTTTGTTTCTGCCATCAGCATTTGCTGCCTCTACTGAATGTTTGGCATCTGCAATAGCAGATCCACAGCCTGTGCTCCTTGCTTGTGTGGTCAACCGACCTAGGGCAACACTCTGGAATAAAACAAAACCTCTAGACCACCAGAAATGAATCTTGTATCACATTCCACTGTTACTTGGCAAAATTTTGAGATTTATAGACCTGGCAGTATGGCTCTGGGTTCTCTGTCAAATCCCTGACTTAAGTGGCATTTCTCATACCTGAGGGAGATGCAATTCACAAGGGACATCCTTGGCATCTGTGTGCATCCAAATTTCTTCCAGCTCTTCTAGATGAGAGGCAAAAGGTGCAGGACCTGAGTGAGGAGCTGGCGAGAGCTGCTCTGAGTTACAGTTTACAGACTGTAGGAGCCACTGGTGCATCCCTCTGCTCCTGGAAAGTTTAGGAAACAGCATTTTTCATATGTTTGCTGAGTTTTTGGAGTTCTGGCTGTCCCTCAGGCTGGTTGGAAAGCTGGTTGCAGACAATTTGAGGACAGTACTTTACACTGATGAGGAAGCAGCGGGGTTGCGCTTCCTCCATCCTGCCTTGAAAGGAGAAGTGCAGAGGCTCAGCTGTCCGGAGCTGCACGACTATAAGGTGTAATAATAGCTCAAAGACTTTTCTCTTGCTACACAGCTCAACCATACACTAACTGCATCTGGACTAACTTGTCCAGAGTGCTTGATCGATAGCAAAGCTACTTCATTCACCTCTGTTACTGATCTGATTTCTAAATTGAATCCTTCAAGCATCCGTAAGGGTCTCTCTTGGCGCACACACTGAATACCCCTGGTTCTGTGGCTCACTTTGGCAGATACAAGTTCCATTTCACTAATGTGTTTCTACATTTCCAAAAGATTACTTTAGCATTTTTGGTTGCGACATTGCTTTGAATTTCCCCAAAATTTGGGGACATTTTTGACTGTCACGTATTTTTCCTCACAGTGACTTCAGCTCAGCATGGACTCAGACTTCAATAAATAGTCTGCTGTCTGCTGATGCTTTAAAGGGTAAAGTCATGTTGTCAGTTTATGGTGAATTCTTTCTGAAATGGGGTATGTTTTAAGCAGTCTTAACATTTTCATTTATCATGCCAGACCTGTATTTTAAATGGATCCTGAAATTTATTATCATCTTCATTATTTGTTGCTGATATTAAAGACAGCTGCTAATATCAGTCATCTAGAACTGAAGGGAGAGTAAATATTTTAATGTTTGTGTAGTTCACCTTTGGTGTAAGAATTGTATTGCAGCTAGCAAGGAACACACACAAGCTTAAAAAAGGTTCTGCAAATTCAGTGTTAGCTGTAAAAAAAAAAAAAAAGAAAAAAAAAAGGAGTATTGATCTAAAATTTAATGAAGAAAGTGAGTAAACAGTAACTCAGTAACTGATATATACAGTGAAAGGGTTTGTTGTTCTTTCGGTTCTTGAGGGAAAAACAGAAAATGCACAAACTCCTGGTTGTAACTCTACATGCATTAAAAGGAAGGTAAAGGGGTCAAATTAAAGGAATAAGGAAGAAAAAGTTAGAAAATAATGAAGTCTGTAGTTTCAGTCTCTAGTAAAGGATCAGAATAAATCCCTAAAGAAATTATAAGCATTTCTAAGGTAACAGAGAACAAGCCGTGTGGATTTATCAGGAACAACCTCATGAGGGGAAAAGAATTAATTTACTTGATTCAAGTAAGGGAACACGTTGGTTATGGGATGCTGAGTAGGGATCTGTGACTTATTGCGTGGAGAAAGTCAAATGGAGGGAGTCTGGGATTTGGGATGTATCAGAATTTGAGTGCAGTTGTTGCAAAAAAAGCCTAACCCAGACCTTTAATGATGTAGATGTGTCCTCTACAGGTATTTTGTAATACTGCATATTAGTAAGTGATGTGCACCGTTTGGTATCCCACATTCTAAAATGGAAGTGGCATGCTGAAAAGAACATTAAAACTACAATTTAGTCCTTGTGGTCTGTGGAAACAGACTTCTTTTGTCTTCTGAAAGCAGCTTATAGAGGAATGGAACAATTTTCCACATGAGCTAAGTTATGAAGATGACTGTGATCAGTTGTCTTGTTTTTGGTAGAGAAGAAGAAATGACTGCCCTATCTTGCACTAAGGCCTGAATTAATGTTAATATTGTAATTTTTAAAGAACATTTGGGACACATTGCTGGTTACGGCGGTGGGAACACTGGTGATTGCAGTCGTCTTGAGAATAGGTTAGAGAATTGTTATGACTTTGGGTACAGCGAATCGTTCCCGGAGCAGCTTGGCAGGGTGACTTCTTGAGAAGCCTTTCAGCCTGGTGCCTCTGGGTTTGCATTTTTCATTTTTCAGCAGCCCTGACGTTTGAAGCCTGTGTTAAGGAACAAGTGCTGAAAGGAGGACAGGTCCGATGGCCAGTCTGTAATTAAATCCGTAATTAAATCCTGTTCACAAATGTTGCTGTCCGTCCCTAAGTTCTTTATGTATTTTTACCTGGAAGATGTCTCTTTCAATGGTCTGATGACTTCACAAGTTGCAGGCTGGGTCTCTGCAATGAAATCAGGGGGCAGTTTTCTCACTTGTTTCCAGGAAAAGGAGGGCTGGTCTGGGTTTCCAAAGAAGATGTTCAGAATTTCTTCTCCCCAAACTACCTGCATCAGGGGAAAAATACTACTGTAGGAGCCTACAGTATATCAGAAGTGAGTATTTCTAAAAACTTAAATTATTTCCTTGCCTTAGAGTTTCTTCATTCAACAGGCACCCACGAGTTTCTGAGCTTTCTGGGCGCTGACACGACACGTGTGTCATTCACCTTTTGAAGAAGAAAATAACTGGCTTCTGACAGCTTGGGGTTTTGTTTTGTTTTTTAATTAGCACCAACTACCTTCCTCTAAAAAGGTAGGATCTCAATCAGGTTTTGCTTTGTTTTGATTTTGATATATTTTTTTTTTAACACGGATGCACAGGGACTATTTGGTTTATGCTATGGGAGAATTTTTAAGGAGAACAGTGGTTGCAGGAGTGAGAGGCCACTGGTGCTGTGATCCAGAGCAGATGCATGTCTGGAAGCCAGACTGGAGCAAGGAGAAAGCCAGCCCTTAGCCTTCTCTTTCTCTGCCTGCAACCTTGCTGCAGAGAGAAATGTGTGGAAGAGGTAAGGCAGCGTGGGTCACCCTGTCCTCCCTCAGCCCTGCTACGGCCAGGGGAGTGCTGGCTTTATCTGCTGGAGGAATAACAAGCACTAATGGAAATTACAGCAGTTGGGATAAGATAATACCCATAAAGGCGCGTTACGGCGATCAGTATTTCTTACCGAGATAAAGCTGAAATGAGGTTTTAATTATTGGGCATTGAACTATATGAAACAAAGCATGCTTGTGTACACAGGGGGAGCATACACTGCCCGTATATCTAAGGGGCAAAGCCTACAAATAAATAGCAGAAAGGTGGGGGGGTGAGACAGCGGGGTGTTGAAGGTGTCTGCCCTTGGGACGGCAAAACCGCCTGGCCTGCAGGTATGGCACTAAAATTTAGAAACTGGCTGTGATTCCAGGTGCCAGTAGTGCTTTTAATGCTTTAGCAAAGGGCAAACTGCATAATGCCATGGCTGAGGCTGAAACACGATGCTTGGGCATGGACACTTGGACATGGACACTCGGACATCGCTTCCTCCCGGTGCCTGTTCCTTACGTAACTGCTGGCTGTCCCAGGGACGGCTCCAGACGAGCTGAGCCCAACAGGAAATATTTGGGTAACTGGTGGCAGCTCTGCTAGGCATAGAAAGAATAACAATCAGTTGTATTTAGAGTCCAGTGGTTGTAGTATCCCAAACAACTTCCGGGCACTCTCCCCATTTTACAGTTGAGAAGAGCTGCAGAGGAGGGAAGTGTGGCAGGATGGAGAAGCTGGTAATGGGAGGCATGGAGTTTTTCCTCCTGTATACTTGGATTGAACCAACTTTATTCATACCTGGAAACCTACATCTGTGAGTTCTCTGCTTTATGTGGATCATGATTTCTGAGGCTTCTCCTCTTTGAGGCAATCCCAAAGGCACCAAAAGCACTCTGAGCACTCTGGTTGGCAGAACAACAAAGTGTGTAGCCTTTTGGGGAGCTTTTCTTGTCTTCCTGGTAAAGATGTAGGCCAAAGCAGAACCAGTGCTGCAACAGGGGAGAGAATTTAAGGCCTTGATATTTCCTGCTGTTTCACAAACGTCGGTAAACTGGGCTTAAAACTGCATTTAACCATACACTAAAAGACGTGTAGATGTGGTGCTTAGGGATGTGGTTTAGGGGAGGATTTGGCAGTGCAAGGTTAATGGTTGGAGTTGATGATCTTAAAGGTCTTTTCCAACCTAAACGATTCTGTGATTCTGTGCTGGTTTGTTTATTCCTTATTTTTGTTTACTCATAATTTCAAAATCGAGATGAGTTCCTGTTTTTCTTTCAAGTACTTAGATCCTAAGTAACGCAGTAATTCAAGTTAGAACAGATGAGCTTGTGTTTAAGATGAGGTTTTCTGAAGTGGTTTTTCCTTAAAGTTGCATGTTTAAAGAAGTTTTTAACTGTGGAGGTTAAGATCTGATAGCTCTAGTTTTATCTAGCGATTTAAAAGTGATGTCTTTAATACTGTTCTACTGTGATCTTTTAAATGCTTGTGGTATTGAGCTTTCTTAATAGTTAAGCTTGTGGTTTCCTTTAATTCTTCGCTTTGGTTGTATGAAAATATATGTATGTGATCTTCAGTGCTCTTCATTTTTGGAAAAGAAGTAGTCTTCCTGTCTTGCTAATCAGACTGTGCCATGTGGAAGGGTTTCTCTTGTGTTTGTGCCAGGCTTTAACCGCAAATGCCGAGCCTCAGCCTACCTGGAGCAGTTCAGATGGCTTTACTTTTCTGCTAGATAACAGAAATGCTGTAAAACTCTAGGTACTGCATAGCCCATTGGATTCATTGGCAGGCTTTTTAATTTTGGGAGTACTGCATTGTGATCGGCTTGTATTTTCTAAGAGGAAGAAGACTTGGTTAAACCAGTTGTTTGTGGTTTGTGTACCACAAACCCAGTCATCTGTGTGACCCAGAACCCACTTATCGATGGGGATGTAGGAGCCACAGCAGGGCCTGGAGTGTAAAGTCCAGAGGTAATACTAGGAAAGTGCTTGAGGGTATATAGATATACATATATATATATATATATATATGTGACAGTTTGAGGATGTTTGTTTGCCTTAGCATAACCTATGAAGTATTGCTCTGCTGTGCAACACTATCAAACCAGAATTTCTAGCAGGGTGCTCGGAAAGAGGCAGCTGCTGATGTCTCTTTTTTTTCCCTAAAGGATTTCCCAGAAAATCTGTTCCTCTCAAGAAGGGTACAGGCCATATAGGAGTGGTACTGTGCTGGAAACAGAAACTTAATTCTCGGAACTCAATAAAAGAACCTCTTTCTTATAAAATGAGCTGAGGAAAACAAGACTACTGGGATTTTGGGGGCTTTTCTAAATTTGTTCAAGATGTAAACAAAGGCTCAGAAAAGACCAGTGAATTTCAGAAAGATCTGACCAGGCTGTATGCATAACAGATCCACCAGCAAAGTCTCCCATGATGAGAGAGCCATTTTAACTGATTTGTGTACCTCTTGTTGGGTTAACTAGCTGCACCCTTCCTGAAGAAAGAGCTGAACATCTTTGGGCAACTGGAGGCCCATTTGATGCCACTGCTCCTGATGAAGGTGTGGTTTTTAGGTTTGTAAGAAAAGTAGCAGAGGTTAACATCAAAATACCTGCTAATTTTCAAGGATACCATCATTCAAAATTGCATACTTCTGTCCGTGTCTAATTACTGACCAGATGTGCTATTTATTGACATCTCTGTGAGTGTTTCCCACAGTAAAGATGCCCGTGCCTTGTGTGTGAGACCTGGATTTTATCTGAACGGTAGCGTTTCATGGAATGGCACTTGTGAGAGTACAAAAGGGGCAAAGGGCCATGACCTTTCTTGGGTATTGTCGTCTTGCTCACGGTGATGCAATTTGGCTGATCCCTGATCCTCTTCTCCTGCTCCAGACTTCTTTCTTAGGTATATCTTGGTGATGAAATGCCACGTAACAGCCCTTATCTTCAGTGGGTTCTCTGCTTTTGTGGTGGGTTCTAAAAATGCACTTGCAGGCCGTGAAAGATCACCTCCTACTTGATCTGCAGGGGAGCTTGTTTCATAGTTGAACCCAGCAGTGCCAGCACTGCATCCCAGATAATCACTCCACATATATAAGTATCCTTCCCTTTGAAGAATCTTAAGTTAAGATGGTCTGCTGTATAATTGCCTTAGACCCTGGTGAAAAATCCCTTGCTAGGAACCCAGAGGGTCATTTGGAGCAGCGTTATCCCATGAAGTCTAGAGGCAATAGAAGAGTAAGGAAGAAGAAAACCTTAAAATCATTGCTAGTCACCCCAGCAGGAGTGCTGTTAGCTTTGGCAAATCCTGTCTCAACAATAAAGCCAGCTGCCATTTTGGCATGGAGACAGACAGACTTGGCATCAGCCCCTCTGGCATCAAAAAAATGCTTCGTGGGAGCTGGCACCAACACTGTGAAACAAGGGTAAGGCCCAAGGGAAATGCCAAGCAGACATGAGATGAGCACTAAAAATAGTGAGTTGCTGTCATTTGGAGAGAAAACAAGAGTAGGGCATCGAAGATCTCCATCAAGGTTGTGCTGGTGAGCAGCTTTTGGACAATGCTGTCTCCTGTGATGATGTGACCGAAGGAGACGCACAAGCTGTATTTTTGGTACCCACATGGTGCAAGACTCTAAAACTAGACCAGACGCTTACCGTCTTCATTCCACGTTTGGGGGATCCTGTTACTGTCGGCAGGCTCTGCCTTCTTCCCTGTCTGCTGCAGGTCATCTCCTCTTGAGCTGTTACCAAAGGTCCTGTTTGCATACACAGGCATAAGGAAAACGTAGAGCTCTAGTGCCAAAAAAGCAAAGAGCCAGGGTAGTGTCCCTACACCACCCCGGACACACTAGCCCTCCTGGAGACAGTCTTGTCAAATGTTTAACAGCTGATCTGCCCCCCTCCCTCCTCCTCCTCCTCCTCCTCCTCCTCCTCCTCCTCCTCCTCCTCCTCCTCCTCCTCCTCCTCCTCCTCCTCCTCCTCCTCCTCCTCCTCCTCCTCCTCCTCCTCCTCCTCCTCCTCCTCCTCCTCCTCCTCCTCCTCCTCCTCCTCCTCCTCCTCCTCCTCCTCCTCCTCCTCCTCCTCCTCCTCCTCCTCCTCCTCCTCCTCCTCCTCCTCCTCCTCCTCCTCCTCCTCCTCCTCCTCCTCCTCCTCCTCCTCTCCCAGCAGGCTCAGAGAAAGCCAAGGAGGCTTTCCAGTGACTCCATTGCCCACTCCAGCCTAAAACTGAAGCCTGACATTGGTGCCCAAAACCTGGGAATGCTGACGGGACAGAATCGACTCTGTCTCCCCTGAAGTGGTGTCACCTCGTATAGGGCAATTTCAACTCTTTAGTCCCCCTCTGCCTCGGTGGCAAAGGACTTTAAAGCTTTTTAAGACCTCTGGGCTTGAGTGGCAGGCCTGGGGACTGAAATGGTGGTCATACAAAATAGATGATGCAAATGGCCTTTGGCATTACAATTACATTGGCTTGGCCACAGCTCTGCTGCTGTGAAGAGAAGCCCGCTGGACCTGTGGCTAATCATTTTCTCCTCCTTGGGGAACAAGCAATGGGAAACAATGTCACTGAGGGCTGGAAATTTCAAGCTACACTTAGCAAAAACTATTTTGGTCTCAGAGAAGGAGCCTGGACTTTTTATTGCCACTACTCTCCCATCAGCTGAACAGCAGAGTGGGTAGGAGTGTCTGGAACAGCCTGGATGTGACCTCTTTTGTCTCCTCTGTCAGGTGGGTGTTGGAGAGGACTCCTCCTGGGTATCTCCTTCACATCCAGCCCTTGTCTGTTTCATGCCCTTGCTTGAGTGCCCTGCTCACGATACAGAAATCAGCTTCAGAGGAGGGATTTCTTGCTGTACAAAACTGCAAATGAAAATACTCTTGCTATTTCTTCACCCACATATGGAAAGTGAAGAGGAGGACAAGGCTCCTGCTGAAATACCAGGTGACAGAGTGGGTAGTGGCTTCCTGTGCAGTGCCCCTTCCTTTTGAACTCGTGCACGGCTTTCAGGTGGAGGACGTGGCACGTATTTGCAGTGGTCCACTTGGCCAGCAATTGCTGTTCAGGATCCACTCAGAATGAAGACTCGATTGGAACCAGCATGAGCTGTTGTCATTGAGGCTCTCTGCAACACTGAGCACATCTCAAAGTGTGCAGTCTCTTCCTCCTTGGTTAACCAGTTACTTGGAGACAAAGACAGGTGACAGCAGTGAGGCTGAAACGCTCCGTCCCTATTTGCTTATCTTGACTTAGTAAGCTGCAAAAGTTTCTTACACTTCTAAACCACTGAGCTGAGCGCAGCGGTGACAGGCTGCAGGGAAGAGGGACCTGCCGAAGGACAGATTCTAACCACTGCAAGCCCTTGTGCTTCGTGGCACATTAAAATTGATTGATCCAGCAGGCTGGCTGCAGCGCTGGCTCAACCAGCCAGTTCCAACATGTAGGGTGTCTTTTCCTCCAGTTACTCTCTGTTCTCTCTAAACAATGATTAAGTCACTTTGGCCTGACAAACGTTAAACGCAAGTGACTTCGGTGTCCTTGGTTTGTAGTTGAGCTGCACGCAAATCTGGGGACCCGCTTTACCCCACTCCCAAATCATACAGTAGTACTAGACACCGTGGGTCTGAAGGGCTTTTTTGGATCATGTCTCCCCTAAGCAACAGAGTAGATAACTCTAGGTCCTGTAGGTACCGGGAAATTATCAGACTGACCTGTTCCTGTTTGTCCTCTGGAATTTGTTGCTGACGTTCTTCGTCGGCTGCGCCAATGCTATAGGTTACATGAACCCGGGGGCACCTGCTCCTCGTATTGGAAAGTCATCGTGTTCTTGGGATGGTGCTGTTGGGGTGGGGAAGTGGCCCTTCACTCTTCAGGAATCGACAGCAAGCGGGCACGTTGTGCGGGCGGGTGGCCAGCCAGAAGTGGTTTCCAGACAGATCTAGCACTGCGTTGCTGTTCCAGCACTGGTGAGCTCCCAGCATCTCACGGGGGTTTTGCTAGCCAACAAACCCCTTTAGAACATTGGCTGTCAAGGCAGATAGAGCCTGGTTGTTCCTGGATGTCATCTTATTCTAAACAGAGATGCGCTTTTATGCCTTTCTGTATGTTTCTTTCCCTTTTTTTCTTTATTCCCAGAGCCATCTCCAGGATGGGGAAGGATAAAGTCACCCTCACTCAGGTTGTTTCTTTCACACGTTGTTCTGAGTGCCTGACAGACCTGTGTAGTCGCAGTTGTAGCACCCAAGGCTGTGGGCTGACTGATGGAAATGGATAGCTGATGCTCCAGGGATGCTCCGGTTACCAACATGAAAATAACAGAGTGCACAAATAGAAAAGTCATTAGATAACATTGTTCCAACTTTATGGTAAACCTGTGTATATATATAGCTGCAGAACCATGGTATTAAAGTGTAATTGAGGGGATATTGCACACCACCCAAGTTTACTGTTGAAAACCTCTCCCTGCCTAGGACTGTAATCATGGAGCAACTGGAGTAGTCTTGTGCTTCGAGCCTGACAGATTGGAGGTGCACAACTTCAATTTTTGTTCCAATTGCGGTGTTGTAACTGGATCATCTAAAGGTCAAGCTGTCTCCTCAGAGGGTATCAAAATGGATATTGTATCTTGCTGGGTTACTAAATCTGCTTGCAAGCATCTCCCATCAAGTATGGAAAGCTACTCTAAAGTGGCCCAAACACCTTCCATCATCTGCTTCAGTTCTGGGCTCGTATCTGAGGTCACGAGGCACAGTGTGTGTTGGGCTTGAGAAGGTGTCAAGCAGCATCCTTTGCTTGACGTCGAGTTTGGGGTGGATGGCATGTTCAGGAGAGCAGTACTACAGACTGATAAAGCCTAGAGGCCTTTATTCCCTCTTTTTCAAAAGAAACTTGCTCACTATTACCTTGTGGTGTGATCCACATCGACGTTCCAAAAAAGGATGGTTGGTGGCTGCCTAAAGAAGCAATTTTTCAAAATAATGTAGATTCCATAATCTGTCCTGACATTAGCCCTGACTTTTCAGAGCCCTCAAGAGATTCATCTACAGAGAAACTGTAAAAACTTGTGTTTGTTCTTTTCACTATATCTCAGATAGACACATTTTTGTGTCATAGGTCGGTGGACTTTGCAGATGTTAAACTCCAGGTTTGTATGAGGGAAATGAAACCCATGCTGAGCCTGCCTTAGAGCTGCTCCTGCTTTCATTAAAATAATGATTATTTCAGCTCTGGTTGCCCCAAGCAGAGAGCAATAGAAAATTAGAAAGGTTTTGGAAATGGGCAACTGAGCAGCTGAAGGCTTTGGGAAAAGATTTTTACGTTAAGAGGATGGGGAAGATTGATATCTTTTATAAGAAGATAGCTAACAGGTACAGAGTAATGAATGGGTGAGAAGATGGATGGGGACTTCTGTTCCCACCTGCTAATAATATGAAAGTCAGATTAGAAGGTGGTGAATTCACTCCTGGTGAAAGGAACTATTTGTTCACAACCGCTGTCCATGAAACTCATTACTGCAAGACAAAGCAATGGGGCAAGTGCTTACGAACTTAAAAAGGAGAAGGTAAAAGGATAGCAGTTAGAATATCCAAAGTGATTGCAAAGATTAGGAGAACCGAAGTGTTTTGAAAAGTCTCTAAGATTAGGGTATGAGTTAACTCATCCAGCTGGTTTTGGGTTTTTTTTTGCCCTTGTCCAGGGCTTTTCCCATAGTGACCTAAAGTGGAGTTTGTGGAGTGTGTCACTGGCCGCTGTCACACAGCAGTTGATGCTGGTGCAGTTGAACGTGGTAACGTGTGCTTGCAAACCACCTTTTTTTTTATGGTGTCAGTCTTTCCAGGATTGCTAAATTCACACATAAATCAGGATGCTTTTGCTTTTCCGCTTAAGTTACTGCCTTTGATAGTCCTTCACAACTTGTCTGAGATCTGGAATGACGCTTCGCCTTTTGAGTACGTGCTGGGGGAGAGGCGGGTGGTTAAAGTTAGATTCCTTCTGACAGTCAGGATTTAGAAATTGCTGCATTGGCTCAGCCCTGGGATGTGCCTGGTCCAGGGCTCTGGAGAGCAACAGCCAAAATGGGGTATTTCAAAGGACAGCGTGAGGCCACAGAACAGATTACTAAAACAGAGAGCTGCCCTTTTATATCGCTGGTGTTTGTCCGTAGAATTGGGAAAGCAAAGGGTGAGAGTTTGCTTGATCCAAGAGCACAAAAGCTGGAAAATCCCGTTGCCTGGCTGATGCTAGTTAACACTCATGTTTTGTATCCTCCAGGAAATTACTTCTGTGCCTGTTTGCTCTTAGGAAAAACAGAGATGTGCTTAACCTTAAACAGCAAGTTCATATGGTGCCTTTCGGTTGGTGTAGAAAGAAGTAAAGCTTGCATATAGTCTCCCAGCCTAATTGTGTAGAGGACACCCACGGTGGGGTTCTCCTATGGGAAACAACCCCGGGCTGGGCTGGGCTGGGAGGAGGCAGCAGCAGTGGTCACTGAGGGCTTTTGGCATGTGGAAAATGGGTGTCTTTTTCTGACACTGCTGCAAACTATCCGCGGGCATTCTGTTCTGGGTTGGCTTTTTTCTTTCCTTTTTTCTTTCCTATTTTTTTTGCTTTTTTTCAATCTTTTTTTTCTGCTGTTGCAAATTAGCATTTGTAAGAATTATATGTGGTTTCTCTCTCTCTCTCTTCTGAAGTCCTGAAATTATTGTTAAAACTGCTGCTAAAAAAGGGATTCAGTGGACTCTCTATGGAAAAAAAAAAAATTATATTCCTTCCCTCGTCAAATATTTTAATGTGTTGAGCTCTAAAAGCCAAAGAGGCCAAAAGCAAGGGGAGTTGCCCCTCTCTCAGATATCCGTGAAGCTGCTGCTGGGGCACGTGGTAGTGGCCGTGGTGTCCTAGTCCCCCCCGTCCCCCCCCCGACAGACGAGGACAGCTGCTGATTAAAGAGAAGCATGAAAAAAAGAAGTTGCTGAACTTTCAAAGTGGAGGTAGAAAAGGGAGTTAAATTTAGATTACCTTCTGCAGTGTCATCTCCTACACCGCTGTGGAACTTGCTGTACTCCTTGCTTGGGAGAGGACAAACAAGACATGCCATCCTGGGCACCAGATGATAAATTTGTTTATAAGGCTTAATTGCCCCTTGGCATCAAAGTGTGAAATGAGCATGAGTCGAAACCTTCCGTCGGGTCTAATCACGTTTTCCTTGGGGAGAAGGGGATTAAAATGTCTTCCCATCACCTGTCCAATGTCGGAGAGGCCCCGGTTGTGATCCTAATGAGATCAGGGGAGTTGTTGCTGTTTCTTTAATGGCAGGGCTGTTATCTGGAGGGACTGAGAGTTGAACAGTGCCCTAAGAGTTGCTCAGAAAAAATGGAGCTGTGGTGGCAGGCAGAAAAAGGCATTGGGAGTGTTTTGGGTCTGTGAAGGCTTTACCCGATGTGGAGGTAACCATGGTGGTTGCTCTTAGGGCTCCAGCCCTGTTGAGCAAGAAGCATCAAACTTTGCTTTCCCCTCAAAAAAAAAATAGATAAAACATCTATTTTTACTTTGGGAGATTTAATCATCACTGAGGAGCTGTGGGCTCTTGCCAGTGTTTTTAATAGACTCCCCTCCACTTGCAGCACCCAGCTGGCAGGGAGGAGAGCCCTTCTGCTCCTCGGCAGCCCCCTGCCAGGGTCCCAACAGCACCGAGCTCCCTGGGCTTACCCAGCAGCTCTCTCTTAAGGTTCAGGGCTTGCTTCTTTTTTTTTTTTTTTTTTTGGTTTTTTGTTTTTTTTTTTTTTTTTTTTTTCAGAACTGCCCGACCTGATGTCATTTCCCTCTTGCAAACACCCCGGCTGGGCTGCGTCTGAGATATGTCACGGGGAGTGGGAGGAGGAGGAGGAGGAGGAGGAGGAGGAGGAGAAGGGGGAGCCAAGCGCAATGCGTGCAGTGTCCCAGGACCCTGTTTACTTTGCGTTCCCAGCCGAGGAAGCCCTGGTTTTTAAATAGGATCGGAGGAGCGGGGGCTGCCCACGGCAGATGAGGAAATGGTCACTCTGGGGCTTTAAAATTCCTGCCTTCCCATGCGCTGGTGCGGAGGATGAGCCTGCAGAATGCCTTTCCTCCTGGGTCTCAGACAGGTAACCAGCTGGGGTGCGGTGGGAGCTGCTTGCTCAGGTGGAGGACGTCACCGACTGCTTTTATTATTATTTTTATTCCCCCCCCCTCCCTCCTTTCCCCTGCAAGGAAACGATTTCTGCCTTTCCCAAAACGGAGCCGTAGCAGCAGCGGTTCCCCACCCCGTAGCCTTTGATGGGGGAGCACGGTAGCGTGAGAGAGGCTTTTTATTAAGCAAGGAAGGAGCAAAACTGCAAAGCTGGGGAGAGGAACTCCCGTGTTGAGCATAGGCTTTGCGGCAGGGGGGCTCTGGCTCTTTGTGTCCTGCTCCTGTGTTGTTTGGTTGGGTTTTAGGGTACTTACCGCAGTCCTTAATATGGAATTGTGTTTATATCGCTTAAAAACTTGCCAAACTTCTTGTGCGGGCAGTATTTTGAGTGTTAAACTGTGGGTTTCTTCAAAAAAAAAAGAAAAACTTTTATATATTATATATATATCTCTCAACTCTGACAAAGGTCACCAAATGGAAAATGGCAACGTGCTGTGGTCCCCAGCCTGGTGCCTTTTTAATTGTTCTGGGAGAGTTTGAACTTGAACAAGAAACTTGGGCTAATTTAATAGCTGGTAATGTTGAGCGGAATGAGAAACGGTAGCAACTGCCCAGCTGCTCCCCGCTGGAGGAGGTGCCAACTATGTGTTCTTGGGCTCAGGGAGAGCAAACCCTTTTTTTGGTCTGGGAGGCACGTCTGGAGGGGAATCGAACTGTAAACTCTTTCCAGCACTGCTGGGATCCGTAATCCTCAATAAATAGATATTGCATGATATCAGTGCCGCTTGCCGTTTCTAATTTAGAATTAAAAAGTCAAGATCGGACCGCAGCGTGTTTTAAACTACCTACTTTCAGTTGTTTGAGAAAGGAAGGCAAAAAGACTTGCAGCAAGCACACTGCTGAGTAAACACTGCTCTCTTTTTCCTTATCAGTTCAGTTTTTGGTGAAATGCAGCTCCCCCCCCCTTTCCCCTCCCTCCCAACTCTGCTGAACTGAAAACAGTTTTACATAAGAAACTACCTCTAGCACAATGACCTTCTGTAACTGAACGCAATAGCTATAATAATAGTTCACTTGTTAGCACTCAGAGCAAAGAGACTTTCCCGAAAAACCTGGGAACTGAACCAAGGAGGGAAATTTGGGCTCGAAGGCTGTGGCTTCAGGTAACTCTCAACTTGCCGTGAGACGTAGCTGGCTTCAGCGTTGAGATTGCTCGAGTCTCCCAAGTGTGTTTCCCTCTAAAGTTTCCTATTTCTAACTGCATCTTTTTGTTTGAGAGGTGCGTTTGGGAGAATTGAGGTGCTGCATAAGGGGGAAAAGGAGGTTAGATGTCATTTGGCTTCGTTTGCTCGAGCTGCGAACAGCTGGTTATCTCAGTGGGCTGGATGGTACTTTTTTCTCTGCTTGTAACTTTGGCGCTGATACAGAGGCATTTACAGGAAGCAGAAAAAAGGTGTTGCCTCAAGAACAGAAGAGCAAAGCTCTTGACTATTTTTACCCACCGATGAGGGATATAATGGGAAAGAGCTGCTTGTGGAGCTGCTTGAACTTTTCTTAATCATTTTTAATTTAATAGCTTTTTGACTTAAGAAATCTAAATATTTGTGATTTTTGTCCTGGATGCAGATAGTATTCAAAAATTCAGTTTCTTGCTTCTAAAAGAGCTGGGGGGGGGGAGAGGGGAGAAGGTTGTTAGTGAACAGTGCTATTTAATTAAAACTGCGGGAGGAATCCAGGAATATCTCGTCATGCATCCGCCTCTGTTGTCTCTGGCATTTGCGCTCGGGCTGTGAGCGCTTGGTTGGCTGGGATGTCCTTTTGTTGTTGTCATTGTTCCCACTCAACATGAGGGGTCTTGATCCTGGGGTGCCCTCCCCTGAGCTGGGTGACGAGGACGAAGCGGTGGGAGCCTGGGCCCCCCGGGACACGTGCCCCGTGGTCGCTGCTACACGGCACAACCGCTTCCCCTGCATCTGCCTTCACTTCTTCTTTGGGACCCAGCGCTGCTGAACACGTGGTAAAAATAGGGTGTTTCGTTTGGGTGGGTGGTTTTTTGTTGGTTTTGGTTTTTTTTCCTGTCGTTGCAGCGGGGATGATGTTTAAATGCCTAAAAAGCTAGGTCAGCTCCGTCTGACATCAGCGCAACGTGGGTGTTTAAAGCTCCCGTCCCAGGAAACGTGGTTGTAGAGGATCTCAGCTTTCCATTTCAAGTGGGCATTTCCTCTTAGGGGTCGCAGGTGGAAGCTTGGAGGCGTTCTTCTAGTTCACTGCATAAATGTAAAAGATTAAAAAAAAAAAAAAAGTTTAAAATATTGAATTCCTAACCTTTTCAGTTTTAACTTCAGCTACTGGAGGTTTTCGGTGCTGTCGTCTGTTTGGTGGTTTAAAACAACAAAATGCAAGAGAGCCTCCCCAAAGCTGTGATTTCCTAGAAGAGCCTGTCTCTAATAGGAAAAGGCTGGGGCTGCAGCTGGGAAGCTTCTAGCGAGGCGTGAAGGGTGTAAACACTTTCACGTGGGCTTAAAACACCAATGTGCACTTCTTGGAGTCTGAAAGCGAAACTTGCGATAAACAAAAATGAAACCGGCTCCTACTGAAATATATCAAAGTGTCCACGGTCTGTGAAAAGACAGTGTTCCTTTAAAGATCGTTGGAGTATTTCTCCAAGATAAATGGATGTAACAAAACCAATTTGTTCCTCAGATAAAGGTTAATAAAACCTCAGAGGTTCTGCGTCCGCTGGCGGTGAAGATGGGTCTGCTGTGGCTGATTAATCATGGTGATTTAAATATAATTCTCCTGATGCTGGCATTAGTGAAGCAATAAGTGTTGTGGATTAGAATTCCCATTTTGGAGATCTTCATTGTGCCTGGGACAGCTCAGAGGCATCATTGCTCCCCCACTTATTATACTTTAAGTATTTGGATGTTTGTACTTACCACGTTTTTTTCTTTTTCCACATTCAGCAAAACAGGATTTGTGGTGGGTGTTTTATGGAGAAATGACCAGATTTGATTTATTTCCTGGCCTCAGTTGTCTGTCGTAAGGCAGGCTTACAGGAATTTATCCCCTGTCGTGCTGGCAGGGGCTGGCACCCAGGGTTCCAGTAACTTGCAGCAATCAAAGCTGGTTTCATCTTTACCAATTTTACGTGCTTTTGTTAAATTGAATCCAGCAACGGCATGGGGCTGGCTTAGATGGTGGATTTTTGCTTTTACATTCCAAAGGACTAACAAGTGTAGTGTTTGTGAAGGTGGGAGAGGGACCGGAGGCTTTGGGGTGGCATCAGTCCTGAACTGCCCCGGTGATTCAGGGTTCCCCTGTAGTCCTTACTGCCATCCCAATTGCTGTTCTTCTCTGAAAGCATCTAGTGATTTTTTTTATTTAGGATGAATTTTGGTTTAGGAGCTGGGGGGCAGCTGGCGAGCCAGGAACTGGAGTAAACCCTATGTCAAGATTTGGTGTTCCAGCCAGATGTTTTCAGTAGCATTTTTAACCTACTACCATTTGAGTCTCTTATCTGACAGAGATGCTTGACATCTTCAGTAGCTTTGTGGTTGCATTCTCATGAGCTATTGCTGATGGGTTTGGCTAACCAACACTAGTGTTAGTCTGACACGTGAGTTTAAGTAAAAGCCAAGTGGTAACTCATAAATAGTGGGTATCAAATAAGTTTTTTTCCCCGTTGGTTGTTTCTGACATATTTAAGATACTGACAGTCACCTCCATTCTGTTACTCTGGGTGCTTAAAGAATCTGTATCATTCAAATACTGATTGCAAATTACCCAAATTACATGTTTTAATACATTTTTCTGAAGATTGTGTCACTTGCTTGTGAGAAACCAGACAGGGACCTTACACTTGCTTAAATCCACCCTGGTTTGTTGTTATGGGTGCAGCTGGGTACTGAAAGCAAGGGACTGCTGCCTGCAAGTAGTGAGATTAGTGAAATAACAAGGTCAGGATTCTTTTATTATTCTTATTAAATAGATGCTTATTACCAAGCATCTCCCCTATGAGAGCTGTGAAACCAAGAGATCTGGAGAGGTCACAGGTTGAGCCCAAGTCCTGGTAAAACCAGTAGCATCTTGCCCTCCAGTGGATGCCAGCTTGGTGTCTCCCCTCAGCCTGCTGCTGGGCCTTTCATAGAATCACAGAATTGTCTGGGTTGGAAGGGACCTTTCAGATCATCCAGTCCAACCATCAACCCAACTCTGATAAAAACCATCACTCCCCCATGGCTCTAAGCACTATGGCAACCCGGCTTTGAAATCCCTCCAGGGATGGGGCCTCAACCCCTTCCCTGGGCAGCCCATTCCAAGGATTAAGAACCCTTTCCATGGAAAAATAGTTCCTCATCTCCAATCTGAACCTCCCCTGGTGCAACTTGAGGCCGTTTCCTCTTGTCCCATGGCCTGTGACTTGGGAGCAGAGACCGACCCCCCCTGGCTACACCCTCCTTTCAGGGAGTTGGAGAGAGCCAGAAGGTCTCCCCTCAGCCTCCTTTTCTCCAGGCTGAACCCCCCCAGCTCCCTCAGCCTCTCCTCACCAGACTTCTTCTCCAGACCCCTCCCCAGCTCCGTTGCCCTTCTCTGGACCCGCTTTTCACTGTGTCCCACTGTTTGTACTCTATTATTTGGTTCCTTACTCACCCCTGTCATTCTGTTATTAATCCCTATCTCTTCCAGTTCAAATAGTAATTTGCTGTGTTGTGCCTTGACAAATGCTGTGCTGAAGTTTGGAGAGAATAGGAAATTAGAGTAGGTCTAAAAAAGCTGGCTTTGCTGGAAGAGAGGAATGGCATATAACCTGCTGCCAGTAAAGGCAAGACACGTTTCAAAGTGTTTTCCAGGGGGCCTGGGTGTTACCAAGGTTAGGATGAAGGCACTGTCAGGCTGAATGACACGTAGAGGCCATATAAATGCAAGGTGCTCATATTTAGGGTAATAGAGGCTGGACTTCTGTGGAAAGAGGAGACAGCAAAAAGCTAAAATGGTTATTAGATCTCTGCGATATCAGCCACTGCTGGTTTTGGTTACCTGGTTAATGCCAGCTGAGGAGTCATCTTTTGTAGGTGGTTCACTGCCAACTATGCACTTCTGAGCGTGGGCTGGGGTGTTTGTTGCTGCAGTTGCACGTATTAATTTTCAGCTTGGAAAATAGCCACGCTGGTCTGGAATTTGCTCATCTTCATCTTTCGCCTTTTTGACACAGCAACAGTGTTCCCAGGTTCACTGCTGACTTTTGAGAGTAAAAAAAGTGTGAAGTGTCTTGATCCTTTAATTGTAATGACACGCCATTGTCACAACAGTTCTGGTTCACCTCCATTTCCTACATTGGCTTCAGACACAATAAATCCTAACAGATTTATGAGCATTAAACCCAAGCATTTAGTACTGAAAAACTTCACAAAAGTAGGATAAGGAGGTCTGATTCCATCTTTTCTTGCAGTGAGGGGCAGTTCAGGCAACCTGCAGACCTCCCTGAAAGCCCCCTGTCTTGCTCATGCCCCACATTTTGACCTTTAATTTGTCACGTAGACCTCCAGCAAAGATCCAATACTAAACTGGAAGGTGGAGAAAATAATTGGCTTTTTTCCCTGGCACTGACGTTAATGTTTGCTGTAGCTTCAGATGTGACAACATATGGTACTGCCTTGAGTTCTCTTATACCTACCACTACTGGATATTTTAAGGATTATTTGTAAAAGCACTTGACAGCAAAAGTGTGCTACTGGCAGAGTTGTCAGCATAGTTGTGGGTTTATCATAAATGCCAAATATCAACAAGAAAATAAGCAAAAAAAAAAAAGCTGTCTTATTTTTATTCAAACAAAATTGCCTTATAAAGTTTCTGACAAGTGAAAACTAACCCAAAATGCCACATCTAAAATATGAAGAGACTCTCCAAATGCACCAAGATGAGGTCTTCCCAACTCCAGTGGTTTAATGAGAAAGAGCCTGCACCAGAATTAACAAATTCTGGCCTCTGTTGGGGTGGATAGAGAGAGAACACGGACTCCAGGACTGCAGAGCCTTCTCCTGAGAGCTCTGGGCTCCGGAGTGTGCGTCAGGGATCAGGAGAGTCCAGCTTCTCAGATCTTCATCAGCTCATAGGATGATGCCAAGGAGATGATGATGCACATGCAGCCTGGAGTAGGTGCTGCTTTACAGGACAAAGCCAGTCCTTTAGCTTTGCAGGTGGGAGATAACGGATGGCATGTTCAGGCTTCTTACTTGCAAAACAGGAATATTCTGCTCTAATGGAGTTCAATGGCTCTTTGAGAGAGATCCATCGGATCCATGTAGATGCTGCTTAGTAATCCTGTCTGGAGGCATCTACGGTTAGTGAACAAAGGTTTGGTGGGGAGGGGTGTGCTTGCCTGGACAATAAGAAGGCAAGGACTGTCCTTCAGCAGAGAAGCCTGAAGCTACTGGCTTTTGGGAAAGCAAGCACTTTCAGAAAAAAACCCTTCCCCTTCCTTGTTTTCATAAGACTACCTAAAAAAACCCAACAAAACCTCATTGTAGTAGTGTGGTGGTTGGCCACTAAACAAACGACAGATTTAATTGGCGCCCCGTGTGGTGTAGTAGTTCATAGAACATAATTTGATTAAAAACTCCATGCTACTAAGAAAGGCCAACTGCATCCTGGGCTGCATCAAAAAAAGTGTGGCCAGCAGGTCGTGGGAGGTGATTCCACTCCTCTGCTCTGCTCTGGTGAGACCCCACCTGGAGTGCTGTGTCCAGCTTTGGAGTCCTCTACATAGAAAGGACATGGACCTGTTGGAACGGGTCCAGCGGAGGGCCACGAAGTTGATCAGAGGGAGCCCCTCTGCTGTGAAGACAGGCTGAGAGAGCTGGGGGTGTTCAGCCTGGAGAAGAGAAGGCTCCGGGGAGACCTTATAACGGCCTTCCAGTACCTGAAGGGGCTCCAGGAGAGATGGGGAGGGACTCTTGGTCAGGGAGGGGAGCCACAGGATGACAGGTAATGGTTTTAAATTGAAAGAGGGGAGATTTAGATGAGATACCAGAAAGAAATTCTTTGCTGTGAGGGTGGTGAGACCCTGGAAGAGGTTGCCCAGAGAAGCTGTGGCTGCCCCATCCCTGGAGGGGTTCAAGGCCAGGCTGGATGGGGCTTGGAGCACCCTGGTCTGGTGGGAGGTGTCCCTGCCCAGGGCAGGGGGGTGGAACTGGATGATCTTTAAGGTCCCTTCCAACTCTGACCATTCTATGAATGATTAAAAATTATCATTACAAGCACTACTTGAAATGGAAACTAGAAACAAAGGCAGTGAGTGCTCCAAGAAGATTATTTTTTCCCCTATATATAGTTTTCTTACCTATAAAACTGCACTTTCAGTCCTGTGTCTCGTCCATGCCTGCTGGTGTGAAAGGGGAAAGAGCGTGCTTTCATAGGCCAAGCACTTGTGTAGCTGTTTCCAGGAGACATTTAGGCTGTAGATAACTGTGTTGGTTGATACATCTCAAGTAGTTGCAGTTCAGCAGCATATCACAGAATGAATGGGAGAAGGAAGTAGAAATAATCCAGCGCTGATGGTATGAAAAGTGCAGGCTGGGATTTAATTAGAAATTGAAGCCTGATCAAAGTGCTTGGTGGGAGGCAGAAGATTCCTAACAAAAAATGTCATGGTCTCTGTCATGGCCTGTTCCGATGGCAGTGCAAGAAGCTGTAGAATGGCTCAGCTTTTCACAGAAATGAGTCTTGACTTAAGCAGGGAGAGGAAAGGAGAATGAAAGGCTCACTCCAAAGGAGACACCTGCAACATGTCCCAGAACAGTGCTCTCCTTGTGCTGGAATCTTTGCCTCGTAGACTTTTTCCAAAGATTTGTTGCCTTTACGTTTTATCTCTTTCCCTGGGCCGAGTTGAGTAACCGTGGGTTGGAGGGAGCTGTGCTCCGAGCAGGGGTCGGGCCATGTGACCTGCTGGGATCTTTTCCAAACTAAATTATTCCTTGATTCTGTGAAACTGTTTGGAAACAAGAGTGACAGTTCTGGGTCTGCCACGTGGCACTGGGTCTGACGGCTCCATGTTCCCAGAAACCCATCGGTGGCCGGGCTGGCAGAGGGCTGCAGAAAGGCTCCAAGAGAAGCTGCGTGGACTTGGAGGAGCATGAGTGGTGACCAGAGCTGCAAGGACTTTGAAACCCTGGACTTTGTGAACTGTGGGAGCTGAAAGCTAACCGCGAGACTACGCAAAGGTACAAGCGCTTACGCGTTAGCAAGGAAGATGATTTCTCTTGGTCAGTGTGTAAAGAAGCTCCAGAAAGTGACTTCTACTTTAGATGGGAAAGCAGGATGTTGCTCAAGACTTGATCTCCAAAAGCAGGCAGGAACAACCTGCAGAATACCAACCTAGCTCCTGAGGATCTTCTCTTCAGCATGTCCACCCCTGCCCTCAGAGACCTGTTCGCCAGCTGGGCTGACAAGAAGCCACCCTGCACATAAGAATATGGGATTGTGGAAAGGTTGTTTCAAAGGTTGGCAAGAGGGAGTCAGGAAGTTCAATAAAAGGATGATGTGATGAAAGTCTCTGAAAACAGGACTGCTGGAAGTTCTTAAGTGGAAAAAATAGTGATGTTCAAGCTGTTACAGATTGCTGCTGCCAAAAGACACCGATGTGTTCCTTATTGCTATTCTTTGGAGCAGAAAACACTGAATGGAACAAATTTTGAGGGTAAACACAGGTGGTCAAGGACGAATCAGTGTTATGGTGCAGAGGTGTTCCTAAAATGGCACTGTGGGACTCTGTCCTTTCATCAGCTCCATGTGATTCATTCGCTGGTTCAACAGGTCACATTGATCTTCATGTGTCACAACCGCAGACCTCAGCTGGTCACTTTCTGGCTTGTGCATTGTCAACAGGATTACCGTTTTGCAATGGGATCTTAATTTCTCAATTCTGTTGATCTGAGAGCCAAAATCTGTGCTCTTCATCCACTGCATTAACTCTGCAAGGCCAACAATAACGAGGGAAAGTGTACTAGTAAGAACAGATAAGAGAATAGATGTGTCCTGTTTCTAGTTGTTTTGCTGACTTAAAATTACAATTTTTGGAAGGAATAGCATGCCTGAAGCAGAAAATGCTGTGCTAGCTCAACAGTGTCTCCTAAAAGTTGCTATTAGACACTGCAATTAGAGATGGAAAATGCTTCCTTCCCTTACAGGAAAACATTGGTTCTACTGGTGGCGTGCAGCATCTCAAGAGAAGAACAGACCATGTTTGCTTTAGCTTCCTGCAGTCAAGCAGTGTGACTGGTCTGTCCACCAAAATGTTCTTCTCTTCCTGGAAAGAGGCGGCAGGTACCGCTCCACCTTGTTGCTTCTGCAGATGGATTTTAAGGAGATGACCCCTTGGTGCTTTTCTAGAGCCTTTTGTGGAAATGATGATACCTGTGGAAGAAGGGGAAGTGGTATCTCGTACGCTGTCGTGTTTGCTGAGCTGTGCCCTTACATGATCCAAACCCTTCCAAAAGTTGGTGTGACTCCAGCGTAGGGCAACAAAGATGATGGAGGGATTGGAGCATCTCCCTGAGGAGGAAAGGCTGAGAGAGCTGGGAGAAGAGAAAGCTGAGGGGAGACCTTATTAATGTTGATAAGTCTCTAAAGGGGGGGTTGAAGGAGGATGGAGCCGGACTCTTTCCAGTGGTTCCCGGGGACAGGACGAGGGGCAACGGGCACAAGCTGGACCATGGGAAGTTCCACTCCAATGGGAGGAAGAACTTGTTTGGGGTGAGGGGGGCAGAGCCCTGGCAGAGGCTGCCCAGGGAGGGTGTGGAGTCCCCTTCTCTGGAGATCTTCAAGCCCCGCCTGGATGCTCCTGAGTGATGTGCTCTGGGCAGCCCTGCTTTGGCCGGGGGGTTGGACTGGAGGGTCTCTAGAGGTCCCTTCCAACTCTGACAATTCCTTGATTCCTTGACTACTTAGAAAAAACATGCAGCATGGTATCTTTTCTGTTGAACTTTAGGTTGTAGGAGGTTCTTCTGCTTTTAGAAGCTACATTGCTCTGTAACGTGGGTGTTGGGGTGAGGAACACACAGACCCAGTGTCAGAGAGGTACTGGGGTGCTGTGTGGTGGGGGAGTGCTGGTGTTCCTCCAGATCCCCAAATAGACACAGTCTTCTGAATAATTTAGTGCAAGACTTCTGCGTTGAAACTGCTGCCTTACATCACTTGTTCAGTGAGGTGGTCCATAATTTGAAATGGACTTTATTTTCCACATAGAGGTTTGTGAGAAGTTTGGCCGTGGTGTGCTCACATAAAATAGAGGAACGGTGCAATTCAGCAAGTGTTGGGAACCACCAGTGTAGGTTCCTGTAGCCTGCTGCTTGGCTTTGCTGCTCTTCCAGCCTCGTTGGGTTTTGTTGGGCTTCTTTGGTTGGGGTTTTGTTTGTTTGTTTGTTTTTAGTTTGGTTTTGGGGTCTTTTTTTTAAAGATGGTACTTATAAAATGAGTTCTTTCAACATGACTTTCTGTATAAACCTCCGCACGTTTTCTTTGCCTTGTCATAAATTTTAAGTGAAAGAACGTGAAAATTTTACATGTTGTTACAGGTTTGTTTGCAACATGAATGTTTTTTGTTGAGATCTGTTTGTTTCTTAAGAAACTGTGTAGTGTATTCTAACTTCCACGTTGCCCCAAAGCCTAGTAGAGGATGTACAAACCACAGCCCGGAAAATTATTCTGGTTTTCTGTGTTTTGTACTTTTTCCCACCCGTCTTTTCAGACTGGCAGGAAAACGTGGACTTTGGTGAAGCGATGCAAACCGTGGGGGGCTGAGACCTCACACCGTAGTCCTTTTCCATCTGAAGTGTCCTGAGGAGCTGCTGGGTGATAGAGTACAGCTGATTTGGCTCTCCTCCTGGTCTACCTCGCTATTCCAGGAAGAAGTTTTACAGGAATGCTGATCTTCTGTAAAGCACGTGGCTAATTATGAAGGAATCATTTTTAGATTGGAATCTCGCAGGAATGTATTGTAATTATCGTTTACATCTAAATGAGTCCAAACAGTTTTGTCTCAAATTATAATGTTCTTTTTATTAATACGTTTCCTCCACTTGGCAGTCAGCCCCAGTAATGTAGCGATAGTGTGTAAAATGTGGAACAAATTACATCTTTTCTTTAAGAGAATGCCTGGCTCCCAAAACTTGACAACTTTTAATGGAAAAGGAAAGGACTGATGAAAAAGCAGCGCTGACTAGATGCTAAAGCAATGTAATTCATTAATTTGGAAATACGGGGTTTTCTTCTGAAAAGTCCTTTGTATTTTTTGGTGAACCTTAGCTGTATTTTAACCTCTGTCTGTATTTTAGAGTTTCCCAAGACCATAACTTGTGACTTTTCAAATGCTTGCAGATCATTGAGTTAAAAGCTTACATTGACAGAAGATACTGACAAAAGCATCTTAAAAGTGTGTCTGTTTAATTTTAGGACAAGGAAACCTGCATGGGTGTCAACAATCAAAGTTACATATGTGAAACGGGCCACTGTTGTGGACAATCCCAGTGTTGCAACTACTACTATGAACTCTGGTGTAAGTCCTTCCGTTTTGTATGGCTTCCCTTCCTACTCTGCATGGCTCTCATACCATAGTACAGGTCTGGCTTGTGTCCCCTGGGGTTTTGTCTTCAGCCCTTGTTACGCGTTGCCATTGCGTTTTACTCCAGCACAAACCTGGAGTTATCAGTTGACCTGATACAGCAAGGGAAATAGGGTTGTTACAACGGGCATCGCCTGCTTTTTTGAGGAGGAATGGGTCATCTTGCCGTGTTCATCACTGGAGACTTGTTGTTGAGTCTTCTCACTGATTTGGGCAATACTGAAGGGACTCGGAATAACATTGTATGTGAGTGAGGAAACCACACTTGAGGGAGAAATGCCACTACACACAACACTACAGTTTGACACACTCAAACAGAGAATTACAGAATCACAGAATGATATGGGGTTGGAAGGGACCTCTGAAGATCGTCTAGTCCAACCCCCTGCCAGAGCAGGGCCACCCAGAGCAGGTTGCACAGAAACGTGCCCAGGCAGATTTTGAATGTCTCCAGAGACTGAGATTCCACCACCTCTCTGGGCAGCCTCTTCCAGTGCTCTGCCACCCAATTAATTAATTCAGTACTGAATTAATTCAGTATCTTCAATTTATTGTTTTAGTTCTTTGCAAGAATGACAATTTAAATCTGATTTATCTTTTTTTAAGCTATCCTTTCAAGGAGAGGGGCGCAGGATGTTTGTTCTTTTCGGGGCACATTGTGTTTGAAGCAGTGATCCTTGGGTCTTGGGGCAAATCTTGTGGGCTAACAGTGGCTGAATAATGTGGGCTGTGCGGAACATCAATTGCCCACTGCAACCCCTCTGATCTCCTCTTCCCCTAAATCTGGGATTTAAAACTGCCCATGTTTCTAGTGAGTGGTTGAGTGAACGTACTTAATTCCCTTCAGACAGCAGCAGGCAGGTCAAAGCAGGTCAGCAAACCTCTGATAAAGATACATGGGGAAAATGGGAAGTTGAAAGGATAGGAAAGTAAGAAATGCTGATTTTTAAAGGCAAACTTTCAGAGTTGTGCTGGTCTGATGGTGTCTTCCTTTCTTGAGGAGGAGCACAAAGGGCTGAACATCGATGTTGACATGCTGTTGTGCTGCCAGGAGCCTAGGCTGAGAAGGTGTCTGTGCTCCCAGAATTTGGAAATGTGGAACCCTGAATATTGTACTCCCCATTAGAGACTGGAGATATTTTCATACCACACCCAATAGTATCTTGTAGCTTTTATGCAGCTGTGCTGTCTGCTTAATCCCTCTGCTGTGCCCATGGTTTCACT
The DNA here is from genome assembly GCF_001431845.1 of Calidris pugnax. Lineage (NCBI taxonomy): Eukaryota > Metazoa > Chordata > Aves > Charadriiformes > Scolopacidae > Calidris > Calidris pugnax. Next base: position 3,553,202 of record NW_015090781.1, read on the forward strand.
TCCTCAAAAGTAGTGTGTGTGTGTAAGTGTATTATACATGCAAAAAGCATCACTGAACCTGGATCTGAGGAGAGGAATAGCTGACACTTCAGTCTAGAAACATGCTTTTACTTTTTGAATTAACCAGTGAAGTGGTTGTAAATTAAACATGACTCTGACTCCTTCAAGACACACGCTGCACCAGAGCATGGTGGCTGGCTGTGTCGATGTTAATGGCAGGATCCAAATGTATTGCAGACCCTTTGCAGGAGCTTTATTTTCAGAAGTCTCCAAACTGTTGAAGAAATTATTCAGGACAAGGTGGGCAGTTCTAGGGACCCTCACAGGCTGAGATACAGGCATGAATGGGTGGCTGCCTTGGACTGCCGGGTTCAGATGGTAGCAGGACAGATGGCTGGGATTTGTTGGGACTATGTGGGGATTCATGGACAAAGCAGAGTGAGGAAGGTCAGACCCAGTTTTGGATTTGTGTGGGTGGGAATGTAGAGGAAGAGGCACGTATGCAAGGGTTTTACAGGCTCTGTAGCAAGCAGGATCTAAATTGAGCAACAGCGTGGAGCACAGCTGCACACTGGAGCTGGTTGCAGGGTCACCATGTTTCTCCCATGGACATCTTGAAAGGGGCTTAATTGAATTGCGTACAAACAATACAGCCCCAACAATAGCCCCCTGCCATTTTAATGGAAGGATTTGGCTTTAACTGTCTTTGCGCTCTCAGTGTGGCACAAGGCTTTTGTACTTGGCAGTGCCTGGCTGCCTCGTAAAAGTTCTTGGAAGATGAAACCAGATTTTGTTAGAAGGAAGCAGAATAGTTCAGGCTTCTTTCTAGGGCAAGCAACACAGATCGCGCTGAGATCATGGAATAAACATATTAGTGGCACACACTGCTGGAGGAATAGGTTTCTGTGTTGAGATTCACATTCCCTCTGCGTTGCAGAGAGCATCATATACCACACTAAGATGGGGGAATAATGCAATCATGAGACCTGTTCTAGGTTTTTTTCTTTTTAAATTCCTTTGAATTTTTTTAATTCTGCAAATCCAGCTAAACATCCAACATTGATTTAAAATCGGTTAACGTTTTCAAAGCTTGCGTTGCCATTATGAGTGTTAGAAAAAGGTTTCTGGGATTGGAAGGGAACACAAAGGGGGGAGGAGGTGTGCTTTAAATTTAAGGAAACTCATATTTTAGAGCTTGTGACCACAGCTGCAGAACTTCCCTGCTGCTCCAGGAATTGTTGAAGTTCTTTGGTAGGTACCTGTGGCGAGGGACTCTTAAGACCTCCAAGGTGAATAGCAGCGATAGGATGTGTAAATAGTCCAGAGCAGTGAATTGATGGTTTGGAGATGTTAGGTCCCAGTCCAATTTTTGGTCCTGGAGGGGGTTCGTAATGATTCCAGGGGTGCAATTGAGACACAAACAAGGTCAGCAACAGCTTTACATGCTTGGGAATAGATTAGCTTTTTAAAAGTTAATAATAACTTTTGGTTAATGAACAGTTAAGTTAGCAGCACCTTTTAAGTATGGCTTCATGGTTGGTCTGTGCTTTGATTTTAACCAGTGTATGCATGTGCTGAAGTAGCTTTTTAGAAGGTTCTGCTCCTCTTGACCTTCCCAAACCACCAGGGCTACTGTGTGCCTGAAAACAGACCTTCTTGCTAGTCCCATTGAATTAAATCCTGGATTTATTTACCACCACAGCTTCATGGGGAGAAGAAGCAGAAGAGGGTGGCATTTGAAATGGAAAAGAAAACTAGTCTGTCTCTTTGCTGGGTATGCCTTCTGAAATGTGATCCTGTCTTGTGGCTGCTTGGAGTTTTTCCTGTAAAAAGGATCTTTTTCCCTGTTTAAGAGTTTGAGGGATGTTTGTCTTTGAAAATGGCTGATCTCAACATTTCTAGACAGCGAGTAAAGTTGCAGTAATTATAAACCAGTCCTTGAGGGCACTGGAATAGGATGCAAAATCAAGGTATTATTTTGTTAAGGGGTGGAGTGGAGGAATGGAGAACATGATATGCCAAGCAGGTGGACAGCCTGTGTTTAAAATTAGATAACAGCCCGGTTCAGATTCCCCACCCATCTCTTATTTAAAAAAAAAAAAAAAAGAAAAAAGAAAAAAGTGCCATGTTGCCAAATAATAAAAATATATCTAGATTTTTATATATAGGTCTAATATCTATATAAAGATCTAAATAGTTCTTAGCTCAAGCTTGGTAGCTGGTGATGTAGGGGAAAAATGTGCAGTGTGTCTTTTAATTTTCTTGAAATCAGATCATAAAAAGCAAAAGGGAAGAAGAGGCTTTACTGTTGCATTTCCTCACATAGGGGAAGGTGTGTGTTTGGGTGGTGGTTGAGTGGGTACAATATTTTAGCCTAAAAATTTCTTTGGGCTCCACAAAGGGATCACAGTCCCCAAAAGGGAGATGATGGTCTTGGGAGAAGGGCAGCAGCTGCTGGCTTTTGCTCACTAACTGTTCTTATTCAGTTCTGTTATGATGTGATTGTCATTTGCTGGAGTTTTCCAATGTTGGCCTTTGTCCAGGCCAGACAAATGTCTTACCACTTAAATGTTCCGAAATATCGCTTCTTAAAATACAGGAGAGAAGGTGATTGAAGAATTCAGTTCCCATATTTTGCAGGTTAACAATTCAGAATGGGACATCCTGGATTTTCCTAAGCTTAAATGTGTAATGTGGTCTGAAAACCAAATGCAGATCTCCTGACACCCATCCTGGCGTCTCTCCTTGCCTTTTGAGGACCAGCATGAAATCAGGTGATTCCAGAGGCTCTGAACATGGCAAGCAAAGCTGCCTAAAGTGTTTTGCGTGGCGTGGTTGGAAGGATAGTACTCTGTGCTTCAGAAATCGTGGAGCATGGAAACAGGCAGCTGGTCACTGTGTGCAGGAGGTCTCAGTTGTAGATTTCAAAGTTAAAAGGCTTAGCTGGTCTTGGGTCATTTAGGAACTGTACAACCAACCAGCGCTGGCGATGAGTGAGAATTGGGATACTGGATGTGCCTGTTTTGCTTTGTTTTGGCTGCGTCAGCAGTGATACTGAGCCCTTCTGTTTCTGAAAGGAAAAAAAAAAATAAAATAAAAAAAAAGATCTCGTCTGTTTGGGCCCTGGTGGAAGGGTTGTACAGGAAAAAATGTTCTGTTTGCAGGCAGCACAGTTGATGTTTTTGCTGATTTTGAACATTTCGCTCATCTCTGCACGCTTCCCCTTGGAATCTCTAGACAGCTCTTTTCCCCAAAAAGCAGGCTGCCAGAAAATGTTGGCAAGGATTCTGTTAGTTGCTAAAACTAAAGCAACTGCTGTACCACGTACGTGTTCCAGGTCAGCTTTATAATAGGAAATCATTTCCAAGACTTCGCTGCAGCCTCCAAAACCCTCAGTCAACCAACACATCGGTCCCGTGTTTTCTGCCTTATCTTTAGCCTTCAGTATAAGCACGTCCTTTTTCAGAGGGATTTGCCCTCTTCCTTGCCCTTTCACCCGGCCTCCTACATGGTTGTACTCGCTTTCTCTTCCTTGGGTCTATCAAACTTCACCTTTGGCTGCGGTGACTCCTCGGCTGGTGCTTCAGTGATAACCCCGCCGTGACGAAGCCGAGCTGAAAGTATAGGGCAAACAAAACAGATGTCACAATCGTGCAGAAACTCATGATAAATAGGGTCATTTCCTGATTTTCCTGTAGCCTCATCCAGACAGCAAAATCGTCGAGTCAGCATCCCTGAAGGTGTTTAAAAGACACGTAGACGTGGTGCTTTAGGGACATGGTTTAATGCTGGACTTGGCAGTGTTAGGTTAACGGTTGGGCTCGATGATCTTAAAGATCTTTTCCAACCTAAACAATTCTGTGATCTTGAGCTTGTTTTGGCGTGGCTGGGTAAAATTCACAAATCCAAAGGAGAAGGCAAAGCTGTCTTGTGTAGTCTGACTGTGCAGATACTGACTTCTGCCCCACACGGTCTGTTTCCACCTGCCCCGTGTGGAACAGCAAGGAAAGGCAAAGAGAGCTTGCTGGTCCTGCTTCACCCACCACCTTCTCTACCTCCAACCCAGCTCCTCACCAAATATCCACATCTTTCGGTGCAGACTGTTCTCCAGATCTTATTCCCAGATGTTCTGGGCATGGTCTCAGCTGGATGTTCCCCTCTGATCTCTGTTAGACTGCTGTCTAACATGCCTTGTACCAACATAGATGTCTTGGGAGGGGTAAGTCAACTGGAATTAACTGGGCTTATAAATGTGTCTTCTGGAACATGGGAGCAATTGCTCTCCAAAGGCTCCTTCCCTAGGAAAAGGACATAAGAACAGTGTCTGCAGATCTACTGCCTCAAGTTGACTCTCACTGCGAGATAAGCAAAGGATTTTTCTGAAATCTGTCTTTTTCTGTCTTACCTGACAGCAGTGGGTATACCATGGACACTGTTCTGTAAACTAGAAACCAGCCCCAGTTAATGTCCATCTCCTTTTGTCTGAGTTACCAGGCTGGGAGCAGGAGTTGGAGATGTTGTCTTCAGCTTTTTTCTTTTGCTTTTCAACGCCACAAATATTCAGTTACTTTTTCCTGCAGTGTGGTCAGGTTGGGGCTGCAGTTCCACTGATTTAAACTGACACAAAACTGTCACTGAAAGTCACAGTCTTCCTCTTGCTGCTGTTGTGTTTGGCAGATGAGTTTCAACCTGCTCTGGTTCCCTCAGACCAGCTCAAAGCTCAGTTGCGCGCAACTGTGCGCTGGCAGGAGAAGAGGTGGAGGAGGCAGCAGGAGGTATGGAAGAGACAGGCAAGAGAGGACCACATCATTCGACAGCTTCTCCTTTTAACTTCTTAAAATGTTTGTAGGACTATGGCCTGGATCCTTCCTCTGGCGTCCTTGAGCAGCATCATTGACTCATACAGGCTTGTGTCTGAAGCGGCAGGAGACGATGTGGTCTCTGTGCCAAGGACACTATTGAACCCAAGTGCGTCCGGGTTGTGGTACCAATTAAATCTCTCTCCTATTTTTGCTGATTGTGTTGGCCCTGAGAAAGACAATTTATTTATTTTTATTTTTTTTTCCCCAGCCATGTCTGACTGTGAGGCCACCATTTGGGACATCACTTTTTAGTCAATGAAATTGTCCCACTTCTCCTTCTGTGCAGAACCAGCTCTGATGGAGCCAAAGCTATTACCCAGCTGCTTGTCAGGCAGACACAAAAACACTTTGCAGTATGTTTTGGCTTGCTTTTAGAGGACTTCCTGCCAACGCAGCGATGGCACTTGCCCAAGTTTACCGTGAACTTGAGGGCAGATTTCTCTGTTCCTACCCTTGGAACGCTCCAGAAAACGCTTTCCATTTTGCACAGGATAAAAGGAGCTTCCCTCAACGAGAATGCTGATGGCAGCATCCCAGGCAGGAGAGTACAGCATCAGGCTGAACGTTGCTCCCCCTTTTTTCGTGAGGAGGAAATGCTCTGGGGTTTTTATTCTTAAATCGCTTTTATTCTTAATTATTCTTAAATTTGGGCAAAACTAGCGTCGGTGTCCCAGAAAGGTTTTTCTTGAAGCTTTAAGCCTGGTGTGTTCTTTCGTAGCTGGTAGAAGACATCTCTGTGTGTGACCATGGGATGGGGCTCCCTTTCCCAAGGACACTGTAAATGTAGTCGATGTCTCTTTCTTGGGTATTTCTCCCCTTGTGAGAGGTGGCTTCCAGGGGAGCTAATTCTCTTCCTAGGTCTTTCTGCACCTTCCCACCTCTGCACTTCTGAGCTTGGGGCTCATGTAGAGCTTACAGCTCTGAGCCTGTCTGGTGCTGGGTAAGAGGGTGGTACTTATTTTTTATTTTTATGAAAAGTTATGGAGCTCTGGCAGGGAAATCTCTTAGCAAAAATCATCTCCTTGGCTGTGTCTGATTCACCCTTTGGTTGCATCATTATCCATCCATTGGAAACCCCAGTGAATTTGACAGAAAATATAGCAGTGTTTCTCAGGACTCAGCCTTTTTTGGACTGGAGAGTACTTAAGGTCCTGACTCCTCCATAAACCAAAAGCAAGCCTGAAATTGCCTTTGACTCCAGTGGTCTCCCAGTGCGTGTTCAGCTCTGAACTGGTGCCTCCCTTCTGCTGATGCTGTCCCTCAGCCCTTGTTTTTCCCAAAGACCCTGTTTGCTCTCTGCCTGTCACGTTGCCCTCAGGTTGCCATGAGCTTTTGTTCTCAGTGGTCCCTGCCAGGCTGGCGGTGGGAAATGCTCTGTCTGAACTCAGATATTTAATGGCAAACTTGGCTCAGGTGCCCAGTCTCTCCCAACCCTTCCCTCCTTTTCCAGTGACTGCAGCGACAGCTCCTGGCTGTTTGGGAAGGAGGCACACGTTGAAGAGTACAGAAAGGGGTTTGTGGACAGTCAAGGCAACTGGAATCTCAGTTTTACTTGGATTTTAGTTTAGCACTTTTAATGCCAAACTTTGGTTGCCTTTGCACATCTCACCCATTTTCAGCACGAGTCAGAGCCGGGAGCTGCTTTTTCCATGAACGAGGTGTTAGCATGTACAGCTACCATACCAGAAAGAAATTCTTTGCTGTGAGGTTGGTGAGAGCCTGGCCCAGGTTGCCCAGAGAAGCTGTGGCTGCCCCATCCCTGGAGGGGTTCAAGGCCAGGCTGGATGGGGCTTGGAGCAACCTGGTCTGGTGGGAGATGTCCCTGCCCAGGGCAGGGGGGTTGGAACTGGATGATCTTTAAGGTCCCTTCCAACTCTGACCATTCTATGATTCTATGATTTCCTCCTCGTGTAGTGTTGTCTTTGGGTGAATCTGAAATTCTCCTCCTTCCTCTCCTGCCAAAGGAGCAGCGTTCTGCTCGGTTTACCTCCTCGCTGCTGGTTTGAAGCCAAGCATCCCCAGGTGCACAAATGCAGAGCTCATCCCTGGATATCCTCACTGCTCGCTCTCTGCTTTTAGACGTAATATTTACAACTGCACTTGGCCTCGGTACGCCTAGCTTTATTCCAAATAAATGACCCTACTATGTATTTGCTAGGCTTTTACAGCTTTTCTGTTCCCCAGCCAAAGTTGCAGCTGTGCCCAAACTTCTGGCTGGGGCACGTCTTAGAGCCTTTTATGGAGGCCCTGGGCTCCCAGGGCTTGCAACCAGACTGCGCCCGCTCCACCGCTCCGGGCTGGCACCCCTGCTCGAGCGACAGCCAAGGAGCCCTTTGTGTACCTCATGGGTGTCCCATCCTATGGCTTCCTATGCACTGGGGGGTTTTCAACCCCACGGTGGAGATGTCCTGTTGTGTGACAAGGTGGGGGCAAACTGGTGAGGCCCCCCCTCGAGGGCTGGGTCCAGTTTGGGCCCCTCCCCACAAAAAAGACATTGAGGGGCTGGAGTGGGGCCAGAGAAGGGCCACGGAGCTGGGGAGGGGTCTGGAGAAGAAGTCTGATGAGGAGAGGCTGAGGGAGCTGGGGGGGTTCAGCCTGGAGAAAAGGAGGCTGAGGGGAGACCTTCTGGCTCTCTCCAACTCCCTGAAAGGAGGGGGTAGCCAGGGGGGGTCGGTCTCTGCTCCCAAGTCACAGGCCATGGGACAAGCGGAAACAGCCTCAAGTTGCACCAGGGGAGGTTCAGATTGGAGATTAGGAAACATTTTCCCATGGAAAGGGTTCTTAAGCCTTGGAATGGGCTGCCCAGGGCAGGGGTTGAGGCCCCATCCCTGGAGGGATTTCAAAGCCGGGTTGCCATAGTGCTTAGAGCCATGGGTTAGTGATGGTTTTTATCAGAGTTAGGTTAATGGTTGGACTAGATGATCTGAAAGGTCCCTTCCAACCCAGACAGTTCTATGATTCTATGACTCCAGAAGCCAGGTCAGCAAATGGCTGTGGTGGGACATGCTGCTGACCTCCTGTGACCATCCAGGCAAGTCCTTGGGCTCGTGCTGAGTCAGGGGTTGAGTAACTACTAGAAGCTCTAGGAAGTGTCAGCGAGTAATGAAACCAGGCAAGAACATGGTATTAGCGGGTTCTTTTTCTGGAAATTCCCATTAAAAACAACAGATCTCATCCACTGGTGGTTGCGAGCACACATAGACCCTTTGCATGAGAATGGAGGTGTTGTTCCTGGCACTGTGGCCAGATTGCAATCCGGTAAATTATGGTCTGTTTACTTAAAATGCCACCTGTGGTTTCAGTAAGATCCAGCATTGATTTATTACCCTAAACTGTTGTATGTTGTTACTGCCTGTTGTTTACAGAGTTGCCGCACATCTTCCCAGGAATGGCTGAGCTTGCTTTGACCCCTACTCTCAGCTTGTGGGTCGGTTTGTCTGCAAAGCACTTTGGGATTTCTTTGGAATGGGTAGAGAAGTTTTCTAAAGAAATACTTTTTTAATCTTCTGGATGCAGGCTTGGGTGGGAGCAGTTATTCCCTGCAGAAAAATCCGGCTGCTACAGCTGAGATTGCTTAACAGTGGCAGTTCTCCAGGACATCTTAACCAACGGAGTGCTGCTTGCTGCCATTGCATCTAGAGTCCTTGGGAGAGGACACGATCAAATGTGTTTAAAAGCATCTGTTTTCATAACCGGAGCTAAAATCCCTGGATAGCTGGGTGTAATTTTCCATTGTTTTTTGAACGCGTGATCACGGAGTGCTCTTGGAAAATAAGGAGTACTGGGAAGAGGAGCTGCAGGCCGGGTCCAGTGCACGGTGGGTGCTGTGCCAAGGACCTGGTCTTGATGAGGGAGTTCTTGCTTCCTCAACAAGTAAGAGCCGAAGGACCTTCTCTTAGCAAGAAATAGTGTGTTGGTGGGAGTCTTCAAACTGCAAGAGAGTGGTGGCAAATGCCTGGCTTTGGAGGGAAGGGTGGACTAGACCAGTCCTTCTAGTTTTATTTTAAAAAGCTTTTTTAGAAGCAGGGGGAGCGTTAGGAGGGCAGTGGACGCTTTCTCAGCTAGCTTTGAAGGAATTGCAGAGGGCGTCTTGAGTGCTTCATCCTTTGCTTCTCTGGAGTGAAGATTGCAGTCTTCTCTCTGCCCTTCATGGTACAGCCGAGCAGGCTGGCTAGAGAAACTGCCTAGGATTCCAGCCAAGCAAAAAAAAAAAAAATATAAAATGGAGTATATAACACCTTCATCTGATAGCGAGTTTTGATAAGTTTGAGTATAAGGCGGAATCCAGTCCATTAGGGAGATTGATTGCGCAAGGCAGGAGAGATTTCAGTTTGCTGTGCCAAAATACATGGAGAATTCGGGTTACGACACAGGGAGGTGAAAGTCCCTGCTCAAAATGCCTGGAGGCATGATACAGCACAGCCAGTTCACCTACAAACAGCCCGTGCGGGGATCCGAGATCTGTGATATGGGTCGATTGCACTTTGTCCTCAGCCGGAGCAATGCTCCTCTCATTCCTCAAATTCCTACACTGTTCACCTTTCCCCACCCAGCTCCCAGCAGAGAAAACAAGGCTCACTCAGCAGGGGATGATGAAAACATCGAGGTATCTATCAAGGCAGGACTAGAGGCTTTTGCTGGGGAGGAACAAGCAGTTTGATCTCAGAGGGCAGAACGGGCCCGTCTGTCGCACTGGAAAGTCCTCATTTGGTCTGTTTGGGAATAATGAAGAGTTATTCCCAAACTGCTATAAGAGATCTTACCAAAAGGAAAAGGGTGTTGTGATTTCAGCCGAGGAGCTACGTGTTTCCAAAGGGGGAGCTCTCCTGGTCTCCTTAGCTGAAAAAGCTGAGTTTAAAGAAAAGAGAAAATAAGAGATTACAGACACCTGTGAGGCAGGTAGAGCCATGGAGACAAAAGCATCATCTGGAGCGAACGTAGCTCTTTGAAATGTCTCAGAAACATTTTTTCTAGTGCAGGCAAGCGTGAAGGGGGGTTTACGGAAAGGAGGGGTCATTCCACATGTCGGAGGGAGGGGAGAAAATTCAGGAAGTGCTCTTTTAAAATTCCCTTTTAAGGAGCAGCGTGCATAGGGTACGACAGTGCACAGAAACCAGCCCTGACCACAAATGGAGCAGAAGTGAGGTTTCTTGAGGATTCAGAGTGGGGGGCTAGTTTAATTTAATTTTGGATAATTTAAGACATTGAATACAAAAATAAGTTTTAAAAATATTTTGAGACATTTATGTAAAAAGAGTATGTTTTTGTTAAGCATAACAATGAAGGGTTTGGGCTGGAAATTAAAGAGCAGCGCAAACAAAAGCAAAACATGGTGCTTGGGGTTTTTCTCTTCTTCTGTGGTCAATCTGCAGAGTGTCTTTTGTGTCTTGATTGTTATTTTCAAACCAAAGTGGCTGTGGGAGACAAGTTCAGTGCTATTCACAGCTCTGCTCATGTTTTTGGCTAGAAGAAATGATATCTAAGGGGTGGGAGCCGTGGTAGGAGGGGAGCTTAGCCTTCTCCCCACATTTTGTTCTCCTCCAGAGCAGTGAGGGGTTCAGACCCAGGTTCTCTGATGATCTTCTCCATCGCCTTTTGGGGAGTTTCCTGGGTTTGGATGTGGCTCTGGCGCTGTGGCTAATGCTTGCTCTCTCCCCCGCTGCAGGGTTTTGGCTGGTGTGGACCATCATCATCATCCTCAGCTGCTGTTGTGTTTGCCATCACCGACGCACCAAGCATCGTCTGCAGGCCCAGCAGAGGCAACACGAGATCAACCTGATCGCGTACCGGGAAGCCCATAACTACTCAGCCCTCCCCTTTTATTTCCGTATGTACCTTACACCTGGTTTTTCCTGGAGGCCATGGGGAGCAGGGCAGCAGCCAGTTTCCCATGTTGGGTGGGAGTGGGGAGCAGTGGCTGGGCTCAGGAGGAGGTGTGGGGGACAGTTTAGCTGCCTCACCTTGGATTGTGGAGAGGAGGTGACGTATTCCAGCTGCTGGATGTGTTTGAGACCCCTTGAGCTTGGCGTTGAACCACACCACCTTCCCCCCACCCTCGATGTGGCTCCGTGAGAGCAGTGATTCCCTGGGTGTTTTTCGGGGAAGGTTCATAAAATATCTCACTCAGGACTTTATGGATGCTCCTCATTTCCAGCCTGCACTTGCTGCTGGTGGGACTGAAATGTGGGGAAGTGGCTCCACGAAATTCAATCGTAGAGCCTGGGTGGAAGTGGTGCCTCAGCAGGGACCACGCCAGCTCCTGCCCTGCGCTGCAGTTCCCAGACCAGCTCCTGGTGACTTTGCCCAAGGAGCTGTTGCCCACAGCTCAGTGAAAGTACAATCCCTTTGTCCTCTCCTTCGTGCCCCACTATGCTGTGTGAGAACAGTGATTCTTGGCCTTTTGACTGGAGGTACCACGGCTGAGTCTCCCGTAACGGACGGTTGAATCACGTGTATGAACTTGCTTTTCTCATTAAACTCTTGCAGCCACCTCAGAAATAACCCCCAGCAGCACTTTCCTCCCTGGCTCCAGGCAAACACAATTGCACGTGGAAAACCACAGTGTTATCTTTAAACATTTCCAGAATTTAAGTCCATTCTCTCTACATAGACTATTTTGTTGCCTCTTAAGAAATAAGCAAAATCTTTCATAGATTTGAGGGGCTGGTAGTACAATAAACCAAACTGTCCTGCTGGTACTACCAGTGTATTCTGACCAGCCCAGAAAAACTGAATCCAGCAGTGAAACAACCTATAAAAGCCAGGATCCTGAGTTCCTTGTGACTACTCATGTCTTTTCATATTTGCACAAGGCTTTGTGAGATGAAATCTTTGTGCTTTAAAGGGGAAACTGGGCTGAGGAGTCAGTGTTGGAGAGGGGCTGGCGAGTTGTTTGGTCTCCCCGGTTGTTCCCTCCAGCCACCACTGATGATCCCTTGGTGTGGATTCTGGGGCTGTTCTGGGGTGCAGGGTGGTGGGGGAAGGTTCCCCTGGTAGCCCGAAGCACAGATTTGAGAGCAGGGAGGTCAGGGGGCTGTTCCCAACTGTGTCCATCTCCTCCTGTAACGGTGACCTCCTGTGCCACCCGTTGCTTCTTCTCCAAAACATGACACGTCTCATTTGGGCCAAGTTGTGGCACCCCTTGTGAAGCCCCTTGAGCTCTTCAGTGGGAAGGTGCTGGTCAATGACAAATGACACACCGACCTGTTCTAGTGACTCATTTCCTGCGTTAAGCTGCGCATGAAATAACAGAATCACAGAATCCTCTAGGTTGGAAGGGACCTTAAAGATCATCTTGTCCAACTGTCAACCTAACTGACAAAAATAGACACCCCCACAACAAACAAGAAGCATCACCATCACTAAACCATATCTCCCAGCGCTACATCAACCTGTCTTTTGAACACCTCCAAGGGATGGTGCCTCAACCCCCTCCCTGGGCAGCCCATTCCAATGGCTGAGAACCCTTTCAGTGAAAAATTTTTTCCTAATATCCAGCCTGAACCTCCCCTGGTGCAACTTGAGGCCGTTTCCTCTTGTCCTGTCGCCTGTGACTTGAGAAAAGAGACCGACCCCCCCTGGCTACACCCTCCTTTCAGGGAGTTGCAGAGAGCAATAAGGTCTCCCCTCAGCCTCCTCTTCTCCAGGCTGAATAACCCCAGTTCCCTCAGCCTCTCCTCATCAGACTTCTTCTCCAGACCCCTCACCAGCTTTGTTGCCCTTCTCTGGACCCAGATCCAGCACCTCAATGTCTTTTTTATGGTAGGGGGCCCAAAACTGGACACAGCACTCAAGGTGAGGCCTCACCAGTGCTGAGTACAGGGGGACAATCACCTCTCAGGCCCTACTCCCCACACTGTGCCTCAACCGCCTCCCTGGGCAGCCCATCCCAATGTCTGATAACCCTTTGAGTGAAAAAAATCTTTTTCCTAATTTTCTCCTCCTTCCTTCCCGCTTTTAGGGTTTTTGCCAAATTATTTACTACCTCCCTACGAGGAAGTGGTGAACCGCCCGCCGACCCCGCCGCCCCCCTATAGTGCCTTACACCAGCAGTGCGTCCCAGCGGGCAGCAGTAGCACAATCCCAGACACGCCGAGAACCCTGCAGCCGGCGCAGAGCAGCTCGGCAGCACCCGGGGGCAATAACGGGGGCACCGACCCCACCGCCTGCCCCGGCGAGCCCCAGCCCTCCTCCGCCGCGCTGGTGGAGCGAGCCGTTGCCAAAATGCAAAGCGTGGAGCCCGGCGGCACCAGCACGGGAGCCGAGGTGGTGGAGAGGGCCGGACCCCATAAGGATACGGAGCGCAAGGAGGAACTGCTGAAAGGTTACAGCTCGGAGAGCTTAGAGCACGGCGGCGCCATCCCCGAGGCCAAGGACAAGACGCCGGGCAGGCAGCGCCGTTTCACCGGTGACTCGGGCATCGAAGTGTGCGTCTGCAACCGGGGCCACCACGACGACGACCTCAAGGAGTTCGACGGGCTCATCGACGACGCACTGGACGGGCCCCTGGACTTCTGCGACAGCTGCAGCGGCCGCCCCCACGGGGACGAGGAGGAAGGGCTTTTTAGCGCCGCGGAAGAGCAGCAGCGTGAACACAGCCACCACCACCTGCCCCGGCAGCCGGTGTGTGTACTCTTGAACACAATAAATGAGCAGGACTCTCCAAACTCTCGCACCAATAACTCCCCCAGCTAAGGCGGCAAGAGCGGAAGGGAGAATCGGGGGAGAAAAAAAATAAACAAAGAAATAAAATGGAATAAGAGGATTAAAACTTTAACAGGAGGAAAAGGTGATACAGCCTTCTTTTTGGGTTTTTTTTTTTTAGTTTATTTTTCTTTCTCCCCCTCCAATATAATTCGGGGACTAGTTCCCCAAGGCCCGGCTCGTGGGGGACGGGTCGTTCTGGGTTTCGTTAATCGTGTCCGCGCTGCTCCGCGGGGCAGGGACTTGGATGTTTCTCAATGAGACCTTCTTCTAACAAATGGAACTTTCCCAATGGTGATTTTGGTGATGGTTATGACGAGTTTGTTGGTTTTAGTTTCCCGAAACACTGCTTTATCTCGCAATCAGTAAAGCTCAGCAGATCTCACCCTGGGAGGATACGGGATCACCGTAAGGCTTCAACCTCCAGGTGTCTTCCCAGAAGCAAGCAGCTTCTGACAGTGCCGGCAGTCAGTAGCCCAAGAGTTCTGGTTTGATATAGTGCTCTTGAGGCATTGGGGATCTCTTTTCTTTCTTTCTTTCCTTTTTTTTTTTTTTTTTGGTTTTTGTTGGTGTTGAGTTTTTCCCAAAGCTGATGAATGCCTGAACACATCAGCCCTATAACCTCTGGTGCTTCAGCGTTTAAGACAGCAGGTAGGAGATTTCCCGCTTGAAGCTGGGGACTGAAGGACCAGTTTCTTCCGGAAGGAGTTGGAAAAGAAAGGGTTTGCAGAAATTTGCCTTTTATATGTCACTTTTAAAGACAAGTGTATTCCTTCAATGCCTCCAAGAGCACAGTTAGAAGTAGAATCCAGGCAGCTGGGCTGCCTCACAAGTACTGTGGTCTCCGAGTGACCTTTTCCCGGTGTGCTGCAAAAGGGCTTCTTTGGCTTGATTATTATTTCCAACCCCCCCCTCCCTCCCCTTTTTTTGCACCCCGAGAGCAGCACACTTGAGTTAAGATGACAAAAACAGAACAGGGCTCTCTTTGGCCAGCGTGCCTTCAAGCTTCAGCGATGCATGTTGAACAAATGGAGACGAGAGCTCCGTCCATTGCGAAGGGATGGCTTACCGTGTCCATGTGGAAGACCTGTGCAGTATTTTTCTTTTTTTTGTTTTTTTTTTTTTGATCCAAAAGTTTGGTGCGATTTTGATGTTGACCACTTAAAAGAAACGAATGTCTTGTTTTCTTTTTTTTCTTTTTTTTTTTTCTTTTTTTTTATGGTGGCAACTGGCTACTGTATGATGTCTGTGAGCGTGTGTGTGTGACTGCAATCCATGCATGCGAGTCCTACTGGTGACACGAAAACCTGCTGTACGACTGCAAGAAAATTTACTGTAGCTTTGCTTTAATAAACGGTAGAGATTTTGTTAGTAACAACCTGAAAGGAAAGAAAAAAAAAAAAAAAAGGCAACGAAGAGCTGAAACTAACATTCCCTGGAGTGCTCGTGTGGAAGAGAGCACAGTTCAGACTGTGTGTCTTGTTCTCTCGGTCTTGGGTTTTCTCCCCGTCCCTTTTATAATTATGGTCGTCCAGATCATTACTGTTATGGGGGGGAAAAAAAAAAAAAAAAACAATCAGCAAGAGAAATCATTGTCACTGGCCATTTCCCTCCCCTCCTCATCACACAATATCCAGACAGATAGTTAGCACATACCAATGCTCCAGTAGAAAGGAACATTTTGTACTTTAGAGAAAAACACAAAGGCCAGATCAAAAGCTTATGGAGCCAGTTTATAAAGGTCTTTAGGTAGTCAAGGATGCAGCAGGATGTTCAAAAACAACTTGTCGAGTAAGTGCTTAAAAAAAAAAAAAAAAAGAAAATTGAAAACTGAACTCAGAACATATTCAGATTTGATTGATTGAAAACCAAAATCAGTTTTAAATAAGGTGGAAACCAAAATATAATGCCTTTTCTGATAACTTGCCCGTGTGTGTGTGTATCATTTTGTGAATTAAGGACAACATTTGTCTTTAGTTGGTGGTTTTGTTTCTGTAGCTGGAGGTACGTAGCGCTGTGCTGGGTACGGGTGACAGAGCAAGGCAAATTTTGGTATTTTACCCATACGTTTGAGGAGAATCTCACTCCTTTGCCCATCACAGCCTTTCTCTTCCAGCAGAAGGGCTGATGAAGACGGCTCTTCAGTTTGTGTCCTAGGGTGCTCTTTAAGAATGAAGGACTTTGATTTGGATTCAGGAGACCTCTTTCCAGGATGCCTGGAGGGTGAGTGGTGACAGAGGGGCTGTGTGTGCCCCAGAGCTGGGCTGGCCTTGCTGTCCCCCACAGCCACCTGGGGACCGGTGGCTTCCAGCCGTGTTCACCCACTGCCTGTATCTTTTGAGGAGAGAATTAAAGATCCCCAGTGCCACCCCTAGGAATTCTGTATGTATTGGCTCCTGGCTTTGTTCCTCGCAGCACAGGGGAAGCTAAAACAGCACATCAGTCCTTACGGAGTGGGGTCTGACTGCTGTAAATCCTGGGGACAGCCCCGTGCCGGAGGGAGACCCTTTGCCAACATTTCTGTTGGCACGAGACAAAAATCTCCACGTTTGCTTTCCCTCCCAGTAAGGGCAGGGGAACCCCCCACTTCTTCTTCTCCAGACAGAGGTGAGTACCACCAAGCTGAGCTGATGTTTGTAATCTGAAAAAGCCAGGAAGCAGCGGTGATGGGCCTGTTCTGCGACTCTGGAGGTTCTTCAGGTTTTTGAAGACCATAAAGAAACAAGGAGAGCACAAACCACGTCTCTTAAGCTCGCATGTGCCTGATGAGGATCAGGACTGTCAGTGTGGCCCTTGGTTGGTCAGGCTTTTAGACCTGGACCAGGAGCAGCTGGTGTGGGGCAGGGTGGCTCCTCGGACACGTCTTGGCTGGTGCCTCTTCAGAGGAGAAAACACGGGCGGGCAGAGGGCTCCCAGAGCTCCAGCTTTGGAGCTTTAGAAAGGTGCTTGATCCTCACGCAGAAAGCCAACGTGGCCCAAACAGAGCTCTTCTCCGAGTGCCCACTGTGTGGGCAAAATGCTGGAGACGTGAGGAGAGGGGCGGGTGTGTGTCTGTGACAGAGGAGCTCCAAGACACCCCCATTTCCAGCTGTGAGGGGCGGGTGTTGTACGGGAGTCATGAATATCTGGTTCCAAAATTGAGTTGCAGAGGGTGTAGTGCGACTTGGGGGCAAATCAGTGCCAGCCCACTGTGTGGTGTTTTTCTTTACAGGGTGCTTGAAGTGTTGGTGCCAATAATACTTGAAGTCTGGTTTTGCCAGGGCCTGTGGCAGCCCGGTGCTGCCTACGCTGCTGAAATTGGCTCCAAAGGCAAGGACCTGGTGGGCATCCTGACGGGCTCTCGGGGTGCGTGGCCTGGGGCCAGGGCTCAGCAAGGAGTCCCCCGGGCACGGCGGGGGGTTCCTGGAGTGGTGGGTACCATGGCATCGCCTCGGTGTTCCCCAGGGACTCGGGCTCCGACGATGCAAATTCCCCCTCGGGGAACACCCGTGTAATGTGATTTTCCTGCAGGATGTCGCCGCCTGTTTGTACAACCCCAGTGGATGGGTGTTGGCTGGAGATGGAGGAGGAGGGAACGGTGTGTCTCGGTGCTCGCTGGCAGCCTGTGCTTGGAGTCCTTACCTGCCTGTCTCCAGGCTAAGGAAAGCCGAGGTGCAGTTAAGCTTCTGTGTTACACGTAGTGGTGGAAAACTACCTGGGGCAGGAAACCTGAGCAAGCCTCTGGGACAGGAGCAAGATCAGCCGAGAGCTCCATCGTGGTGGTGGGAGCTCGGGGGTCCCCGTCTGCCCCTTGTCCCTTGGGGCCAGGGCTGTGCTCGCCTCCTGCCCCACACATCCCAGGCTCCCACAGCCAAATACCCTCTTCTCCTCCCCACGCCCTTCCCGGGCTTGTGACCCACTCCCTGTAGAGCCAGGCAGGGAGCTGGGGCACGGTGCCCCCTGGTCAATAAGCCCCCCCAAAGCTGGCTCCATCCCAGCCCCTGCTCGCCCTCTCTGAGCCTTATTTCCCACCTTCCACCACCGTATTTTTTTTCCTTCGTTTGTTTATATAGGAAAATCCTGGACTGGGCTGGGAAGGGGGAGCAGCCCACCACCCCCCCAGCTGGAGGCAAGCTCTGGGAAGGCTGGGATGAGAGGCCTTTCTCCATCAGAGCTGGTTCCCCCCACCCCCTTCCCTTGCTGCCCGGGGCTGGTTTTATCAAGATGGGCCTGATGCCCGCAGCGGTTGGTGCGAGCGCCGCCGTCTCCCTGCCTGGCTGGAGGGAGGGGGGGTGTCACAGGCTGCCGGGCTGTTTCTGGGTTTGTTTTCGGCCGCCCAACAGCTGTGTCCTGAAGTTTGTGCTTACTCAGCTCGCCTGGCTCCGTGCCCCCTGCAGAGCCCACAGGTATTCCAGACATCACCCACCTCCTCCTGCACCGGCCGTGGGTTTCGGGCACAATCCGGCACCGGCCGGTGCCTGGTGCCAAGCAAAGCCCCTCGAAGGTGGAGGGCTCCTCAACTGGGGCAGCTGAAGGCTGTGGAGGGGTGTGCCCCCCCAACAAAAGTTGTTGGTGGGATGGAAAGGCTCAGGCTTGCTCTGCCCCGTGCCCTGGGGTCCCATCTCAATGAGCTGTGCCTCTGCTTCATGGGGAATGGTGTGGGAACAGCCATGTGGGAAAAGTCATCATGCTTTCCACCATCACTGGTTCCTCTCCTGCAGACCCTTCCACTGTGGGGAGATGGAGCTGCTGGTTTCTGACCCCCACACACAACCCTGAGCTGCCATCCCCAACACTTTGGCATCACTCCCTCCTGTCCTGGTTCCTCCTGTGCAAAGACCCCCCGAGGGAGGGCAGTGACCCAGCGCAGCCCGAGCCATCACAGCAGTGGGATGATTCAGCTGCAAAAGCCTTGGGGTTCCCAAGAGCTGCCCACACTCAGCTGGCCAAAACCTGGTGGCAGATGCCAAGGTCCCATGGGCATGGCCACCTCATCCCCCCAGACCTTGGGTCACTGGGCTTCTCAGCTCTGAACGAAGCTGAAGAGCTTGTCCAAGGTGGTGGGTTTGCGTGTCCTGGGTCTCAGGGACTTCTGCTTGGGGGTGCAGGAGGAGGGATGGGGCTTCCACAGGCTGGGTCTGGCACTTGCCCTGTGCCACCAGCAGCCCAGGTGAAGCTGGCTGGTGGGGTCTGGGGGTTTGGGCGCAGCAGCGGGGCCCCCGCAGCAGCTGTCGGGACAGAAATACCAGCCCGATGATTCAGCAGCGTCTCTGCCCGTTCCCAGAGCGAGGAGCAGCCCCGCCGGAGGCTGTTTACCAGTTCACAAGGTGCTGGGCAGCTGGTGCTGGGTACTGAACCCCCCCGGCAACGTCTTCTCCTGGTCGGGCGGCTGGGAGGAGGCAGGCTGGGGCAGGGGACAAGATCATGGAATCATAGAATGGTCTGGGATGGAAGGGACCTCCAAAGGTCATCTAGTCCCACCTCCCCACAGTCAGCAGGGACACCCCCAACTAGACCAGGTTGCCCAGGGCCTCCTCGAGCCTCTCCTTGAATATCTCCAGGGAAGGGGCCTCAACCACCTCCCTGGGCAACCTGTTCCAGTGCTCCACCACCCTCACAGTGAAGAACCCTCTCCTCATCTCCAGTCTAAATCTGCTCCCCTCCAGCCTAAAGCCATTGCCCCTCGTCCTCTCCCTACAGGCCTTTGTAAACAGGCTCTCCCCATCTCTCCTGTAGCCCCTTCAGGGACTGGAAGGCCGCTATTAGGTCTCCCCAGAGCCTGAGAGGTGATTCTTCTGCTTTGCTCTGCTCTGGTGAGACCTCACCTGGAGCACTGTGTGCAGGTCTGGAGCCCTCAATATAGGAAAGACATGAACCTGATGGAGCGGGTCCAGCGGAGGGCCATGAAAATGCTCCGAGGGCTGGAGCCCCTCTGCTGTGAGGACAGGCTGAGAGAGCTGGGGGTGTTCAGCCTGGAGAAGAGAAGGCTCCGGGGAGACCTTATAACGGCCTTCCAGTACCTGAAGGGGCTCCAGGAGAGATGGGGAGGGACTCTTGGTCAGGGAGTGGAGCCATAGGATGAGGGGGAACAGATTTAAATTGAAAGAGGGGAGATTTAGATGAGATACCAGAAAGAAATTCTTTGCTGTGAGGGTGGTGAGACCCTGGCCCAGGTTGCCCAGAGAAGCTGTGGCGGTCCCATCTCCGGAGGGGTTCAAGGGCAGGCTGGATGGGGCTTGGAGCAACCTGGTCTGGTGGGAGGTGTCCCTGCCCAGGGCAGGGGGTTGGGACTGGGTGACCTTTAATGTCCCTTCCAACTCTGGCCATTCCATGATTCGATGATTGTGACTGCAGGAGGCTGGAGAGGAGCCTTCTTGCTGGCACGTGCCGCCAGGGACAGGATGTGGGGCAGGACTGGGCTGGCTTGGAGGTGCCAGTTCCCAGGGAAGCCCAGAGCATCGTGTTTAGCCAAGTTTTTCCCAAACCTGCTCTGAGCCCAGTTCCCCCTCACCCACCCAGCTGCAGGCTGTGCTGGCAGAGGTGGAGGCATCAGAAACCCAGCGGCACCCCCGGCGCAATGGGAACAGGCAGGGGAGCGGGGAGGAGTGTGGGGCTCAGCCCTAATGAGCCAGCAGAGACTCCACACCACAGCAGCGGGACTGGGCTCCTGCCGCGCTCCCCTCTGCCCCACGTCTGGTGGGTTCAGCTCACAAATCACCCCGAGGAGAGCCCCCGGGGCAGGCGTGTGGTTCTTCCTCCCCGAGCCCCCAGGAGAATGGGCTGGGAGAAGGGAAAATGCTGCTGGTGCTGGGCTGGGCTGGAAACCCATCGTGTTCGCCGTCCCGGTGCCGTGCCACGGGCTGGTGGGGCCCGTTTGGCATCTTATTGGTGAATGGCAAGGAGGTTGGGTGAACATGAAATGTTGGCAGTTAGAAAGAAAAGGTAGACTTCAGCACAGGGAGTAGGAAGTTTCGCAGTGGGGAGGTTTTATGGCCGTTTTCCTGCCCACCAGCAAGAGAGAGGGACAGGGGGAAAGAGGAAAGGGGGAGAACGTGGGGGGGTGCAGGGCCGGGGGGTGTCACAGTGCGTCGGGGCTGCGTGGGGTTTTCCCCTCTGCCTTCCCTCCGGGTGCCCTGAGCCGTAGCTGTGTGGCCGTTGAGTTAAATATTAAGAGGTCAAAGTAATAGGGAACCAGAAACCTAATTGCACGCTGCCCTCATGCTTCTCGACGAGAGCAAACACGGCCCCTTGTGTTACGGGAGGGTTGTGCTGCTGGAAGCCACGGCCGGGATCCAACCGGACGGGGAGCATCGGTGCTGGGGACACCGAGCGGGGGTGACAGCCAGCAGCCCCCGGATCCACGGTGGGACGGGGCTGGGGGGGCCACAGCCGAGCTCAGCCCGTGGGATCTGGGCACCTCTGGGTGCTCCCGTGTGTCCCGGAGCGATGGCAGCCCCCGCTTTTGGCCGGATCTGGGGGTGCAGATCTTTTTTGTTTGTTTGGTTTTGGTTTTTTCTTTTGGTTTTGGGTTTTATTTTTTGTTTTTTGTTTTTTTTTTCTTTTTTTCTTTTTTTTTTATTTTTTATTTTTATGTGGTTGGACTCGATGATCTCAGAGGTCCCTTCCAACCACTAAGATTCTGTGATTCTGTGCCTGTGCTTCCCCACGGCGGGGTCGGACAGCCCCACGGCCACCGGTGTCCCCTCTGGAAGGGGCTGCGTGTGCACGTGTGTACATGTGTGTGCACAAGCACATACGTGTGTGCATACATAGGTGCATGTCAGCGATCACGAGTGCATCCCTGTACCTCTGTGTGCACTCACATGCGTGTGAGCACCCGTGTGCGCACGCCCACATGTGCCCAGGGAGAAGCCACTGAGCAGGAGCCAAAACTGCAGGAACCTCCACACTGTCTCCTTCTTTTCCCCCACAAGGAGCAAAGGGGGGGGTCCCACCGGTGCGGACACGCTGTCCTGGGACAGGGCTGGGGGACCTCTCCCTGCCCCCATGGTGGGCTCAGCTCCCAGCCCACGTCACGATTTTTCTCCCTGCTCCCGGCGGGGAAACTGAGGCAGGGGCCAACCAGGGTCACCCACCCACCCCTAACACCCAAACTGGTCGCTGTTCCCCACTTCCCTGGCTGGGGTGGGCCCTTCTCTCCCCACCAGCTGTGCGGGTGGTGGGTCTCCATGGCTTGTTCCTGGATGGGTTCCCCCACCCCACGGCCTCCCACTGAGCTCAGCCCAGTGCTCACATGAAGTTGTGGGGCCACCATACTTCTCGGGCACCCTCCCACCTCCCCCTGAGCTCAGCCCAGTGCTCACATGAAGTTATGGAGCCACCATACTCCTCGGGTACCCTCCCACCTCCCCATCTTGCCCTCCATCTCCTGCCTAAAAACCAGCTGGAGCCATGCTGCGTTGGGAACAGCTTTATCCAGACAACCCCACATCATCCGTGGGGCAGGCAGGGCATGGCCTCTCTGGTCACATCCCACCCCACCCCATGGCTGCCCAGGATCCAGGGCTCGTCCCCATCACGAGGCCGCTCGCCAAGCGTCCCGCAGCTTGGCCTTCACCTGGAACTTCTGCACCTGCAGCACGACGCCAAACTTGCCCTCCAGCGAGGGCAGGGGCTGGTCCTGGGGACACTCGAGCGTGAACCTCTGCAGCACCCAGGCCAGGAAGAGGAAGAGCTCCATCTTGGCCAGGACTTCGCCCAGGCAGACGCGGATGCCGGCCCCGAAGGGCAGGTAGCTGGGTGAGGGCGAGTGGATGTGTTGGCCCCGCTCATCCAGGAACCGGCCTGCAAGGGGAAGGGGCATCATTGGCATCAATGGGGATCAGTCCCTTCTGCCCAACATGGGTGTCCCTCCCCTGAGCTACCAGAGCAAAGTGGGTGCGAATGCCCCAAGCCTGGGGGGGAACGGGATCCAACCTCCCACCATGAAGCCTCCCCTGGGCTCAGCCTCTCCTGCTGCACCCACCCTGCTGTCCCTACGCCCCCGGAAGGACGGGGAGCACCCAACCCACCGGGGTTGAACTCCTCGGGCCTGTCCCACTCCTTCTCGTCGTGGTGCACGGACCAGAGGTTGATGACCACCCTGGCGCCCTTGGGGATGGAGTACTCCCCGATGCTGCAAGGCAAACGCGGAGTGAGATGGTCGCTCCTGCCCATAGTCTCTGCCCGTGTCCCAGATGTCCCCCAGGGGGTCTCACCTGGTGTCGGCAAGGGACACGTGTGGGATGAGCAGGGGGGACACGGGCCGGATGCGCAGCACTTCGCTGATGGTGGCCTCCAGGTAGGGCAGCAGCGGGCGGTCGCTGAGCTGGGGGTGACGCGCCAGGCCAATTTTCTGGTCCATCTCCTCCTGGATCTTCCTCTGGACCTGGGAGGGGAGCGAGGGCTGGGGCATGAGCCTGGGGAGGGGGCTGACCTGCACGTGGGGGCTCTCCGTGGCAGTGAGTTACACCCAGAATCACCAGCACGTCCTGGCAGGTCATGCAGGGCAGGAGATGCCCACAGCCTGATGCTGCTTACTCCCAAAGCCTGGTACCTCTCTTGGCACTTGAGGGCTGACCTGCTGGAGAAGAGCTCTGAGGAAAAAGACCTGGGAGTCCTGGTGGACAACAGGATGACCATGAGCCAACAATGTGCCCTTGTGGCCAAGAAGGCCAAGAGCATCCTGGGGGGCATCAGGAAGAGTGTGACCAGCAGGTCAAGGGAGGTCATCCTGCCCCTCTGCTCTGTCCTGGGGAGGCCCCATCTGGAGCACTGGGACCAGTTCTGGGCTCCCCAGTTCAGGAAGGACAGAAAACTGCTGGAGAGGGGACAGCAGAGGGCTACAGAGATGATGAGGGGCCTGGAACATCTCTCTGATGAGGAAAGGCTGAGGGACTTGGGTCTCTTGCAGAAGACTGAGGGGGGATCTGATCAACACCTATAAATACTTCAAGGGTGGGTGTCAGGAGGATGGGGCCAGTCTTTTTTCACTGGTCCCCAGGGACAGGACAAAAGGGAACAGGCACAAACTTGAACAAAAGAAGTTCCATCTAAACATGAGGAGGAACTTCTTTCCTGTGAGGGTGGCAGAGCCCTGGAAGAGGCTGCCCAGGGGGGTGGTGGAGTCTCCTTCTCTGGAGACATTCAGACCCCACCTGGACACGTTCCTGTGCAACCTGCTCTGGGTGGCCCTGCTTTGGCAGGGGGTTGGCTAGATGATCTCCAGAGGTCCCTTCCAACCCCATATCATTCTATGATTCCCCAAAGCCACACACAATGTCCCTGGTGTCAGAGGGAGCTCAGGGCCCCCCACCACGGGGTGCAGACCCTACCTCAGGATAGTGGAGCAGGTAGACCACAGCCCATTTGAGCACAGTTGTGGTGGTCTCCACACCAGCTCCGAAGATGTCCCCCACCGTCATGAGGAGGTGGTCGTCAGTCAGCTCCAGTCCCGGTGCCGGGGGGCTGCTGTTCTCGGCATTGAACCTCACTTTCAGGAGAGCATCCATGAGGTCCCTCACGGTGTCCCCGCAGAAGGCTTCCTGCCAGGGGACACACATGAGCCAGGCTGTCCTGGGCGCAGTCCCCTCCACCCCAGCTCTGGCAACCCACAGCTCCAGAGCATCTCCTCGTCCTGACCCCATTGGCACCTTGTGTTCAGTGAACTTCTGCTGGAGCAGCTGGTCCCGGACCTTGAGGCATCTCTTCAGGAGGGCCAGGTCCTTGTTGGGGAAGATCTGGGGAAGAAAAGCCTCATTACAGCAAGGGGTTCCAGCTCAGCCCAGGCTCTGCAGGCCTCTGGGCATTCGTTCTGTGCCCACCAGGGCACTGGATCTTGTGGGACACCGGGGAAGGGACCCTGCTAACCACAGGGGCTCAGGTAGCCCCCTCCTGCAGGACACATCCCAGCTCCTTCCTCTCATCTGGGATGAGAGGAACAGACGTTCCCTGTGTCCCCACTCACCTGGAGCCATGGGAAGATGTCCACCAAGCTCTCCTTGGCCACGGTGTCCACAATACCCTGGCTGTACTCCAGCATGGCCTCGAACTCGGGGTCCCCACGCCGGTACGAGGAGTTGAAGCAGAGGGAGCAGACCACGTTGGTGACAGCCCGTGTGAGCTCGGGGGCCATGTCCAGGGCCATGTCCTGCGCAGCGCTGAGCGTCTCACACAGGGACGCAGCCTCCCGGCAGACTGGGGCAGAGGAGAGAGGCAGGGAGGGGGTGAGCATAGAATGATATGGGGTTGGAAGGGACCTCTGGAGATCATCTAGTCCAAGCCCCTGCCAAAGCAGGGCCACCCAGAGCAGGTTGCACAGGAACGTGTCCAGGTGGGTTTTGAATGTCCCCAGAGAAGGAGACTCCACCACCTCTCTGGGCAGCCTCTGCCAGGGCTCTGCCACCCTCACAGCAAAGAACTTCCTCCTCATGTTTAGATGGAACTTCTCATAATCAAGTTTGTGCCCATTTCCTCTTGTCCTGTCCCTGGGCACCACTGAGAAAAACTGGCCCCATCCTCCTGACACCCACCCTTGAAGTATTTATAGGTGTTGATCAGATCCCCCCTCAGCCTTCTCTTCTCCAGACTCAAAAGCCCCAAGTCCCTCAGCCTTTCCTCATCAGAGAGATGCTCCAGGCCCCTCATCATCTCTGTAGCCTTCTGCTGTCCCCTCTCCAGCAGTTCCCTGTCCTTCTGGAACTGGGGAGCCCTGAACTGGTCCCAGTGCTCCAGATGGGGCCTCCCCAGGGCAGAGCAGAGGGGCAGGATGACCTCCCTTGACCTGCTGGTCACACTCTTCCTGATGCCCCCCAGGATGCCCTTGGCCTTCTTGGCCACAAGGGCACATTGTCGGCTCATGGGCATCCTGTTGTCCACCAGAACTCCCAGGTCTTTTTCCTCAGAGCTGCTCTCCAGCAGGTCAGCCCCAACCTGTCCTGGTGCAGGGGGTTATTTCTCCCCAGGTGCAGTGATGGTGAAGCTGAGGGGGTGGAGGGGGCAGCCGGGGGCTGGAAGGAGGGGTCCCTCACTCATTCAGGGTGTGCAGCCTGCAGAGAGCACCCCCCAGCCAGGGCTGGGCCCCGAGGGGCTGGGACAGACAGAAGGGACATGGAAGGAAGTCTCCATGCACAGCTTGATGCTCCTTCCAGGTGGAGCAGGGACCCCGGGGGGGGCAGGAGCTGGCTTTGTGCCTCAGTTTCCCCAGATGTAAGTGAGGGGAGCCAAAGATCAGGGCAGAAATGGTACAGGGAGAGGAGTCAGTGAAGTTCTGGGGATGGAAGGAGAGGGACCAAGCCCCCACTGGGCAAACTGGGGGGATGCTGGGGGAGGGAGTGGGTTGAACCAATGTCCATCCCTTGGTTCCCAGGGGATCGGGGCATGGAGAAAGGAAAAGTCCAGCCCGGACCAGGTGCAGGAGGGAGCCAGAGCCGGGAGGGAGCCGCGGGGGGACACTTACTGATCCTCTCGAGGGCGAGCGAGCCCTCCCCGAACATGGAGAGAGCGGCGTGCACCAACTTGCGCTGGAACTTCCAGAGGGGCCCGTAGCTGGCGAAGGCGATGTCCTTGCCCCCCCGGGACAGCAGGTCCGTGGTCACCTGTGGGACAGGTAGCCCCTGGGTCACCCTGCTGCCGGGTGTCCCCAAGGTGGCTGTGTGTCGGAGAGGGGCAATGCTGGGGGGTGGATGATCATCTCATCATCTCATCATCTCATCTCATCTATTCTCATCTCAATCTCATCTCATCATCTCATCCCAGGGGTGGCCCAGGGGGGCTGGTGGTCAGTGCTGGGGGGGCAAAACCTGGGCCATGAGCTTTGCTTTCCCTGCCCCAAGGAGCAACGGAGAGGTGTGGGGACAGACTCCGGGGTTAGGGGTGGAGCTGGAGAAGGTGCCCTGGAGAAGAACAGGCACCCTCGGGATGGAGGATGCCCAGGATTCACCCTGGGGAAGGGGGCAGAGAGGGGCTGTCCCTGCCATTGCCTTGCTGCAGGTGGGATGTGGGGGCAGAGGAGATGGACCCTGCTGGGTACCGGTGCCTTTCCTGGAGCATCCCCCGCCCTGGATTCACCCCACGCCGCAGCGGGAGGGGAGGTCCCCCCTGAAACCTACTCACGGTGCGGGGCCGTCCGGCGAAAGCCTTCCCCTTCTTCAGCAGCACCTCCCTGGCGTGCCGGTAGCTGTTGACCACCACCACGTAGTGGGAGCCCATCCAGAGGGCGTAGAGGCTGCCATAGCGGCTCTGCAGGCTCCAGAGCCGCAGGTGGAGCTGGGGGTGCCCGACCAACTGCAGGAGGCTCCCCACCAAGGGCAGAGCTGGCAGGCTCCGCGGGCGCCCCGTCCCCGAGGTGGTGGCTCGCCGGTGTGCCAGCCCCCAGGCGCAGAGCAGGGCCAGGGCCAGCAGCAGGGTGGCCAGCAGCAGCATGGTGGGGGCC
Organism: Calidris pugnax; assembly: GCF_001431845.1. Classification (NCBI taxonomy): domain Eukaryota; kingdom Metazoa; phylum Chordata; class Aves; order Charadriiformes; family Scolopacidae; genus Calidris; species Calidris pugnax. The sequence continues at coordinate 3,580,178 of NW_015090781.1, forward strand.
GGCTGCGGGGCTTGGCAGCGCCGAAGGGGGGTTTATACCGGCTGTGGGGGCCGTCGCCTTGACCCCGAGCTCCTTATCGAGCAAGATGGGAAGGAGGGGGGAACCGGGCGCTGGGCCAGCTCTGCAGCTGGGCACCTGGCCGGGGGGCGAGGGCAATGGGGCCACGGCCACAGCTGGTGGCCATGGGGGAGCTGCTTCCAGCGGGCTGTGGGCCAGGGGATGCCCAGGGCCAGATCCGGCCTCAGGGCTCTGTTCCTAGGAGTGTGGGGGCAGCTTGAGCTCTGAGGGGGGTTTCCCCTGGATGTCGTGAGTGCACTGGGGTCTGTCCCCAGCCTGGGAGCCCTTCCACATGCCCGGGAGGGGATGGGCAGCACAGAGGTGGGGGCACTGGGCAGCACTGTGGGGGTGGTGTGAAGCCCCGTTCATCAATTAGAAGTGCTGGGCAAGCTGGTCGGCACTGGGAATGCTGAGGAGCCCTTGTCAGCCCTGGTCAACAGCCCCAGTCAGTGCTGGGCAGTCCTGATCGGTGCTGGTGGGCACTGGGAAGCCCCTAAGAAGCCCTGATCAGCGCTGGTGGGCACTGGGAAGCCCATAGGAAACTCTGATAAACACTGGTGGCACTGGGCAGCCCATAAGAAGCACTGGTCAGCACTGGTGGGCACTGGGCAGCTCCTAAGAAGCTCTGATCAGCACTGGTGGGCACTGGGCAGCTCCTAAGAAGCTCTGATCAGCACTGGTGGGCACTGGGCAGCTCCTAAGAAGCTCTGATCAGCACTGGTGGGCACTGGGCAGCTCCTAAGAAGCTCTGATCAGCACTGGTGGGCACTGGGCAGCTCCTAAGAAGCTCTGATCAGCACTGGTGGGCACTGGGCAGCTCCTAAGAAGCTCTGATCAGCACTGGTGGGCACTGGGCAGCTCCTAAGAAGCTCTGATCAGCACTGGTGGGCACTGGGCAGCTCCTAAGAAGCTCTGATCAGCACTGGTGGGCACTGGGCAGCTCCTAAGAAGCTCTGATCAGCACTGGTGGGCACTGGGCAGCTCCTAAGAAGCTCTGATCAGCACTGGTGGGCACTGGGCAGCTCCTAAGAAGCTCTGATCAGCACTGGTGGGCACTGGGCAGCCCATAAGAAGCACTGGTCAGCACTGGGCAAGCACTGGTCAGTGCTGGGCACCCTCGGGGTGTCCGTGCCCGGGGTGATGTCCCGAGTCTGAGATGTCCTGGGGAAGACCATGGAGGGACAAGAGCCCCGCCGCGGGCCCCGCGCTTTCCCCAGTGTTATGTCCCCCGGCGCTCGCCGTAGCGGCGCCCGCAGGGGCGAGGCGGGGAGGGGGGGGAATGGGGGAGCCAAGATGGCGGCGGGGGGCGCGGCGGACGCCCAGGCGCGCTTCGGCCACTCGGTGAAGGGGCTCCTGACCGAGAAGGTGACGAGCTGCGGCACCGACGTGATCGCCCTCACCAAGCAGGTGCTGAAGGGCTCCCGCAGCGCCGAGGTGAGCGCCGGGGGGCAGGCCTGGGGCCTGGCCCGGCTGCGGGGCGGCGAGCGGCGGGGCGGCGCGGGGCATGCTGGGAGCTGTAGTCGGGGAAGGGGGGACGGGGGCCATCCATGGGACTGGGCAGAGGACGGGGACATGGCTGGGATTGGGCAGGGGACGGGGACGGGGGCATGGCTGGGCCGGCGAGGAACCATCGAAGGGCTTTTGGGCCGCGGGTGGCTCTGGCAGCGCCGGGGAGGTGGTGGGAGGCGGGAGGCTGCCTTCTCCTCATGGCCTCTCTATAGGGTGAGGGGTTGCAGCGGTGTCCCAAGGGTGTCCCTACGTCTGAGGGGTGGGCACGGCACCGCCAGCCTCCCCACAAGTGTCACCCGGGGTCCCCTGGCGTGGTGATCTGCTGAGTGGCTGTCACCAGCGTCTTGGGGAAGCCCTGAGCTGCTGTCTCTGTGGTCCTGCCTCTCACTCTGGTCGGCCCCTTTGCCTTTCAGCTCCTGGGCCAGGCTGCCAGAAACATGGTGATGCAAGAAGATGCCATCCTGCACTCGGAAGACGTAAGCTGTCCCTGCCTGCTAGAGCAAGAGTGTTTCTGGTGGACAGGAGGAGAGGGGGGGTTATAAAAACAGATATTTTGGAAGCGTACTGCAGCCCTGAAATGAAATACATTAATTCAGGCAGGAGGGCTGGTGGCCAGAGTAATTTAGAGCTTCTCCAAACCCTCGTGTGCTGCTGGCCTCCTGCAGTACAAAGCAACCCTAAAGCTGTGCCATCTGTACCAGAAAGCTCAAGGGACTGTAGATTGAAGCAAAGCACTGAATGTCTGTGCCCGTCACTGGGAGAGAAGGGGGGAGTCTGCTGCTGCCGACAGATAGCGGTGGGGGTGTCTCAGAGGCAGCACAGTGATGGCCGGGCTGGAGGAGCTCCCCGGGGCATTGGGACAGCTTCCCCTGTGATTCTGCAGAACTGCTCCCATCAGACATTCATTTTTTGTCTTGTTCTCCACAGAGTTTAAGGAAAATGGCCATAATAACCACTCATCTACAGTACCAGTAAGTAGGGGGCACCTCTGGGGAGCCGAGTAGATCCCTCGATCCCTTTCCTTTCTACTTTGCATGAAGCCCGTTCAGTCCGATCCTTCTTGCCCGGCTCCTCAAAGCTGAGCAGAGCCTGGAGCTGGGATCTTCCAGCCCTCTCCAGCTCTGCTGGAGTTCAGGCTGGTTTTGGGTGGGAGCTGAGGTTTATTGCCTCCTGTTTACCATGCACTGTGTCTCCTGTGAGAGCGTGTGACACACCTGGGGCTCAGGGAGAGAAGCCACTGCTGCTGCTGTCCTCTCAGGACTCATTCCAGAAACACACCAGGGTTTTAGCCTCCTGAGCCCTTGATCAAGTCCCTTTTCTTCAACATATCATGAATGCTGTTGCTGAGGTCTTGTTTTTCTAATGCTCTTTTTGTCTCCTTTTCTCATCTAGGCAAGAAGCAATTCAGAAGAAGTGAGTACTCAGCTGAAGGAATGCCAGGAGGAGCTGGGGGACATGTGTGGGAGGTGATGGAAAGGGAAAAGTGATGGAGTAGGGGGGAAAAACAGAGTGAAAAGTTTTTTGCAGCTGCCTTTGAAACAGATGCTGGCCCAGCGAGGTGGTTTTTTCAGTGTTGTGAAGAAATGGGAATTTGAGGGAAGGGATAGTTTATACCAAAACTTCCATTTGTTTGGTTAACGTGATAGAGCCTGTGAGGTTGGTTGTGACGGGAGAGGCGGGTGGTGGGGAGCAGAGCTGTCTCCTTATGGGTGCACAAGGTGAGGTTTGCCTCGTGGGGGACGTGGTGGTGGGTTGGGGAACCCCAGGGTTTCTCGTTGGTGTCATGTCAGCACTAGAGCTGTGCTGGTCCCTTGGGTGCAGATCTCACCATGAACCTCTGCTTGCTTGGTCCCCAGCGTCGAGCAGTCGTCAAACCTACAGGACCAGCTGAGTCACTTGCTGAAATGAGGCACAGCCGAGGGCGTGAGGACATCTCCACTGGCCCCGAGGACAGCGAAGCGTCCTGTCCCCTCCAGACGTCGGGGTTCAGACCTGTCTGTGTCTGGATGGTGCTGGATGTCAGCTGGGATGTCACGTGCAGTCTGTGTTTCTGGGCACCCAGGCCCCTCTCACGTGCCTCCATCCACGTCTTTGCTCGCCGAACTGAAGCAAACTGACCCGAAACTTTACTCCCCCCAACAATTCCTGTGTCTGCTTACTCCCCGCGTAGCGTGAGGTGCTCAGCCCACTCCAGCACCCCTGGGCAAGAAATGCATAAAATCAAACAGTGGGTTTTAAAGAGGTGCCTGCAGTGTGACACTGTCTGTATTTAGACACAGAGGTGGCACGGAGTGCAGTTTATTTAGGGCATGTTAATCAGTGGGAGCTGTAAGTGCCCGGGTGGGCGAGAGAAGTGCTTCAGTGTAGACTGAGGTGCCAGTCCCAGGCCAGAATTCCTCAAAGTGGGAGTCTGGGCACTCACCTCTGTCACTGGTCCAGCTGGAGATGGTTTGGCCAGCGTCCTGCTCGGAGGTTATCTCGTTTTCCCCTCTGCCGGAGTTTGGAACGTCATCCCCTTGCCAACCCATCTGCGCTGCCTTCGGCCTTCAACTGCATTCCTCTTCCCGGGCTGCTGCTCCAGCTCTTGATGAAGCAGCCTTGGCTGTGGTATCTGGTTGGGAAGGTGTCCAACGGCCCGGCCAGGAAGCAGGCGGGAGAGCATCATGGTGTGCTCCGTCCTGCGCTGCTCGGTGTCGCGACCGGGCTCCTCTTCACATCTCAGAGAGCCACATCAGGCCCCAGCTATAAATACTGTGTCTTGTTTTTGGTTAAGTCACTTATCTGGAGCACTTGGAGCACACGGGGAGCACTTGTTTGCCCGAGTGTGCTTTTCATCAGCTGATAGGAGAAGGCAGGCTGAGAGTGGGCATCAGCCTGCCACGTTCCTGTTGGGAGCACTGCTGGGGTTTGGCTCCTGTGCTGCAGAGCCTGCTGCTGGGCTGGATTTCACCATCCCCACCAGTGCCGCTGCCTGTTTGGGCTTCACCTGGTGGCACCACAGCTCCAGCGTGCCATGGAGGTGCCACTGTTAGCTTCCATGGGAGGTGGTTTTGCCTTGGGAAGGGCCCTGATCCCCAGCTTTTGCAGATGCGCTTTGGGAATGAGGGTTTTCCCTGAGCTGCTGGAGAAGCTGTGACTCGCTGGGAATAAAAACTGCCCTGAGCATCACCAAAATATGGTGGAGTCTGTGCATGATGCCATCGCTGGCGGTCCCTGTGCAGGGGGGAGGCTGTTTGGGGTGGTGTGTCTCTGGCACCCTTAGCAGTCACAGTGTGTCCTTGCTGCAGGTGGCTTGTCCTCTCCAACGTCCTGTGCTCTGCTGGGGCTGGAGCAGCCCTGCGGCATTCAGCTCGGGTCTGCCTGCCTTGGGGGTGCAGATCTTGGAGGGGGGGTCAGAGCAGCAGGGGTGGGGTTTTGGGGGTGTGGGTGCAGGTATGGACCCACGTACGGTGGTGTCACCCCCATGGGAGTGGGGCCAGGGGGGGTACCGGGGTGGAGGGGGATATTGGGGTGAAGGGGGGCACCAGGGCTGAGCGGGTTGCTGGGGCAGAGGGGGATATCAGGGCAGAGCAGGATACCGGGGCCAGGCGGGGTGCTGGGGCCGTGAGGGATGTGGGGCTGGGCAGGG
>NW_015090781.1:3585879-3592245 GCF_001431845.1 Calidris pugnax
GAGCGGGGTACGGGGACCGGGGGGGGTGCGGAGGCGGAGGGGGGTACCGGGACCAGGCGGGGTACCGGGGAGTAGCGGGGTGCCGGGGCGGACATAGAGGCCGAGGCCGGGCACGGTACCGGGGCGGAGCGGGGTACTGGGGCGGAGAAGGGGGCCGAGGACTGGGCACGGTACCGGGGCAGAGCGGGATATCGGAGCGGAGTACCGGGGCGGAAATGGGGGCCGAGGCCGGGCACGGTACCGGGGCGGAGCGCGCTGCGGGGGCGGAGCGGGGCCCCGGGAGGTCAGAGTCCGTCCGAGGAGCCGCAGGCGGAGGCCGTGAGGCAGTACGGACAGCGGGGGGCTGGGGTCTCCCCGGGGGGCACCCCCGGGGCCTTAGAGCTCCCTGCGAAGGGGGAGGGAGGGAGGGGGATCTGCCCTACGGGGAAGTTTGGGGGGGTCGGCCCTGCAGGGCAGCTGGGACTGGGGATTTTGGGGAGTGGGGACGTTGTCAGGTGCCCCCGAGGGCATCCCACTGGGCTGCAAGTTTGGGGGGTGGGGGGGGTCTCTCTGGGCACTGCCTGGGAGGCGGGGCAAAAAGGTGCTCCTGTATTTGGGGGGAGAGAAGGGGGTTCAGGGCTTTCAGGAGGGCCTGGGGTGGTGCCCATTGCCGTGGTGTCAGGCCCCAGCCTCCCACTTCGTTCCCGTTGCAGTGGCAGCCCCCTGCGGAGAGCAGATCCACCGGGAGGTGCAGGTGAGGGGAGCTGCTGGGGGGGGGACAGGGTGGCTGGGTGTCCCCCCTCCCGGCTGAGCCCAGGGCTCCTCCTGCCCTCAGAGGACAAAGCTCATTTTGGGGCCCAGATGATGAAGCCCAGATAAAAGCTTTAGGCACGATCGGCTGCTTTGCTCCAGTTTCCTGCAGGGATGGGGGAACTGGGGAGCCCCACGTTCCCCTGCCCCTTCTTCCCTGCACCCCTCTTGCCTGGAGGAAATGGTGGCTGCAGCCTGCAGGATTAATGAACTGCACATGGGAATTAAAACCCCCTGCTCCACAAACACATCTGGGAAGGGGAGCTGGGGAGGGTGGGCTTGATGTTAGCCTAATTTTCAGCTGGGTGCAAACGAGAGCGCCAGTGCCAGAGGGCACCAGAGGCATGTACGAGCTGGGCGCAGGCATGGCCCCCACATTTTGGTCCAAGGGGACCTCCCGGGGCACAGCTTGCCATAGTTTGGGGCCTCTGTCCTTTCATTCTCAGGATTACTATGGCAAAAGGCTGCAGAAGTCAGAGGACCTGAAGACCAACGCGTGCGTCACCCCGGCCAGGCCCCTTCCCAAGGCGGTGAGAGATGCTCTGCAGCACGTCCATGAGGAGGTGGTGGCCAGGTAAACCCTGGGGTCTCTGCTGCTGCCTCCCCGTGGGCTGCAGCCCCCCTGGACCCCCACACCGTAGGGGCATCTCCACCCAGCTCAGCTCAGCATCCCCCCAGGTACTATGGCTGCGGCCTGGTGATCCCCGAGTGCCTGACATCATGCCGGATCCTGGACCTGGGCAGCGGCAGCGGCAGAGACTGCTACCTGCTGAGCCAGCTGGTTGGGGAGCAGGGACATGTCACCGGGATAGACATGACAGAGAGCCAGGTATGGCACGGAGCAAGGGCTTCCCCTCATCCCCCCATCACCCCCCCTTACCCTCATTCCCTTCCTCCTCCCAGGTGGAGCTGGCGAAGAAGCACATTGCCTACCACATGGACAAGTTCGGCTACCAAAAGCCAAACGTGGAGTTCCTTCAGGGGTACATGGAGAAGCTGGGTGATGCCGGGCTGGCTGATGACAGCTACGATATTGTCATGTAGGTACCGTGCAGGACACTGCCACCCCCGGGTCCTGCAGCTGCCCGGGCCGTGGGCTGGGGTCTGGGTCTGCATCACACTGGGTCGCTCGCTTCAGGAGCACATGTTAGGAAGTGGAAAATCCTGAGGCAGAGTCTGGGCTAGAGCCTGGGAATATAGAAACTGCCCTTTTCGTGGTCAAGTTGGCATCTCCAAATCCTGCGTGAAGCGATGGGATGTGCAACAGCTGGTGGTGCTGAGCAGGCCAGAGGGTGCAACTGAGCTTCGCTCTCCTCCTCCCCAGCTCCAACTGCGTGATCAACCTGGCTCCTGACAAGAGGGCCGTGCTGCGGGAGGCCTACCGCGTGCTGAAGGTAATGCCAGGGCTGGCACCCGTGCCAGGAGTGAAGCGGGGTCGGGGTGGCCCTGCTGTTGGGGTCCTGCTGGGAGGCAGCAAATGGGACCCAGCAAGGTGGGGGTGCAGGATGGGGTCAGGGGAGGGCACCTCTGCAGAGGGTCCTGAGCAGGGTAGCATTGGGGGGGTGCCCAGTTCTCCCTCCACCTTTTGTCCTGTTGCTTCTCGGGGTCTCCCTTCACTCCTTCCTGCCTTCCAGCCTGGAGGAGAGATGTACTTCAGTGATGTCTACTCCAACCAGCAGCTGAGCGAGGCCATCCGGAAGCACAAGGTGCTGTGGGGTACGTAGAGCTCTGGGATGTTAGACTGGAGATGAGGAGAGGGTTCTTCACTGTGAGGGTCATGGAGCACTGGAACAGGTTGCCCAGGGAGGTGGTTGAGGCCCCTTCCCTGGAGATATTCAAGGTGAGGCTCGAGGAGGCCCTGGGCAACCTGGTCTAGTTGGGGGTGTCCCTGCTGACTGTGGGGGGGTGGGACTAGATGACCTTTGGAGGTCCCTTCTGGCCTGGACAACTCTATGATTCTATGATTCTATGATGGGGGTGGCATGGGACGGGGGGACCAGACCTTTGCCTCCATCACCCGTGTCTGTTGTCTCCTGCCAGGGGAGTGCCTGGCGGGAGCCCTGTACTGGAAAGACCTGTACAGCATCGCCGAGGAGGTGGGGTTCAGCCCCCCCTGCCTGGTCACCGCCAGCCCCATCACCATTGGCTGCAAGGAGCTGGAGGACATCATTGGTGAGGGTCCGACCAAGGAGTAGATCTCAGCTCCTGGCAGCCGTGGGGTTCCCAACCTGGGTGCTCGGTCCCCAGCCCAGCAGCCTTTCCCTTGCAGGCGACTACCGCTTCGTCTCTGCCACTTTCCGCCTGTTCAAGGTGCCGGGTAGCAGCCGGGCCGGGCCAGGACAGGTCATCTACAACGGTGGCATCGTGGGGCACGAGCGAGAGCTGGTGTTTGACGCCAACTTCACCTTCAAGGTGCGGGGTGAGGCTCCCCAGGAAGCCAAGGAGTCCTGGTCCATAGGGCTGGGGATGGGATAACCAAACCCATGCGTTGCATTGGGGTGGAGGCAGGAGCAGGGCATCTATGGTGGCTTCACAAGGGGGTTTGAAGCCAGCTGCTTGGTCACTATGGGTCTTTCTCAAGGCTTTTTGTCAGGCTGTGCCCTTGCTTTTGCCCGCCACCCGCTTTCTGACTGGGTGGCTGGGGTCCCCTGGGCCCTGTATCCCAGACCCCAGCCCTGTGACAGTCCCTCCCTCTGTCCCCAGGAAGGAGAGGCAGTGGATGTGGATGCCGAGATGGCCGCCATCTTGCGGAGCTCTAGGTTTGCAGAGGAATTCCTGATCCGAGCCGGTGGGGCCAACGCTGCCGCACCACAGGGCTGCTGTCGCAAGGGGGTGAAGGTTGGTAGCTGGCAGCTCCACAGCTGGGTTTGGGGATGAGGACATGGGTGTCTCGTGCCATCAAGAGTTGCCCTTGGGGTATCAGCAGGGCTATGGCATGACACCAGGAGACACGAGTCCTCCCAGGCCAGGCAGAAGCCCAAGAGGTCTTGAGAGGTGCCTGGTGCCTGAGTTTGGGCAACTGCACCCCAGGGCAAGTTGTAGCCTTCCAAAGGGGAGGGGGTCTGCTCTAACCAGCAGGCATGAGAACCCCTTCCTCCTCCAGCATGTCCATGGGGGCTTCCAACGCTGACAGCTGGACCTGCTTGATGTCTCCCAAGGGGAGACATCCTTCCTCCAGGAGATGTCTGGGGAGATCCTGCCCATCCCTGCAGCTCCTTCCTCCCCATCACTCTCCCAGCACCTCCCAGCTGCTGATGTGAGCTTGGCCCTGGCTGCCAGCCCTGACCCCGCAGCACAAAGCACCTCTATCTGCTGGAAGCCTCTCTCCTCCTCCTCTTGGTGGTCCTTCCCATCAGTACATGAGGGAGATAAGGCCCTGCAGCTGCGTGTCCCTGAAACACAACCTTGTACTTGGGGAGGGGGAGATGTTCTCGGGTCTCTGTCCGAGCAGGAGGCATTTCTCAGATAAAAGCAGAGCTCATGTCCCAGAGAAGCTCTTGGCATCCTCCTCACAGCAGCCAAAAGCAGCTGGAGTGAGCCGGGGCCGGCTGCCACATTATCTATGGAGGGTCTGCTTGGGCTGCCACGCTGGCAGGGAGCCACCCAGGGGGAAATGCCACTTTCGGGAGGATGTCTCTTGCTTCCCTTTGGCCTCATCCTGCCCTGGATTGTTCTCTGCCCTCCAGGAGAAGATCTGCGATCCCTTCCAGTTGCTGGAGCGGCTGGAGGCCTCAGGTCCTGCCTGCCGTCCTGGTGGCACCTGTGGTCCCTCGGGTTGCTGCTGAGTGGCAAGCGATGCCACTGCACCAGATGCCAGCGGGGCAGGAGGATGTGGCCTCAGCAGAGTGTGGCTTCCACCTGAAGAGCAAATAAATGGCCAAGCTGGAAGGCTGTGTGCTTGTGGCCAGGACCGTGGGGTCCTTTGGCTTTCCTTTTGGGGCTGGTGGGGCAGGTTGTGCCTCGTGGCAGTGGGGATGGGCAGCCGTCCTGCAGGTCCCCTTGCAGTGGGGCTGGCAGTGGCCACACAGCTTGGACACGCAGGAAGGGAGGGTTTTTTGGGGGGACGGCAGGTCTGGGGTGGGTTTGGCAGCAGCTGGTGTTGAGCCTACGGGGCAGACAGAGGTGTTTGCAGAGGGCAACTTGGCAGAGCAGGGTGTGAAAGGAGGCCCCAAGTGCCACACAGGCCCTGACCCTGTGGCCAGCACCCCTCTGCATGCGCCTGGCTCCGACTTGAGGTCCTGGGGACCCCACGGCCCAGATGGAAACACCTCTGAGAAGCAAAAGGCACAGCGATAAGCAGCCTGGTTGCTTTTTCCCATCTTTTGGTCTCCCTGTGCAGGGAACCACGAGCATCCAACAGGCAAACTCCCTGGGAGCTGCTGGCAGTGGGCTGAGCAGCTCCATACGGCAGCTCCAAACCAGCATCTCCCCGGGGTGGTGGGCGAGAAGGACCCGTCACCTCCTGGGGCTCAGCCTGCCCCGCTTTTCCATGAAGAACTCAACGTGGCACACGGGGGTAGGGAGGGGTGGCCCCATTCTTCGCATTCAGGATGGAGGACACCCCAAGCGCAGCTCCCCACGCTTTGTCTCGCAGCCCCACAGCGTGTTCCAGGAGATGGGAATGTCTCTCCTTTCCCTTGCGGAGTCGCTGCCGAGGTTTGTGTTTTCCCCAGACTCCATCTAGCGGGAAAGCCACGAGTCCCCTGCAAGGATGGCACCTGCAGAGTTTTGCAGGGAAATGCAGCGATTCTGGAAAAGAAGCAGCCCGGGCGGCCGTGTCCTGCAGTGGGTGAGGAGCAAGGGGTGAAGAGCGAGGAGTGAGATCTTTGGAGGCTGCAGTGGGAGGTGATGGACCACGCTCCCGTTGCCCCCTGTGGATCCCACATGCCCCATCCCACAGAGGCTGTTTGGGAAAGGCTGGGGGTTGCTAAAAAGCAGCAGCGTCCGAGCCCTTGGGTGGGCAGCTGAGCTTAGAAATGAGGGACCATTCCCACCCCTCCTCACACATGGATTTTTTCCAGGAGGGACCAAATTTCTCCTCTCTGCCATTCAAACAGCACCTTGCCATGGCATAGGGGGAGATAAAAAGCAAACAATAAAGTATTTGGGTTCAAAAGGAAGCGTGGGCAAGTGCCAAGGATGCTCTGCAGTAGCTGTAGCAGTGGCTGAGGAGGGTCCAGGGGGTCAGGAGGCATTTCTAGAATATTTGGGATGAAAAGAGTGGTTGGTCAGGTCCTAACTGTCATACAGCGATGGGAAAGCCAGAAAGAGGTGTGAGAGCCCAGAATGCTTAACCTGTCCTTTGTCATTAGCAAAATAGGGGAGCAATTAATTTACAATTTAGAGATTAAACATACAAAAATGCCCATAAATAAGGTTTCCTGGAAAAAAGTCGCCTTGCCAACCTGTCCTTTTGGCTTTGGATGAGGCTATGAGTCTGACCTACTGGGTGCACAAAAATATGTAAGTTGTTGGATTTAGAGCTATGCTACGATTTAAAAAAATATAATTCTTGGTGTTATCTGGAGTCAACAGGGCACATATTAGTTAGCTTCAGGTGGGGGGGGGGGTCCTGGC
>NW_015090781.1:3592279-3595023 GCF_001431845.1 Calidris pugnax
GGGGGGGGGGGTCCCTGGCAGACCAGCCTTGGGGGTGGCTGTGACCTGGGGGGTTGAAAGGAACTCTGAAATGGTGTGGAAGGACCTCACTGATGGGACCTTGGGAAGGACCTGCTGAAAACACAACCTAGATGCATTTTAATCCCTCCCCTGCATAGCCCTCTTCCACAAGGACTTGAAATGACTTTCTCAAAGTCCCCAAAGAGCTTATCCCGGGAGGTTTGCGGCAATTAGCTCCTGCTATCAAAGAGAGCCTTCCCAGTGCGAATGGAAGAGCAGATGGGGGGTGTGTGGGGGGGTGGGTGTCCTACCTGCAAACCCCTTCATTAAAAAGGCATGAGTCCCTGCTGCAGCCTTTCAGCTCTCCTGGGGAAAGAGGCGCCCACAGCGAGGTCCCCCCCTTGCATGCATATGGAAAAAGGCCACAGCTAAATGCCACTGCATTTGCATAGCACTATTTTTTTTCCAAATTCTCAGCATTTCTGGGAGGAAGGGGCTAAGAGGACTGGGCTTTGATTTGGAGCATTAGAGTAGGAGTCCTCACCCGGCTGTGGATTTGGGTGGGGGGTGTGTGTGTCTTGTCCAGCTGGCTTTGCTTATGTATGCACAACCTTGGGGTTTTTAAACCCCTCAAGCCATGAAAAGAGGGGGTCCTGCAGCCCTGTCCCATGTGAAGAACCCCAAAATAATTTGTCCAACACCAAAACGGTGGTTGTAGAGATGGGCCAAATCCTCTCCTCCCAGTGTGAAGTTCTGGAGCACCAGTGTCCTCCTGGTGTGAAGTTCTGGAGCACCAGTGTCCTCCTGGTGCAGGCAGGGAGGGTGCTGTGAGGGTGGGACCCCTAAGTTGTGGTGCCTTGATCACCCCAAGGTGCAAGGGGAGGGATCCCCAGTCCCTGCTCACTGTGGGTAGCCGGGAGCTGCTGTGGCTCAGAGGCATCTGTCACATCCCTGGGGGAGCAGACCTGCAGATCTCCCCCAGGGTGAGCTGAATTCTGGCTGCAGCCCCCAGAGCACCCTGCTCCGCTCCTGGCTGTGTCAGGTTGTCCCACACCATCATCTGCTCTCCCGTTTTTCACACACTTAAATGGAGGGGAGGCTGTTTGACCTCCTCCAAAGGGTCCCCCTGAACATAAAATGTAGTCTCCGCCACGAGGAGCCACCCTGGTTGTTCTCTGTTTGTCCGGGATGCTAAACCACATCCCGTGCTGTATATTTATTTATTGTTCATGCAGAGTTATAATTAATGGAGCAGGGTCGAGTTGGAGGTCTGTAACCAGTGGTGTCCCCCCAGAGGTCAATACTTGGTCCAGTTCTGTTTAACATATTTATCAATGACCTGGACGAGGGGACAGGGTGTATCCTCAACAAGTTTGCTGATGAGACCAAACTGGGAGGACTGGCCAACACTGCAGAGGGCTGTGCTGCCATCCAGTGTGACCTGGACAGGCTGGAGATAAGGGCAGAGAAGAACCTCCTGAGGTTCAACAAGGGCAAGTGTAGGGTCCTGCAGCTGTGGAGGAAGAACCCCAGGCACCAACAGAGGTTAGGGGTGGACCTGCTGGAAAGCACTTCTGAGGAGAAGGATCTGGGGGTCCTGGTGGAGAGTAAACTCTCCATGAGCCAGCAATGGGCCCTTGTGGCCAAGAGGCCAATGGGATCCTGGGCTGCGTAGGGAAGAGTGTGGCCAGGAGGTGGAGGGAGGTCATTCTCCCCCTCTGCTCTGCACTGGGGAGGCCACAACTGGAATCCTGTGTCCAGTGCTGGGCTCCCCAGTTCAAGAGGGACGGGGAACTGCTGGAGAGAGTCCAGCGTAGGGCAACAGAGAGGATGGAGGGGTTGGAGCATCTCCCTGATGAGGAAAGGCTGAGAGAGCTGGGGCTCTTCAGGCTGGAGAAGAGAAGGCTGAGGGGAGACCTTCTTCATGCTGACAAGTCTCTAAAGGGGGGGTTGAAGGAGGATGGAGCCGGACTCTTTCCAGTGGTTCCCAGGGACAGGACGAGGGGCAACGGGCACAAGCTGGACCATGGGAAGTTCCACTCCAATGGGAGGAAGAACTTGTTTGGGGTGAGGGGGGCAGAGCCCTGGCAGAGGCTGCCCAGGGAGGGTGTGGAGTCCCCTTCTCTGGAGATCTTCAAGCCCCGCCTGGATGCTCCTGAGTGATGTGCTCTGGGCAGCCCTGCTTTGGCCGGGGGGTTGGACTGGAGGGTCTCTAGAGGTCCCTTCCAACTCTGACAATTCCATGACTGGGGGGTGACGATGGCCGCGCCGTGGGGCGGTGGGGATGGTGGCACCGGTGGGGATGGTGGCACCGGGAGGCAGCGGTGAGAGGCGGCCACACGCTGAAATTACCGGTCTGTTCCCCAACCGGGTCCCGTCAGCCCTTCGTGCCCCCGCCGGGAAGGGGGAGGGGGGCGGACGGAGCCCCTGGGGAGGCTTTGGCTGCCCTCGCCGGGAGCTCCGGAGCCCCGGTCCCGCTCCCGCCGAGCCCCGGCGTGGGGTCCCCTATTACCGGAGAGAGGAGCGCGGCTTCTCCTTAATTAATATTTCACGTTTAATTGGGCTCGCAGGAACCACAAAGCCGAGGAGACGCCGGGGCGCCCGGCGGGGCGGACGGTGCCCCGAGGGCCGAAGAGGGGCGGCCGAACCTTTGAATTCGTTGCCCTGCGCCCCACCGACGGCGGGGAGGCGGGGCACGGCCGGACGGTTCCGGGAAACCCGCCGCCCCCAGCCCCGGGGCCGGG